>NW_022436999.1:9135052-9216148 GCF_009761245.1 Sapajus apella
TTTTTTTTTTTTTTTTTTTTTTTTTTTTTTGGTGAGTCGTAGTCTCCTTCTGTCGCCCAGGCCCGGAGTGCAGTGGTGCGATCTCGGGTCACTGCAAACTCCATCTCCTGTGTTCAAGTGATTCTCATGCCTAGCCTCCAAAGTAGTTGGGATTACAGGCACCCACCACCACCCCTGACTAATTCCTGTATTTTCAGTAGAGACGGGGTTTCACCAGGTTGGTCTCAAACTCCTGACCTCAAGTGATCCACCCATCTTGGTCTCCCAAAATGCTGAAATTATAGGTGTGAGCCACGTTTTCAGCCTGCAATCGTTCTTCTAATCAACATAAACAGTCACCTGGTGATTGAGGCCATCCCAGGCTTCTTCCAACTGTAACTGATCCTTGTCCAGCTCATCCAGATTCCTTTTTATCGACAGGACATCCAAAAAGGACTTTTTTTCTTCATTGAATGACTCCATAAATGACAGCAGGCTCTACAATCAGAAGAGTAGTTTAAAGACTGAAAATGTTTAATTCCATTTATATAATATAATCTGCTACTTTGAGGTCTATAGCTTTGGTTATATTTAAGTTTTTACTTAAAGGTAAAATCCCCTGAATCCAGTATCCTCCCTCTGCTCTGGTTTCCTTCTTCAGGGCACTGTGATAACTGGGCGCCAGCATAATATCAAAGGTCTCACTCTGTGCTTTGTGTCAGTATTGTTGGATTTCTATTGGAATGGAGCAGCAAAGTCACAGGGCTACAGAACAGATCATGATGCCACATGGAAAATATGAGTTTGTTTGTCCTCCCTAAATATGTGCTCACAGCAAAATGAGAATGAATGAATGCGAACATTGTATGACAGTAGTAGTCATGTGTAAGTGATTTTCAAAGTGTCCATGATTAACTGAGCTTCAGCTTATTCTTCCCCATTCATTTTACATGAACTTTGAAAAACACTTTGTCTGCCTTCACATATTTAATAAGTAAAGCTTTTTCTTGATTCACAATTGTGTGAAATATGGGTGTTTAAGAGTTATCAATTGGCCAGACGCTGTGGCTCACGACTGTAATTCTAGCAATTTGGGAGGCTAAGGCAGGTACATCACTTGAGCCCAGGAGTTCAAAACTAGCCTGGGCAACATGGCAAGACCCAGATCTACAAAAAATTAGCCAAGCATGGTGGCATACACCTGTAGTCCCAGCTACTCAAGAGGCTGAGCTTAAAGGATGGCTTAAGCCTGGAAGGCAGAGGTTGCAGTGAGCCATGATCGGGCCACTGCACTATAGCCTGGGTGACAGAGAGAGATCCTGTCTCAGGGGGAAAAAAAGTTATCAATTAAATAGGTTGTTTTTTTTTTTTTTTTTGAGACAGGGTCTGGCTCCATTGTCCAGGCTGAAGTTCAGTAGTGTGATCTTGGCTGACTGCAACCTCTGCCTCCTGGGCTGAAGCGATCCTCCCATCTTAGCCTCCCAAGCAGCTGGCACTACAGATCAGTAAGCACCACCACATCTGGCTAATTTTTTTGTATTTTTTGTAGAGACAGGGTTTCACCATGTTGTCCGGGCTGCCTCATCTCCCAAAGTGTTGAGATTACAGGCATGAGCCACCACAGCTACCCAGCTCTGTGGCTGTAGTGTGAAAGTAGCCACTGACATACTTAAATGGGTGTGGCTCTGTTCCAGTAACATTTTATTTACAAAATGGGCCAAGCCCTGCGCTAGAACCATGCTGCTGAAAGTACTGCAAGGATCAGCATTAACGTTTTAAAATGTCACTTAAAACATTATCCAGAATTATTGACAGCATTTTAAATTAAATGTTATGAGAAAGTCAAAAGACTACTTAATACTTTCTGATAATTAATAACTTCATAAAGCCTTCTATTTAAGAAACCTGAATCTCTAATACATGATTAAATAAAAGACATATGTGAGAACAATGCACTTTCAGTAAATGATAAGCATTTTGTCAAGAAAAAAAGTCTTCGGCCTGGCTCAGTGGCTCATGCCTGTAATCCCAGCACTATGAGGGGGCCGAGGTGGGTGGAACACGAGGTCAGGAGTTTGAGATCAGCCTGACCAACATGGTAAAACCCTGTCTCTACTAAAAATACAAAAATTAGCCAGATGTGCTGGTGCATGCCTGTAATCCCAGTTACTTAGGAGGCTGAGGCAGGAGAATCGATTGAAACCAGGAGGCGGAGCTTGCAGTGAGCCGAGATCACCCCACTGCACTCCAGTCTGGGTGACAGCTAGACTCCGTTTCAAAAAAAAAAAAAAAGAAAAGAAAAAATCTTAGACCAGAGCTAAATGGAAGAAGGTCAAGAAGTCTATGCAGTTCAGACCAAAGGAAGAAAAAGATGTTTGATCCCTTTCTTCCCTATGCTTCCAAAGCAAAAAGAAACGTATAGCTAGCAAGTCATACAACCCATTGAATGTTATGGTTAGAAAGGCTAGACTTATCCAACTCTTCCACTTAACAGACAGGGAGATGGAGGCCTACAGGTGCTAAGTGCTGTGTAGGTACCTGACAGTATCTGCAGCTTGCTCAGGACAGAGCACTGCGGAGAAGCACAGCGCTACATAGACAATGGGCTGTAACAAACAGGACTGAGGGACCTTTGCTTTGTTTCCTGTTCTCTTTCAAGACTGTACAGGGAATAACTACTTGCCCCGGAGAAGCATCAGAATGTAAAAACAGCTAGGTCTTTAAAGCTAGGCTTCCATTCAAATCGCATCTCTATCTTTCAGTATCCATGCAACCTTAAATAAGCCACTTATTCAACTGTAAAACTGGAATAATACCAACCTCAGCAAGGTATTTTAATATGTAAAATGCAAATCAGCAAGGTATCTGCTACTTAAAAAACATTCAACATGACCAGGTATGGTGGCTCACGCTTGTAATCCCAGCACTTTAAGAGGCCAAGGCCGGTGGATCAATTGAGGTCAGGAGTTCAATACCAGCCTGGCCAACATGGTGAAACTCCATCTCTACTAAAAATACAAATATTAGCCAGGCATGGTGGCGGGCTACTCAGGAGACTAAGGCAGGAGAATAGCTTGAGCCCAGGAGGTGGAGGTTGTAGTGAGCCAAGATCACGCCACTGCACTCTAGCCCGGGACACAGAGCAAGACTCCATCTCAAAAAAAAAAAAAAAAAAAAAAAAAAAAAATGTTCAATACGTGGTAATAATCACAGTTGTCATTATTTCCCAAAGGAATTCTGGGACCCTATTCCTGATTTTTCTTTCATCCAATATTCATTCTGAAAAGCATCTTCTGCTTTAAACCAGGGATTGGAACACTTTTATTCTAAGGGGCAAGACAGCAAATATCTCAGGCTTTATGGGCCATATGGTCTCTATCACGACTACTCAGCTCTGGGGTTATAGTGTGAAAGTACTGACTGACAATACTTAAATGGATGTGGCTCTGTTCCAATAACATTTACAAAATGGGCCAACTCCTGTTCTAGAGCCATGCTTCTCAAAAGACTCCAAAAACCAGCAGAACCAACATCACCTGAGGCCTCCTTAGAAATCCAAAGTCTCAGGCCCTGCCGCGGAACTACTGAAGCAGAATGTGCATTTTAATAGGATGACCCAGTGATCACACGCATGTTAAAGTTCCAGATGGACAGTCCTAGAATTCAGCTTTCAAATCTGCCCTTAATATTTAAAATACTTCACTCTGAAAGTTTTCTAAAAACATACTTACTGCTCTTCTCTTTAACAGTAAATTACAAACAGCTGTTCAAAATCATACTTACATTATACTTTTGAAAGTAGGTATCATTTTCTGAATCCTTTAGCAACTTCTGTAGTTTTTCCTTTTGCAGAGTCAACCAGACCATAGCATTGTTCACCTTTCCCTGTATTTTACACACACACAATAGAACTATATTTTAAACAGATTTGATATTTTTAACAAAAAAATTAACAACCTGAAACATCAGTGAAATAATATCATCCTTACACATCATTGATTCATTATGCCAAAGAGTAATTTTCCTTGTTCATATAACACCTTAAATTTTGAACCAGATTGAAACCAGCAACTGAACATGACAATGTGCTAAAGAAATGGGCAAGCAATGCATCCCCGCCCCCGTGTTGGCTTAGAGAACCTTATTCTGAATCACTTCTTTATAGCAGGCATTTCAGAAGACTGCCTTCCAATAAATCTAAATATGGGGTAATTCAAGAGATGTTCACACCCTGCAAAAACACTGACATCAAAAATATCTCAAACACTTCCAAGAGCCTAAAAATAACACTACCAAAGGTTTTAGCTAGCTATCATTAAGATGTGAACAACAATTACTTTTTCTGTAGATTCTTGCTTAGGTGATAACCTTGCTTACATTTGGAAGCCAATTTTACTGATAGAGGACAAAGAAGTTATATCTTATTTCCACTATTCTTTAACCTTCATTTACTTTGTTTTTTCCTATTAAGTAGAAGTTTTCTAATATTTTTGCACTCAATTTCAGGGACAGTTGAATCTTTAATTTTATGTTTTTAATATGAAAATTAATTAGATGAGAATAGCTCCTCAGCAGGCCAGAAATGAGTGAATTATAAGCCTGCATCTCAGCTTGAGATTCTCTTCCAGAGTCAGCAACAATCTAGCTTATTGCCTCAACCTTAACAGTTGGAAAAACACAGGCCCGATTTGTCAAATAAAATGTATGTAAACATGTCTGAAATGCATGTAAATATGTAGTTGAAAACACATTTTTAAGTAATATTCTCAAACATTTTACTAAATTCACAGCACTCATTTATCATCATAGAAGCAGAATAAGAGTTTCTTTTCATCTGCTCAGCAATTTTTCTGAAGTTTCCAACCACAATATTTTATGTCACTGACTGAAAAAGTAAAAGGGAAAAATTGAATAATCAAACGGCAATCTAATAGTAATTCAAGGCTGAGCTCAGGGGCTCACGCCTATAATCCCAGCACTTTGGGAGGCCAAGGCGGGCAGATCACTTGAGGCCAGGAGTTCGGGACCATCCTGGCCAACATGGTGAAACCCTGTCTCTACTAAAAATACAAAAATTAGCCGGGTGTGATGGTCCATGCCTGTAATCCCAGCTATCGGGAGGCTGAGGCACAAGAATCACTTGAGCCTGGGAGGTGGCGGTTGCAGTGAGCCAAGATCACGCCACTGCACTTCAGCCTCATTACAGAGTAAGACTGTCTCTCAAAAAACAAACCAAAAAAGAAAAAGTCATTCAAGAGTATATCAACAAATAGGGATTGACAACAGAACACAACACTCTCATTTATATGAATTTCACAATTTCATTTATATGAAGCTAAAGAATAGGCAAATGTCCTAAAATTAGATGATGGTGAAGGTTGCCCGATCATGTAAATACACTAACAACCACTGAAATGAACACATTAAATAGATGAATTTTATTGTATATAAATTACATCAGCCGGGCACAGTGGCGCACACCTGTAATCCCAGCACTTTGAGAGGCCAAGGCAGGAGGATCATGAGGTCAAGAAATTGAGACTATCCTGGCCAACATGGTGAAACCCTGTCTCTACTAAAAATACAAAAATTAGCGGGGCATGGTGGCATGCGCCTGTAGTCCCAGCTACTTGGGAGGCTGAGGCAGGAGAATTGCTTGAACCCGAGAGGCAGAAGTTGCAGTAAACCGAGATCGCACCACTGCACTCCGGCCTGGGTGAAACAGCGAAATTCCCTCTCAAAAAAAAAAAAAAAAAAAAAAAAAAAAAAAAATTCTATATATCTATATATATATATATAGATATATAGATATGGATAGATAGATACAGATATATAAAGGTAATAAATATTATAATACACAAGAAATTTGATAGGCCAGGCGCAGTGGCTGACTCCTGTTAATCCCAGCACTTTGGGAAGCCAAGGTAGGCAGATCACTTGAAGTCAGGAGTTAAAGATCAGCATGGCCAACATGGTAAAACCCTGTCTCTAACAAATATACAAAAATCAGCTGGGTATGGTGGCACATGTCCGTAATTCCAGCTACTTGGGAGGCTGAGGCATGAGAATCACTTGAACCGGGAGGCAGAGGTTGCTGTAAGCCAACTACATTCCAGCCTGAGTGATGGAGTGAGACTCTGTCTCAAAAAATTAAAAAATAGAATATTATAACAAACAAAAATTTGATATCTTTAGAGTTTTTTTAAAAGTTTAACTTCATTTGTCTTATATAGTGCCTATCTAAAAGTTGTTTCAGATAATTCGGTAAAGTTTAATAAATTATCTCTCTCAACTTAAAAAAGAAAAGAACATTCAACACTAATCTACAGTGAAAGAAATTAGAATGCTGGTTATCTGGGGTGGGGAGCAGAGACAGAAAAGGTGCCCAGTAGAATATTCCAGGTACTAGAAATGTTTTACATCATGACTGAAATATGATTTACATGGGTGAATGCTTTGTCAAAACTCATTAAACTGTATATTTAAGTTCTGCATGCAAATTATATCTCAATTTTAAAAGTTAAACCATTAGCAGGATACAACAAAAATGAGCTTGATTTATACAGAAGAAAACATACCCGAGCCTCCTCTCCAGTCCCATGGGCATCTTTGGAATACTGAAGAAATTGTGCCACATAGGTCATGATGGACTTTTCATCAGGATCAACAACATCCACGTCTGCAAGATACACCACATTATCAATGAGCTCATATACATTCGCTAAAATGCATACTCAAAGAACAGGCTATGTCATAGCCTCTGCTATTTGGTTCACAGACTCTGGAAATGCACCAAAGTAGTCATCCAGCCATGCAATCTCTGTTTACTTAGCCTTGCTGCAAGACTGTGCAGTGGCTAAGAGCTTAGATCTATACTCGGAGAGATCTGGGTTAAATCCTGACACTAATACGTGCATAGTCTCACCTTTCTAATAATAAAGTGTCACTATGGGGGTATGTCTGAGGGCATAAGTAGTCAGAGAGGACGAAGAGGAGAAAATGAGAAAATAAAGTATTCCTCTTTCTAGAGACATGGTACAGAAATTCTTCCAGGAATGCAAGAACATACAGCAATTAGAATGCATTCCTGACACGTTGGTCTTGGCATGTGTGCAGTAAAGCATTTCCAAAAGCATATATTGTATGGAAGGCTTATCTAAGACATCTACAGAGTTTGTTCATTCATTCATGGAACAAGTAAATCTACTGAGAGCCTTCTAGGGGCCAGGCTTTGTGTTGCATTAAGAGTCTATGGTGAAATAAGTTTGTAAAATGCTGAATTAAACAAAATTTAAAAGACTACAAATTCTTATTTATTTTCTTTTAGAGACAGGGTCTCCCTGTGTTGCCCAGGCTGATCTCAAGCTCTAGGCCTCAAGCAATCCTCCAACCTCAGCCTCACAAGTAGCTGGCACACAAGACACTGTGCCAGGTATATAAATTCTGTAAGTGAAGAACTTCTCTGGGCATCTAATAAGAAAAGGAGATCATAAAGCCACAAAAAGGGGGATGTAATATATCACAGACAAAATGAACAACTAATTTGGAGGTGTTTCTTGACCTAGATAACCAATGAAGATATTTTTAAAGAACCTCGCTATTTACTTATTAATTCAGTTAAACTTAACACAACAAATATATACAGAGAGCCAATAAATGTGGGTCATAGGCAGCGGCTACACGGATACGTAAGGTATGGTCCATGCCTTTGGAGAGCTTCTGTTTCAACCCTTTATTCATTTAACTGGCAGATGCTAGATGTCTTAAAACATTATCTGCCCCTCAAGGAATTTAAGGTTGGGAGAAAAACAAACAACAAACAAATACAACACACCATGCATGTTTTGGTGGACATACTTCATAGGTTCAATGAGAGCTCTAAGTCAGCTGAAGTAGAAAATAAATCTAATCCATTTGCAAACAAGGCAGTAAGCATATAAAAGCTAGCAATAAGAAGCTGAGGGCGAGGTTTCAATATAGGAAGAATTTCTAAGAATTAAGTTATTCTATCTTTAACTGAAAAAGACATAAACACCAAGAGATACATAAAATAATGATACTGGCTTACTTAGATATTGCTTTATAAAAATTTCTCATTATATATGAAGCCATGCATGATGATTAAATGCGTTAACAATATTATGTCAAAATAGTTCCCTTATTCAAATATGACTGTGGTATTTGGTTTGCATAAATAAATCATGGTACATTTCACATTTTTGAGCTATTATTAAAGCCATTTATAATGAATTATGGGCAATTAATTATGCAGAGGAAATTGGTTTCTACTATAGTGTCTATTTCATTAGTTGCCAGGTTATTCGTATATACTAAAATGGAGAAAAGACTTTATACTATTTAATAATAAAGATTTGGTGAATCACAATATGAGAAAAGTATTTAAAACAGATAGTAATCAAAAACAGGAAATGGGAACAGAGCAAGAGGAAAAATAGAGAAAAACAAAACGAAAAGCCAAAGAAATGGAGAAAAGGTAAAAAGGGAATGGGGGGAAAGATAGGGGTAAAAAATTAACAAGAATTAGTGGCAATCAATATGAAGCCCGACCAACGTCCAAACTGTAGAAATACTGGTGTAGGCAGGCCGGGCACAGTGGCTTAAGCCTGTAGTCCTAGCACTTTCTGAGACCAAGGCGGCTGATCACCTGCAGTCAGGAGTTTGAGACCAGCCTGGCCAACATCCCGAAACTCTCTCTCTACTAAAAATGCAAAAATTAGCCGGGCATGGTAACACATGCCTGTAATCCCAGCTACTTGGGAGGCTGAAGCAGGAGAACTGCTTGAACCCAGGAGGCGGAGGTTACAGTGAGCCGAGATGCACCACTGCACTGCAGCCTGGGAACCAGAGCAAGAGACTCCATCTCAAAAAAATAAATAAATAAAAATGAAAATAAAAATATAAGAAATAGAGCTGTAAGCTCACATATAAGTTCCGAATTCACATTAAGCTGTGAGCTTACAAATATCATCTAATTCAACTCTTAGAAAAAAAAACTGAAGTCCTAAGAGGCTACATACCAGTAGCAAAGAGCACAGCTAGCACCCAGATCTTGGTTTCTAATACCATTCTCCAATAAAAAGAGCCAGAGCTCCTTGGAGAAATCACTGATCCTAAGACTGGGGCAGGAAATACACAAGATGAGCCCATAGCATTTGTCAGGCCAGAAAGTAAGAAAATGCTCAAAAACAAGCAAACCCCATACTGATGGGGATACAACAAAGAAGCATCGGCGCCAACTGCAAGAGCTCCTAGTGGCCAGAACTTTGAGCTTAAAGAGGACTTTTTAAAAAATTAAGCATTAAAGGCCGGGTGTGGCGGCTTACACCTGTAATCCCAGCACTTTAGGGGCTAAGGCGGGCGGATCACTAAGTCAAGAGACCGAGACCATCCTGGCCAACATGGTGAAAACCCTGTCGCTACTAAAAATGCAAAAAAAATTAGCCGAGCATGGTGGCACACGCCTGTGGTCACAGCTACTCGGGAGGCTGAGGTGGAAGAATTGCTTGAGCCCAGGAGGCAGAGGTTGCAGTGAGCCAAGATTGCACCACTGCACTCCAGCCTGGCGAAAGAGCAAGACTCCACCTCAAAAAAAAAAAAAAAAAAAAGGCATTAAAATAAACAAAATAATATTAGATTACAACTAAGAGTATAAAATATCAATAAGCCCATACTGATATAAACAAATGACTGAATAAATAAATAAATGGGGGGGAACAGACAAATCTCTATGCAGAAGACCTTCAAATACTTTACGAAGATAATATGCCATCAAGGAGAGTGAGTGTAACTCTCCCAAATGTGAGCTGTGCAGTGATTTCCCTCCAAAAAGTACAGTTTGGAAAGAAGGGGGAGAAAAGAGTAACTTCACCATAAGAACCCTGATCAGCACTAGCTCAGCCAGGGGAATCAAGGTAAGCATCAACAGTGATAAATCATGCTGACAGTACGTACCCTTGGAAGGATGTGATGAGAATGACATTCTACTGCTGTGTTCTTCCTCCCAAGAACACAAAAATCCAGCATAATCATGAGAAAAAAAATAAGGCAAATTGCAATAAACGGGCATCGTACCAAATACCTAACTAGTAATCTCCAAAACTGTCAAGGTCATTTATTTAAAAGTCTGGAAAAGTCACAAACAAGAGGAGTCACAGGAGACATGACAGCTAAATATAATGTGGTATCCTGGCTGAGATCTTGAATGAGAAAAAGGTCATTAGCTAAACACTAAGAAAATCTGAATAAAGTATGGCCTTAATTTAAAATAACGTATTCATATTGGTTCATTAATTGTAATAAATGTACTATACTAAGATGTTAACAATAGGGGAAATTGGTTGCAGGGTTTATGAAAACTTATTGCACTATGTTCTCAATTTTTCCATAAATCTAAAATTGTTCTAAAAATCAAAGTGGGTTTTTTTTGAGATGGAGTCTCAAAAAAAAAAAAAAAAAGAAAAGAAAACTGTGAGGTGGAGCACAACTGTAGTCCCAGCTACTCAGGAGGCTGAGGCACAAGAATCGCTTTAACCCAGGAGGCAGAGGTTGCAGTGAGCCAGGATCCACCACTACACTCCAGCCTGGGCAACAAAGTGAGACTCTGACTCAAACAAACAAACAAAAAGGAATAAAATACTGACATATGCCACAACATGGATGATCTTGGAGACATTTTACTTACTAAGTTAAAGAAACCAGTCACAAACACCATATATTGTATAATTCCGCTTACGTGAAATGTTCAAAAGAGGCAAAACTATCCTGACAGAAAGTACTGGGGCATGCAGGGGTTGGAGGCAAATGGAGAGTAACTGCTAATGGTCACAGGAGTTCCTTTGGGGATAACAAAAATGTTCTAAAACAAACTGTGGCAATGACTGAACAATTTTGTGAATATAGCTGTCCTTGGTATCCACGGGGACTGGTTCCAGGACTCATATCTAGATTGCTTTTAATATCCAATGCAATGTAAATGCTACGTAAATAGTTGTTATACAGTTGTATAACACGTGTTTAGGGAATAATGACAAGAAAAACATCTGTACATGCTCAGGACAGATGCTTTTTTTTTTTTTTTCAAGTATTTTCAATCCAATGTTGGCTGACTCCATGGATATAGAACCCACAGACATGGAGGGCAGGCTGTATACTAGAAACCACTAATTTGTATACTTAAATGGATAAATTATATGGTATGTGAATTATCTCTTAACAAAGCTGCTTGAAACCAAAAAATTAAGTAACAAAACCACAGTCCCTAGTCAGTGAGTACGCTGGAGCTAGCTGACTCACACAGGCTTAAGAGAGCCGATTGATAAATGTTCAGAAGTTTTGTAAACTGGTTGTGAAAAAAATCATCATTAAAAATTAAATCATAATTTTTAATGATGTATATAAAATACAAATGTACAAATTATATTAAAAGCATAGGTAATAAAAAACTCAAAACTTATCACTTCCCAATTATTTTATTACATTTTACTATTATCTATGCTCTTGAGGCTATCTGTCTATTGTATCTGTATGATGGAAACAATATATAATGATGTGGGGTACTGCACATCTTTCTCTAATTCTGTGTTCAGTGACTGTACATTGGTAACTTGAAATCAGTTATAGCAGTAGCATTTATAACACAGAAGTCTGCAAATGAGGGCTTGACTGTTTTGTTAACTGCTAAAAAAGGGATGAAGAAATTGTTAATAATGCAGGTAAATCTTAAAAATGTGTTGTCTATAGGTGTTAGTTGCATTGTGAATAGCATAAAAAGCTGAAAAAATATTCTTCTAGTATTCGATTCAGCAAAGAAGTCATTCATGTCATTGAAGAGCAAATGAAATTCTAATATACCTCTTATTCCACTTACTTATTAACATAAAGGAAATTCTAAACTAACACTCATGTCAGAACTATACTTCTTCTGCAAATACAACCCTAAGTTGGTTATAGATTGATATAGACTTTGGCAAAAATCAACAAAAGCATTTTGGGGCTATATGGAATCTGTAAGAAAGTATATCATAAATTTTATAATTATTTATAAAATAATACACATTCCTTAATATCAGTAAAATCTGTAAGAGACAGTGTAAATGCGTGTGTGTTTCCCATTGTTTTGGAGAGCCAGTCACTAAACATTTATATACACACCCCAGTAATAGAGCTGAGAATAGAATTTAAATGTACTTGACCTATTCATTCATCATAATTTTCACTAATCCTGTACACCTCTATTATGACCTTAATATTTTTTTAATAGCTTTGGTTACATTATGAAGCATTACTATCCAAAGTAAAGTGCTTTTGAGAAAGAAGTAAAATTTTTAAATCTTAATTTTATAAAGCTAAATTATAATTCAATGATGATCTCTGTAAAAATAACCAGTACTTAGGATGGTGCTGTTAACAATCCAACACAACTGATGGAGCAGAATCTATGGACAAAGCTTGGCCAACCATTTAGGAGGAGGCAGGAAAGCAGCAGTTTCTATTCTCATAGGGGTTTAGCTTTAACACAGAGGGAGTGAAGAAGGAGAGACAAACAAACAACTTTAATTCAAGACTTAGAGAAACATCTCACAAAAGAGATTTAGAACAGAATAACAGAATCAAGAAGAACAAAACACAGAATGTAATAGAAGAAAATCAAGACAGAGGCTCAAATTATTCCCAATAACAGCACTGTTTGCTTTCAGCTGTGGCTTCCCCTATAATTACTGAAATTAACAAACTGGTAGGAAATCTTTAATTGCATAAAATACAATAAAGAGTTTAAGTTAAATCCTCCAGGAGTAAAATAGAATGCTTTTATGTTTGCTCATGTACAGATACTATTTTGAAATCAACTTCATGCGAAGCCTTAAAAATTGTTTTAAAAGCAAAGAAGCTTCTTTACCTTCTGGTTCCAGGAGTCTGGGGATTTTTAATTCTTGTTCTGCAATTCTGAAGGCCTCTCTCAGATTGTCTTTGTTGGACCTATGCTTCACACTCTTCATGTCAATTAGGTCTGGTCGCAAGGCATGAATGATGGCCAAAAAAGCCATCCCATTTCTCCAGCTTGACTTAAAGTCTGTCACACTGACAGACTCATACCTATCATAAAAGGACAAAAACATGATAAATACTATTAAAAATAATGTAACATACACCTCCACTATATTCGATAGTAATTAAAACAAAATTTGGCAAATCAAATAAATTAGATATATCATGCCAGATAAAATTTCTAATCTTGTGACCAAATTAAAGGAAAATGCCAAGTTTCGTGACACTCAAAATATTACAGAACACTGATTCTCAACATGTTGTTCCTGAGCCAGCAGCATTAGTGTCACATGGACTGCAGGTTTAGACATGCAAATTCTCAGGCTGAGTCCCATACCTGCTGAATCAAACTCTGGAGGTGAGCCTGAAATCTGTGCCTTTTAAAGCCCTCCAGGAGATAATGATATTCACTCAAGATTTCCTTCATTACCAAATCTGTTGGCTCAAGTCTGCCTTTAAACTTCTACATACAGGTAAGGTTCCTAACTAGAGAAAAGCATTTTCTTTTTCAGTGGGACAAATTAAATGATACAGTGTCTGCAATCAATGCTCAGTAGCTTACTAGAAAGATAGACCTTGTTACTCTTCTGCATAAAATCCATCATTGTAGATGAATGGATTTTTAAAAACGTGGTATACATGTACAATGACTATTATTCAGCCTTAAAAAGAAGGAAAATTCTGGCTGGGCACATTGGCTCATGCCTGTAATCCCAGCGCATTCAGAGACTGAGGCAAGAGGATCACCTGATACTGGAAAACTGAAGCTGTAGTGAGCTACAAACGCACCACTGCATTCCAGCCTGGCTGACAGAATGAGATTGTCTCCAAAAAAAGGAGGGAAATTCTGACACATGCTACAAGATGAATGAACCTTAAAAACCACGCAAAGTGAAATCAGCCAGTCACCAAAGGACACATACCATATGATACCACTCGTATGAAGTATGCAGAATAGTCAAATTCACAGAGAAGTAGAATGGTGGTTGCCAGAGGCCAGAGAAGTAGAATGGTGGTTGGGAGTAATAGGGAGTTATAGTTTAACAGCGGCAGTTTCACAAAATGAAAAAAGTTCTGGTGACAGAGAATGGTAATGGTTAGAAAACAATATGAATATAGTTAGTGCCACTGAACTGTACAATTCAAAATGGTCAAAATGGGCTGGAGGCAGTGGCTCACATCTGTAATCCCAGCATTTTGGTGGGCCGAGGCAGGTGGATCACAATGTCAGCAGTTGGAGACTAACCTGACCAAAATGGTGAAACCCCGTCTCTACTAAAAATACAAAAATTAGCTGGGCATGGTGGCATGTGCCTGTAATCCCAGCTACTTGGGAGACTGATGCAGGAGAATTGCTTGAACCTGGGAAGGGGAGGTTGCAGTGAGCTGAGATCGCACCACTGCACTCTCCTACCTGGAGACAGAGTGAGATTCCGTCTCAAAAAACAAAAAAAAAGAAAGGTCAAAATGGCATATTTTAGATTACATATATTTATCACAATAAAAAAACATATAATATAGCTATAGCTATATCATATGTAGATATATAAAACTATATAATATAGCTATATCTATATAACATAATAAAAACTATATAATATAGTTATATCTATATAATGTAGATATATAATACGTAGATATATCTCTATATAAATATATCTATATCTATAATATGTAGATATATAATACATAGATATGTATCTATAGAGATATATCTATATTATATATCTATAACATACATACATACATAGATATAATGTATAAGATACGTAGATATAGATTAATATGTATTATATATGTAATTATAATATATGTAGATATCGATTAATATATTTTATATATATAGATACATATATATCTACATATTATATTATAGATATACAATTATCGATATATCTATAGATATATCAATACATATCTATATAATATATAGATATCTATAGATTCATATCTATAATATAGATATTATAGATAGCTATATCTATCTTATACATCTATAGCTACCTATAGATATATTATGTATATATTACATATATATTGTATATCTATATTACATATTATATAGCTATATTATAAATATTATATATCTATAGATTATAGATATCTACAGATATATACAAACATCATTAGCTAGCCATTGTATTTCGTCTCTCACCCTGGCACATAAGCCCTATCTCCCCTCTCTTACAGCGTTACAGACACACCAGCCTCGTTCCTGTTTCTCACAGCTGCCCTCCTAGTCACTGTCCCTGGATGCTCCTTCTCATAGATCTTCATAAAGCCTCCCACTTCAGGGCTCAGCTCAAAGTCTCTCCATAGCAAAGCCCTGCCATACCACCTACACTAAATGATACACTCTCCCTGTGCTCAACCTTCCTGACCATATCAAAAGTCCTTCCTAATCTGTTCGTCAACTGTAATTATCATATTTCTTAAGGATATTTCCTGCTTTTCCCATCAGGATGCAAGCCTTTGAGAGCAAGGGCTTTGTCTCTCTTGTTCACCACTGTGGACTCATTCCCCAAATAGTGCCTGGCACATAATCAGGGCTTAAGACACCTATTTTTAAAAAATCACTTCATCAGTATTCCATGCTTCATAAAGGATTGGTGAAAATCTTGCAAACGGGATAGTTGCCTGTAATGTTTGGGATATACTCTAGAACAACTAGAGTGTCCTTTCATATCCCATAAAAAGCATGAAGACATTCACTAGACTGTTTGAAGGTATTCATCAAATGATAAAAGCTACTCAGGAAATAGTCTGCTTCAGATGACCTGGGTCTTCCTGTTTACTTAGAGAAAAAAAGCTTAAAACATGACTGTAATAAACTACATAGCAGTCACATAGCCGTCATTTTTGTGTTGTCTAAAAAATACGTCTGTGGTACCTACTTCATCCAGAAACTGTTCTAAATGCTTTAAAAAAAATTAATTCTTATCATGCATACAACAACCTATGACATTACTGTTGTCCAGATGTTATGACTGAAGAGACTGCAGCAAAAAGAGATAAGGTGTTCAAAGTCACCAGTTAGAAAGTACAGGGCGCCAGGACTTCACATCCAGGTACTCTCTGACTTTAGAGTGAGCAAGACTAAGCTAAACTATTTGGTGGGTACAGAAGAAGTACCATTACTTTTGCCATTGCTTTACATTTTGCCATTACCATTAGAAGTAATGGCAAAATGTAAAGCAATGGCAAAAGTAATGCAATTACTTTTAAGTAATTAAAAGTAATGACAAAAACCAAAATCACTTTTGCACCAACCTAATAATACCTAAAGGGATGGTGGCTGCAGCTGAGGTCAGCTCTGCACTGATGAGCCAAAGCCAATACCTCAAAGACGCTGCTGCCAGACCTTAGAGAGGGTGGAATTAGGCTCCTGGTTGGCAGGACCAATGCTCATTTAGATGTGGGGAATGAGGCCTGATTCATCTGTTTCACAAATGAGAAAATACAACATATTACTTACAAAACAGTCTTACTGAAATACAACACAGAATATTGAAATAAAAGTTATCTAATAATACCAGTAATGAAGGCCAAAACTAGGATAAACTCATGATGAATTACTTAAAAAGAGGGGCTAAATTTAATAAGAGGCTGGAGTTTGAGACCAGCCTGGGCAACATGGCAAAACCCCACAAAAATAAGCTTAGCATAAGCTCTATAGTTGAAAACTAAGAAAGTGGGGAGACACGAAGAAAAGACACACTATGGTAAAATACATGGCTTTGAAAGGACTTGAAGGTTATTTATGCATAAATGAAATAAATCTGAGTATGACATAGTGCTTTCCACAAATACTGTTTGGGATTATTAAAATTTATAAAACTGGAGTACAATTCATTTAATGAACTTTAAGCCTCCACATAAGGTTATGTATGTTCAGAGGATGAATGGCAACTAAAGAAAAGTAAGGCTGGGCCGGGCGTGGTGGCTCACGCTTGCAACACGTTGGAAGGCCGAGGTGGGCGGATCACCTGAGATCAGGAGTTTGAGACCAGCCTGGGCCAACATGGTAAAATCCCATCTCTACTAAAAATACAAAATTAGCTGGGCATTGTGGTGCACACCTGTAATGCCAGCTACTCAAGAGGCTGAGGCAGGAGAATTGCTTGAACTTGGGAGGTGGAGGTTGCAGTGAGCTGAAATCGTGCTGCTGTACTCCAGCCTGGACGATAAGAGCGAAACTCCCTCTCTAAAAGAATAAAAGTAAGGCTGAAGGCAGAAATTCAGCTCTTCCTTGGACTGTCAGCAGGAGGGACTTACTCTGAAGTCCTGCATTTAAAAGGGCTTAGCAACATATTTATGACCCTATTTACCAAACAATTCTATGATGTGACAAGAAATGCATTTTGAACTCTACAGCTCTTCCTAAACTCCATCTCAGACATTGGTTACAATGAAAAAGTAAGAGCAGAAAACATTTTTCTTTGTTAAAATATATATATGAGCACTAACTTTCCTTCGTTATCCCCAATTTTTAAGAATGCACACCTGTAATCACCGCACTTTGGAAGGCAGAGGCAGGTGAATTGCTTGAGCTCAGGAGTCTGAGACCAGCCTGGGCAACATGGCAAAACCCCATCTCTACAAAAAATGCAAAAATTAGCCAGACATGATGGTGTACAACTGCAGTCTCAGCTACTCAGGAGGCTAAGGTGGAAGGATCAATTGAGCCTGGGAGGTCAAGGCTGTGGTGAGCCATAATTGCACCACTGAACACGAGCCTGGGCGACAAAGTGAGACCCTGTCTCAAAACACATACTGTCTAGCCTCTGTACTTCCTAATTGAGCTATGTTTCTAAACTCTGAGGTCTCTGAATATTTAAGTTTATGTACTGGCTACTTATCACTTTTTTTTTTTTTTTGAGACGATGTCTCACTCTGTCATGCAGGTACAATCTTGGCTCACTGCAACCTCTGCCTCCCAGGTTCCAGAGATTCTCCAGCCTCAGCCTCCCGAGTAGCTGGGACTACAGGCACCCAGCATCACGCCTAGCTAATTTTTATATTTTTAGTAGAGATGGGGTTTTACCATGTTGGCCAGGATGGTCTTGATCACTTGACCTTGTGATCCTCCTGCCTTGGCCTCCCAAAGTGCTGGGATTATAGGTGTGAGCCAGCGAGCCCGGCCTTATCACTCATTTGTTAATTCATTCATTCAACACACGTTTAAGGAGCACATGCCATGAAATCACATTAGGCTAGGTCCTGGGAATACAATTAAGATACCGTGCTGTCTTTTAAAGGGCTCTTATTGTGGTAAAATTTTTTAAACCTAAATCTACTTTGCAGATGCATAGGGGAACTGTGCATAAAGAAAACAATATTTAAGTACCACTTTTTTTTTTTTTTTAGACAGAGTCTCACTCTGTCACCTAGGCTGGAGTGCAGTGGTATGATCTCGGCTCACTGCAACTTCCACCTTCCAGGTTCAAGCAATTCTCCCACTTCAGCCTCCCAAGCAGATGGAATTACAGGCATGTGCCAACATAACAGGCTAATTTTTTGTGTATTTTTAGTAGACACGAGGTTTCACCATGTTGGCCAGGCTGATCTCAAACTCCTGACCTCAAGAGATCTGCCTGCCTCAGCCTCCCAAAGCTCTGGGATTACAGGAGTGAGCCACTATGCCTGGCATTTAAGTACCACTTTATTTCCATGTAATAATAGGCCACCTAAACACAGCAGGTAGGGATGAGTTAGTTTACCCAGGTGATACCACACTCCAGCCTTTGAAACCAAAAGAGGCTGAGCTCTCTGGCTTCCACGTGTGGAAGATGCACTGAGAGGAAGGGGGAGCATAAGAATTTTCATTGCAAGTGAGGGACGTTTGGATGGTAAGGTGGTATTTGGGTGGTGAGGTGCTACTGGTTGATACAGGTATCTCTTATGGTCATAGCAAACTACTTACATGGCACATTGTTGCTGAGCCCACAAAAGAAGGGCCTTTTTTGCAGACATCTGCCATCTTGCTTGCACTTTGGAGCATTTCTTAGCTGGAGGACTTGAGGTAGGAGATGAATCAGCCACACTCATATCATCCAGGGAAGGCTGATTGTAATTGCAAGAAAGAGTCTGGGCAAGCTTCTCAATCTAAGGAAGGCAAAATAAGACTTAATGTTTATAAAAGCATAAGTTACCAGCATTGGGCCAAAATTTCCAGTCAAAGTAAGACCTGAAAAGCCTCCTATGACAGTCACAGTTTACTCCTGGTGAAATGAGTGCTGGGCAAATCCTTGAATAGTAGTATCTGCCATGTGGACTGCACTTTTGCTTCCTAAGGAATGACCTGATTTGTTTCTTACCCTCACCCAGGAAGGCTGTCCATGTTGAGAGCTAGTATACATTCATCCCCCTAAAGTGCTTACAGAGCACTTCACTGCAGCTTAGCACCTGTCAAACTGAATTGAACTGAACAAATTAAGCTCCTAGTCTAGAGTATCTTTAGAGACTAGATCAAGTGAAATGCATCCATTAAGAACAAATATACACATAGAAAAAAAGCAACTCAAAGATATGGATAGACAAGTCCAGAGGAATAAAATAAAATTGCCATTAAATCTATAAAAAACAGTTGCATTCGTAATTTAAGAAATTTAAATGTATACAGCAAAAGGATAGCTTTTACTATATTATACAGGCAAAAGAAATGTAAAGGTAGTATCCAGTGATAATGAAAGTATGAGAAACTAGACATTCTTATATTGCTAGTAAATGTACGAATTGGCCAAATTTTTTTGGAGGGCAATACGATATCTATCCAAAATTTTAAAAGATAAATTCATAAACATAAAAGTATTTAATACATTTCTCTCAACAACTGACAGACTAACCAGACAATCAATAATAATAGATGTCAACAACACAATTAACAAACTTCATCCAATTAGCATTGATCTAGAAAGCATTACACCCACATTCCTTTCAGGAGCATACGGAACAGTTACTGAAGCTGACGATGCTGCACCACAAAGCAAGCTGCAGCAATTCTGAAGGACTGAAATCACTCAGAGGATGCTCTCTGACCACACCGAAATTCTAGTCAGCAGCAAATATATAAAAGACAAAATCTCCATTCAGAAATTAAGCGCCATATATATACGTTTTGTTTTTTTTTTTTAGACGAAGTCTCACTCTGTCACCCAGGCTAGAGTGAAGTGGCGCAATCTTGGCTCACTGCAACATCTGCCTCCCGGGTTCAAGCAATTCTGCTGCCTCAGGCTTCTGAGTAGCTGGGATTACAGGCGCGTGCCACCACGCCTGGCTAATTTTTATATTTTTAGTGAAGACAATGTTTCACCATGTTGGTCAGGTTGGTCTTGAACTCCTGATCTTGTGATCTGCCCACCTCAGCCTCCCAAACTGCTAGGATTACAGGTATGAGCCACTGCACTAGGTCTAAGCAACAGTAAAGAAAATTAGAAAATATTTTGAACAGATTAAAATATTATATTTATAGATTGAAAAATGTATATTTTTAAATATAAGTTTTTTCCAAAATGTTTTGTATATTCCATGTCATCCCAATAAAAATCCCAGCACAAAATGTGTATGTGTGTACACGCACATGTGTGACAAGTTATTCATAAAATTTATATAAAAATGCAAAAGTAAAGAATAATGAAGATTTTCTTAAAGAACAAGTTGGACAACTTACACTATCAGATATCATGACTTACTATATAGTTACCAAAATTAACCAAGTATAGTACTGGTGCAAAGAGACGTCATGAAGCAAAATAGGTCATTTGAAATTGGAGCCTCACAAGCTGGGCGCAGTGGCTCACACCTGTAATCCCAGCACTTTGGGAGGCCGAGGCAAGCGGATCACGAGGTCATGAGTTTGATACCAGCCTGGCCAACATGGTGAAACCCTGTCTCTACTAAAAATACAAAATTTAGCTGGGCATGGTGGTGGGCACCTGTACTCCCAGCTACTCAGGAGGCTGAGACAGGAGAATCGCTTGAACCCAGGAGGTGGAGGCTGCAGTGAGGCGAGACCTCACCACTGCACTCCAGCCTGGGTGACAGAGTAAGACCCCATCTCAAAAAGAAAAAGAAAAAAGAATTTAAAAAAAGAGTCTCGGCCGGGCGCAGTGGCTCACGCCTGTAATCCCAGCACTTTGGGAGGCCGAGGCGGGTGGATCACGAGGTCAAGAGATCGAGACCATCCTGGTCAACATGGTGAAACCCCGTCTCTACTAAAAATACAAAAAATTAGCTGGGCATGGTGGCACGTGCCTGTAATCCCAGCTACTCAGGAGGCTGAGGCAGGAGAATTGCCTGAACCCGGGAGGCGGAGGTTGCGGTGAGCCGAGATTGCGCCATTGCACTCCAGCCTGGGTAACAAGAGCGAAACTCCGTCTTAAAAAAAAAAAAAAAAGAGTCTCACATATAGGGCGACTTCATGTATGAAGATGACACTACACAGCACAGTAGAAAAACTGTGAGTTTTCCAATACACAGTGTTGATAAACTGGATAGCTATATGGAAAAAAGTAAATTTTGATTGTTTCAATATAACATAGATAATCCATTCTTGAAAGACTACAGATCTAAATATAAAATATAAAACAAGTTTTCAGAACTGGGCTGTCCAGTATGACAGCTACTAGGCACATGTGAGATTTAAATTCAAATTAATTGAATAACTCAGTTCCCCTGCCATGCTAGCCACATCTCAAGTGTTCAACAGCCACAAGTGTCTAGTGGTCACTGTTTTGTACAATATAGCTATGGAATAGTTCCATCATTGCAGAAAATCCTATTGGACAAAACTGTTCTAGAAAATACTTCACAGTTTTAGAGGTCCTTAAAGAATATAAAAGGCCAGGCATGGTGGCTCACACTTGTAATTCCAGCACTTTGGGAGGCTGAGCAGGTGGATCACCTGAGGTCAGGAGTTCAAGACCAGCCCAGCCAACATGGCGAAACCCCATCTCTACTAAAAATACAAAAATTAGCCAGGCATGGTGGTGCACACCTGTAATCTCAGATACTCAGGAGACTGAGGCAGGAGAATTACTTGAACCTGGGAAGTGGAGGTTGCAGTGAGCCAAGATTATGCCACTATGCCACTGCACTCCAGCCTGAGTAACAGAGCAAAACTGTCTCCAAAAAAAAAAAAAAAAAGGAATCTAAAAGTATAAGCCACAAAAGCAGTTGATACATTAAAACTATTAAAATTATGAATGCTTCTTCATTAAGACTGAAAAAGCAAGCCACAGAGTCAGAATTCGTTGCAATTTATATATATTCTACAAAGAACTTTTTTTCAGTATATATATTATATACACATATATATATTACATATGTATACTGGACAAAAGTATACATATATATGTATACATATACTAGATAAAAGTTCTTTGTTGAATATATATCAATATATATTATATATGTAATATATACACTGAAGATCATATATATTACATGAATAAATATATGATCTCCAGGATATATGTGTGTGTATTTATCTATACCTACGTATGTTTTTTGGGGACAGGGTCTTGCTCTGTTGCCTAGGCTAGTGTGCAATGGCACAGTCACGGCTCACTACAGCCTCAACCTCCTGGACTCAAGTGCTTCTCTCACCTCAGCCTCCAGAAAAGCTGGAACCACAGACAGGTACCACCATGCCCAGCTAATTATTTTTATTTTTATTTTTATTTTTGTAGAGATGGAGTCTCCTTATGTTGCCAGGCTGGTCTTAAGCTCCTGAGCTCAAACAGTCCTCCTGCCTCAGCCTCTCAAAGTGCTGGAATTATAGGCCTGCGCCACTGCACCCAGCCTAGAATATATTTTTAAACGCCTACAAATCATTACACATAACATCGAGGCTTAAATAAAAAAATTTTAAATGCCAACTATTAGCAGCAGGGATTGCGGCAAGAAACTCTGGTGAGTGTAAACTTGAACAACCACTTTGATAAACTGTTTGGCAGTATATACTAAAGCTAAAGATCATATGTTCGAAGACCATCAATTGCATTCCTAGGTAGATACAGGTTGGAAATGAGGATTTATACAAGAATGTCCTTGGCAGCTTTATTCATAAAGCTAAAAACTGGCAACAGGTTGCTTGTGGTGGCTCACATCTATAATCCTAGCACTTTCAAAGGCAGAGGTAGGCAGATCACTTGAGGTCAGGAGTTCAAGACCAGCCTGGCCAACAATGTGAAACCCCATCTCTAGTAAAAATACAGAATTAGCTGGGTGTGGTGGCACACACCAATAATTCAGCTACTTGGGAGGCTGAGGTAGGAGAATCACTTGAACCCAGGAGGGAGGCAGAGGCTGTAGTGAGCCAAGATCGTGCCACTGCACTCCAGCCTGGGTGACAGAGTGAGACTCCATCTCTTAAAAAAAAAAATGAAGAAAAAAAAAAAAAATGAAAAAAACTGGCAGCAAAAGAAATATACATCAACAATACAATGGTAAATATGGTATATACATACAATTGTATATTCATGCACAGTAATGAAAAAGAAAGACTTACTGATACTACAATCAGGTAAATCTCACAGATATGATGTAAAGTGAAGTAAGTCAAACACAAAAGAGTACTTAGTATACATAAAAGAAGACATTTATAATTCCATTTGTATGGAGTTAAAGACTCTACACTTATCCATGGAGCTCAAAGTGGTGCTTATCTTTAGGAAAGGAAGGCAGTGATTGGGAGAAGGACCTGGGGCACTTTGGGATGCTGGCAAAGTTCCATATTTCTATCTGGTAGGGTGATTATATGGGTGTGTTTCATTTGTAAATATTCATCAAGCTCTGTACCTAAGACCTGTTCATTTTTATCTGTGTATGTTACATATACATCAACAAAAGTTTATTTAAATTTTTTTAATTTAAAAAAAAAAAAAGGCCAGGTGTGGTGGCTCGCGCCTGTAATCCCAGCATTTTGGGAGGCCGAGGCAAGTGGATCATTCGAGGTCAGGAGTTTGAAACTAGCTTGGCCAACATGGTGAAACCCCGTCTCTACTAAAAATATAAAATTTAGCTAGGCGTGGGGGTGAGCACTTGTAATCCCAGCTACTTGGGGGGCTGAGGCATGAGAATCAGCTTGAACCTGGGAGGCAGAGATTGCAGTGAGCCGAAATCACACCACTACACTCCAGCCAGGACAACAGAGCAAGACTCAGTCTCAAAAAGAAAGCTTTAAGTTTGCAAACCCTATGGCACAATGTCACTTCTAAGAATTAGACCCATAGAAATAATTAAGATCGTATGGCAAAGGTTTTATCTTAACGGCATTCAATCTGAAATTACCTATAATTACAAATGATCATGTGCCTTCTATCATTAGTGAAATATAGTACGTTACAGCAAACATCATGCCTCCATTTGTTAAAATATATACATATGAATATACATTAATTCTTGCTGTATATATCATAAAGACTATACACTAAATTATAGCAGTTATAGTGAAAGGTGGATTTAGATAATTTTTATCTATATTAAAATTTTAAATTATATTTGAAATACCAGAAAGCTGTAATAAATAGGAAAAAGTAATAAATGCCTATAAACTATCAAATTCTAACATTTCACCATATTTGGTTTAGATTTTCTTAAAGAAATAAAACGCAGAAACAATTTGAGCCTCTGTCTTTCCCTCTCCAATCCCATTATCTCCTTTCTCAGAAAAGAAAACACAATCTTAAATTTAGTTTTCATCATCTTCATGTATATTATTCCATTGTAATTACAAATGCATGTATTCAGAAATAATATGTCGTCTGTCTCTGCATGTTTTAAATGTTATACTGTATGTTAGTTACGCTATTTTCTAGTTTCTCTAAAATAAGTATTGTTTCCAAGTTATTTTCAAAATAATTATGGACATACAGCAAATGCAACCTTTTAGGTAGTGCAGAAAACCTGCACTATGTCAGAATTCCAGGCCTGAGAAAACATATTTATCAATCATGTTTTATAAAGTCAGAACTATAACCATCACTAAATCTTGATGTCCTCATACAAGAGCTAGCATATACTAAGTGCTCAAAAATATCTGTGAAATGAAATGAATCTACAAGTCAGTCTTGGGATAGAACTGGATGTTGTAGGATTATTCATAGTCAGATTGGACAGGGATCCCCCCAAATAAGGAGGCTTTACAAAGTTTAGTGGTTAGATTTCAAGCATTTACTCCAGAAACTTCCTACTCTCTCCTCTGCCATAATAAGCAAACATTTATCAAGGCAGGTTCTGTTCAAACTGGCACTGATATTATGGATAATGCAGGATACTATGATAATTCATCATTCAACTTTCAATTGAAAAACAGCAACAGGACAGGTACGGTGGCTAATGCCTGTAATCCCAGAACGTTGGGAGGCCGAGGCAAGCAGATCACCTGAGGTCACGAGTTTGAGACCAGATTGGTCTCAAACCCCGTCTCTACTAAAAATACAAAAATTAGGCATGGTGGCGCGTGTCTATAGTCCCAGCTATTCGGGAGGCTGAGACAGGGGAATCGCTTGAACTCAGGAAGTGGAGGTTGCAGTAAGCTGAGATTGCACCACTGCACTCCACCCTGGGCGATAGAGTGAGACTCCATCTCAAAAAAATAAAAATAAAAACAAATAAAAAATTTTAAAAACCAGCAACAAAAATGGCAAAAGGTCTGCTATTATTTTCTACTTGTTCAAGATTTCCACAGGTCCTATTTATAGAAGAAGCTCAGGACTGAATCTAGTAAAGTCATACTTATTGTATTACATTTATTTCATACTGCAGTAGGGCAGAAATGATTTCTATATCATCAATCTACTTACATGAAAGTGCAGGATAATTGTCCAAATTAGGCCAAGGATTATGGATGGGTTTCCATCAATTATATCAGTAACATGAATATTTATTAGCTTGATCTGGAAAACATGAAATGCAGGTTAAATGGAGGAAATATTCCAGAGCATTAATCTCTCCTATGAATTTTTTTTTTCTTTTAAAGATGGAGTTTCACCAAGTTGGTCAGGCTGGTCTTGAACTCCCGACCTCAGGTGATCCTCCCAGAGTGCTGGGATTACTGGCGTGAGCCACCACGCCCAGCCATCTCCTGTGAATTTTCAAATGAAATTTATACTTACTGATCGGTTTCTTAGGAATGTCAAGGCATGGTCTATATTGATTCTACACTGGAATGTATTAGATCCTTTATCCCGAGGCTGCAAAATTCAAGCAAATATATTACTCAGAAAAAATGAAATACATTTTTTGTAAATCAACAGAAAGTTTCTCAGTGTCATTTAAAAATCTTACCAACTGTTGCCCAGAAAGTACTTCTAGCAGATCCAGGAGGACATGCCCCTTTTTAATGTCTGTGAATAGGTCAGATATAACGGAGGGAGAAGAGTGCTACAGAAGAAAAAAAGAAAAATAATCATTTAAACTTTGGTTCAAAAACAATACCTTTAAGAATATCATAAATGTGATTTGTGAAAAACTAAAATTCAGTAATGACTTTCTTCTTAAGAGAACGTGAGAGAATATGCAACGATTCATAGCAAAACATGGTAAGAAAAGCAGCTAATTTAATTTCTCTTATGGCACATTTCCAGTAACACAACACCCTTTCTGCATGGAGCTTTCACTGAGAGCTTAAAACCTGTGCACCTAAGTGGCATCAAAGACATTTAGAATCAGCCGCTATTGACCCATCTGGAGAACAGATTACATTTCTGGAGTAAGCTGCTTATGTATTTACCCTTTGTTAGAATTACAAGCATCATGTTGAAATGGACAGAGAGAAAACAGTGTGAGTGGTCTGTGAGAAGAGGCTCATTCACTGTGTATCTAGGTTACTCTAGACACTTGGCATCAGTGTGGTAAGGATGGCACAGTGATTATGATCAAGGCCTCTGAGTCCAGACTGTCTGGTTTCATATCCCAGCACTATCACTTACAAGCTGTGTGACCACACGCCAAGTCACATAACTCCTCTGCACCACAGTTTCCTTGACCTTTAAACAGGCATATTACTATCTATCTCAGAGGGATGTTGTGAAATCATTTGTCAGGAGTTGTCGTAATCATTACATTTAAAGAATTTAGGACAGTTTCTGGCTAGGCACAGTGGCTCATGCCTGTAATCCCAGCACTTTGGGAGGCTGAGGCAGGCGGATCACGAGGTCAAGAGATAGAGACCATCCTGGCTAACATGGTGAAACCCTGACTCTATTAAAAATACACAAATTAGCTGGATGTGGTGGCGCGTGCCTGTAGTCCCAGCTACTTGGAAGACTGAGACACAAGAATCGCTTGAACCCAGGAGGCAGTTGCAGTAAGCCAAGATCACACCACTGCACTCCAGCCTGGCGACAGAGTCAGACCCCATCTCAAAAAAAAAGTTTAGGACAGTTTCTAATGCATAATATGCATTACACGCAAATCAGTATTACTGTATTTCACCTGATACAAAAGATGTGATTAATTTGAATATTTCTACAGCACTATCCTATATCCTTAACAAAAGTACCTTTTTTCCTGTGTTGAGAAAAAGTAACTAATACATCAAAACAAGATCAAGGTAACTTTTAGCACATTCTTTCAAGAAAAGACATTCCACAACCTTTTACCTGTCATCACCAGTACCATTTTTAAATGGCTTCTTGGGGTCAAAACAGAAGGAGCAGGGGGAGTAACAAATAGATTTATAACCTGATTTGGTCTTTGTTTGCTTACCCTGGCCAACTGTGAGTTTACCCAGCACGTGAAGGTTTTCTTCTGAGTGTCTTCCTGTTCAGCTACAAAGAAAGAACATCAGCAGTTATAAAACCAGAATCCTTAGAAACCTCCTGCACACATTAAAGCTGCAAAGGTCTGTCACACTAGGTGTGTGCCTTTGTTTCACAAGCTTACAAGCTTTCCAGGATTTAGTCTAAATTGTAGATATATGTCCAAGTAGTGTTTCAGAAAAAGCACGTTGATTTTTTTTTTTAAAAAAAAAAAAACCATGGGTTTGTTGACAACGGACAATGGTTTTTAATATTTTTTACTGACGAAAGAATTAGGACCATGGTGCTGTGGTTCACATCTGTAATCCCAGCACTTTAGGAGGCTGAGGCCGTGGATCATCTGAGGTCAAGAGTTCAAGACCAGCCTGGGCAACATGGGGAAACCCCGTTTCTACTAAAAATACAAAAATTACCCAGGTGTGGTGGCACACACCTGCAGCCCCAGCTACTAGAAAGGCTGAGGCAGGAGAATCATTTGAATCCAGGAGGCAGAGGTTGCAGTGAGCTAAGATGGTGCCACTGCACTCCAGCCTGGGCAACAAAGAGAGACTTCACCTCAAAAAAAAAAAAAAAAGAAAAAAAAAACAAGTAGGAGTCAAAGGGAAGACCTGAACTCTCAGAGTATATCCCTCCTTGCCCCTCTGAACAGGAATGGCCCCCACACTGACACCAGGCCTTCCCTAGCCCTCCACCCCGATATTCAGCAGACAATCTCAGCACCGAGGTTAAGAGTTAGCCCTGCATTCAAGAACTGAGCTTCCATCTCCCCAGGCCTCCTCACCTGATGGGCAGGGTTAAGAATAGGCCCAGACACCCATTGCACCCTGTGCCCAATGCTCATGGCCTTGCCACCATCAATCTCAAGGTCACCGGGCCTCATCTCACTATACCCTTATCCTTGCTTGTATCAGCCAATGCATACACACATGTACATGCACACACATAAGCATACATGTATATACATGCACACACGTGCACACACACACAGATGCACTCAATTCTCAGGTCCCTCTCATTTCTTTCTTTCTAATTCCCATACGACTCTGCATATCCCTCCAACTTTTCTCATTTCCCACCTCTCCGTAACTCCTAAAACACTTCCACAGATGATAAAATCCAAGGTGCACCATCAGCAAAATCCCCTCCGTGCCCAATACCCTCTCTGGTGTTGAGGCTTTGCCTTCCCGCTCTCATGAAAACCTGGCTCTCCTCTGAGAATACCACTTCCCCGGCAGCCTCTCAAGTGGCGGCTTTGCTTTCTCTTGCAGCCCTCGTATCACTGCTTCTTTGCTCCTCATGCCACCTCCAGCCCATCCTCTACCCTCTTTGTCCCTGAAATGCTCGAGCTTTGAATCTCAGGTCGTCAGACTATCCTTGCTACCACAGTCGTTACCTACCGCTATCATTTCCCACCCTTTCTGCTCCTTCTCCACTGCCACTCCGTCCAATGGAACTCCTGTCTAATTCTTAGTCATTTCTTGTTTACTTATTTATAGACAGGGTCTCACTCTGTTGCTCAAGCTAGAGTGCAGGGATGTGGTCATGGCTTGCTGCAGTCTTGACCTCCCAGGCTCCCACGCAGCTGTAACTACATGCATGTAGTGCCATGACCAGCCAATTTTTAAAATTTTTTGCAGAGATGGGAGTCACCATGTTGCCCAGTCTCAAAGTCCTAGGCTTAAGCAATCCTCCCAATTCACCTCCCAAAGTGCTGGGATTACAGCTGTGAGCCACCACACCTGGCCTATTCTTGACAATTTCAATATACACAGCAATGAACTTTCCAATGTCGCGGACCCTCACTTTCTTGAATTCCTCCTCTCCAATATACTTGTCTTCTGCCCTGCGTCAATCACCTGTCTGTCATGGTCATTCTCTAGACTGCATTGTTATTAATAACAACTCCTCCATGATCTCGGCTTCACGCATCTCAATTCAGTTCAATCCCTCTAGTGCCCCAACTCCAACAATTCCTTCAGTTCATCAACAACTCCAAGCCATTGACTCTGCCCGCTTTTTAGTTTCCCTCACCTCCAGGATGTCCTACCTTTCATTCCTATCCATTTTAAGTTCCATGATCAATTATTACCAACACTCCCTTGCATTTCACCTATTTTGTTCTATTCACTTGACACGTCATGACTGCTCTGTGCACTTTACCCTACACACAGGTTGCTGAATGTGGCTGGAGAAACCACCAAACAGTGCTCACTGGTCTCACCAGCATCCCCACTGGGCCCTCAACGCTGACAGTAATCACACTCTACCGCCCTCTCTCCCTCCCTAGATGGCAACTTCACCCCTTTTCTTCTTCCTCAAATGTCCAATACGTCCTCTCCCATCGTTAAACTCAGCTGAGACCTTGCTTCCCACCCCCTCATCTAACAAGCTGCAAAAGTGCTCTGCCTCCAACCTATCAGCAAAGATGAACTAGCCTCACTCAGATCTAAAGCCAGTCTTTTCACTTGTACGCTACATCCCATCCCTGTGCTCCCACACAAGAACATTCTGCTCCTACCTCTTCCACATCATCCTCTTCCTCCACTCCCATAGACAATCCCCGTAAGTAGACAGCCATGCTCTTAATTCTCCCATCCAAAAACAAACCTCTCTCGACGCCAGTTCCCCACTAGCCATCACTTCGTTTATCTGCTCCTTTGTGGCAAAGCTCCTCCAACAGTTTGTGTTCACTGTCCCCAGGTCTCCTCCTCACTCACTCTTAACTGAACCCATACCAGTTAGGTCCCTGACATTCCACTGAAATGGCTTTTTCATCATGGTCACTCGAATCAAGATCCTCGATGACTCACTTTCACTAAAACCAAGGTCCCTTCTCAACCCTCATCCTGCTGCACCCATCGGCAGCATCTGATACAGATGATCACTCTCCTCTCCTGCTTCCAGGACCCAGACTCCTGATGTTCCTCCTTCATCATGGTTGCCTCCTCCCTTTCTTTCACGTTTCATATCTCATGCCTCCAGATATTCTGTTAGGTCCACCTTCACAATATATTCAGGATATGACCACTTCTCACCACCTCCATCACCACCACCCTGGCCCAAGTCACCATGACCATCACCTGGATTACTATGACAGACTCCTAACAGGTATTCCTTCCAGCTCTGCCCCCAAACTACTATGCTCAACAGAGCAGGCAGAGTGATGCTGCCAAAATGTTCACTCAGATCAGGAAACTCCTTTGCTCAAAACCCTGCAAGGGCTCCTCCCTTCACCCCCCATGATGGCTACAAGCCCCAGCACCATCTGCCCTTCCCTGCTTCCCACTTGCTCCTTCTGCCCCAACCACTCTGGCCTCCTGTATTCCTCAAGCTCCCAGGCCCATTCCTACCAGAGGGCTTCGGCACAGGCTGTGCTTTCTTCTAGGAATGTTCTTTCTACAGTTATCCACAGGCGAAGTCCCTCAGCTCCTTCAAATCCTGGCTCAGACAACACCTCATCTAAGGGGTCTGCCCTGACTGTCCTATCTAAAGCTGTAACACCCCCAACTCATGATCCCTCCTGTCCTGCTCTACTCTGTTTCGTTGTTGTTTTTCCGGGAGTGCTTATCTCTTTTAACATTCCAGGTAAATCACTTATGCAAGAGGTTTATTGTTAATGTCTCACTCTCCTCTCAATAGAATTTAAGCACCACAACACAGGCAAAGATGCTTTCTCTGTGATATGTCCCAACTGCCTTGAAAAGCTTGGCCCAGAGTAAGCCCAAAATAAATATTTTCTGAAATAATAATGTTTTGGGCAGGGTGCAGTGGCTCATGGCTGTAATCCCAGCACTTTGGGAGGCCAAGGCGGGCAGATCACAAGGTCAGGAGTTCAAAACCAGTTTGAGGTGAAACCCTATCTCTATGAAAAATACAAAAATTAGCCAGGCGTGGTGACACGTGCCTGTAATCCCAGCTACTCAGGAGGCTGAGGCAGGAAAATCGCTTGAACCCAGGAGGCAGAGGTTGCAGTGAGCCAAGACAGCACCACTGCACTCCAGCATGAGCAACAGAGCAAGACTCCGTCTCAAAAACAAACAAAAAGTTTTGTTTGTTTTTTTAATTTAGTAGAGATGAGGTCTGACTGTGTTGCCCAGACTGGTCTTGAACTCCTGGACTCAAGCACTCTTTCCACGTTGGCCTCCTGAAGTGCTGGAATTACAAGTGTGACCTAATGATAATGTTTTTAATTATTATTGTGGTTGTTCTATTTTGTTTACTATATTGAAGCAAAACTACCTTTATGAGTTCACAGTCCTTTCTCTTAAAGTTGTCTGTTCTACCTTCTACTACATTATTTTCCTTGGACTTTTCTCTCCCTTATTAATCTCTAATAGTCATAGTGAATTGAAATTGTTGGTATTTGACCTGCAATATTTGTAAAAGTATGACATATAATTTAAGTTCTGGAAAAATTCGGAGGCAGACAAGAGCTTTGGCTGAAGAATTAGAAGAAGGCCCAGCAGTGTAAATGGAATTTTGTGGTATTTACAATTGCCTAGTAAGATTGCAACTGAGTAAGAATTAAAGATGCACCAAGCCTCACTGGAATTATTTTCTTTTTTAATCCATTCCATTTTTTATGCATTACCAGTTTAAATTAGTTACAGCCTACTGATCTACATTTTATAGGGTGCTCAATAATTGCTAACTGAACTAAATTGAGTTCTGATAAGCCAACTGGATAATTCAGGCTTTTGAGAGTTATTCCTGTTTTAAATACACTTCTCTTAACCAAATAATTCCAGAGCACCACAATTTTGTCCTATAATTCAAAATTATACTAAATCTCCTACAATCTCTGAGAAATGGTTTCTTTGTTTTGTCCCCAGTATCAGAAGATTTTTAAATATATTGCCAGTACATACCTCCTACAAATAAAAAAAAAAAAAAAAAGCCACAAAGGCTAATTTTGTGTCTTAATAGAAAAAAACTACTGAAGAAGTTTTTGTGATTCCAGGATCAAGTTATACATACACGTCATACACTAATCAGGGTCATATGTAAAAGCAGAGAGGGCCCTATCCATTCCTAGCATTAGAGCAGACATTCAAAATGAAAACAAACAATGACAACAAAAAAACAAAGATTACTCTCTTCCTTATTTTTAAGGGACCAAGAGAGATTTTTCTTTCTGGATGATAAATTGTAAAAAGGAAACTAATCAGCAATATTATCAGGAGTTACCGTGAGGGAGGAGCATGATTCAACAACCTCAGAGGAGGTGAGACGCAGCATGAAACTGAGTGCAAAAGAGCATTGAGTGCCTTCGGAGTCTTAGTAATCCACGCCCACCTGGAAACCTCGGCCATTTTGAGCTATTTCCAAATAAGATGGGGGTCATTTCATTTGCATGGGATACTAGACAAAAGGGGTCTTATACTAAGCAACCTGGGACTATGAACTTTCCTAGCTGAGGTTGTTCGAATGGAGCAGCTAATCTGAGAGTAAACTGAGGAACATTCCCTTATAGACACATAAACTTGAATTTAAAATTACCAAAACTTTTCTAAGGAAGAGTTGAAGTTACCTCCGTCCTAATCTGATTAAACTCTCATGAAACAAGGGAAAAAACAGTAAGAGGAGCAGCCAGAACAAATCCCCACAGGTATTCTCCAGTTAGCAAAGAAAACAGTGCGCAAATGAAATCTTCAGAAAAAAGATTTGGAAAGGAATCTGCATGGCTTTTAACTCGTTGTCCAAACTTAGAGAATGTCTCTTCATCCTGGAAATCAGAACCCCTTAAATGTAATAAAGACCCTTTGCTTAATGGCAAACAAAGATGTCCCAGGTGCAATTAAACACCTTTGTAGCAGCTCAATTAAATGGTTTCGTATGGGCCATTCTGTTTATCCCTTGACACACTTTTCTCACTTTTTCACACTGCTTTATCCCTGAATGGCAGTATTCAACGGGAACCAGAGCCAAATAGCTCACCCTATGGCAGGATAAGGCACCTTTTGTTCTTTTCAAAGGCTGGCCCATTGGGGAAAAAAATAATTGAGAGCCACGTGCTTATAGCAACTTAATAAAACTCTTCTTAGAATGGCATGTAGAGAATAGGGCTTTTTAATCAGCAGATGTTAGGGATAGGAAAAGCAAAGAAATAAAGAGACTAATACAATCTACTACAATGATTAATGTCTGTAAAAATGCTAAAGGAAAAGAGAATGAGAAATTCTCTATCTTGATTTTTCAGGCAAATATGCATACATAATGTAGGAAAATGTGGTCAGTGAATTTTATTCTGGCCCATATGAGTATCTGTGATTATCATTCTAGAAAAATATTCACCTGGATTTGAGAAATGAGGCACAGAAGCCAAAGATTTTTCTCTAGGTGTCATTACCATAAAAATACATTTAATCTCTGAGTTTGTTCTGATTCAGTCTGTTTTCGTGAGCGGACATCTCCTATGCTTAGCCAGAAGGGAACTAAACTGAAAGCAAATTGAGTTAATCTAATTAAAGGGTATGGATTTTCACTTTAAAGCTCATTATAAAACTACCATGGCTACTAAATCTCATCAAGGTTGTTTCCCAAAAGTTGGTCTAAAATGTTGACTCCAGGAGTCCTTCCTGGTAGTAAGAGTTTAAAAGCAGTTACCTGAGGCTAAGAATCACTAGCTTTCATTTTCACATAACTGCACTAGAGGAAGTCTTATGACCTCTTCCTAGCCAAGAATTTCTCTTCTCCTCCTATGATTGGATGATTAATAACAGGTTTATTGCATGTGGCCCCAGATTCATTACTTTGATCTTTCGCTCTCCTTATTGAAATTGTTTGGTAATTCCCTAATTCCTTACTGAATAAATGATCAATTCTTAGCCTAACATTCCAGGTCATTTGTAACTTGGCTCCACGACTCCTCTACTCATATCCTATTTCTCTGGACAAACTGGGATATCTACAATTCCCCAACAACGTTTCACCCTTTTCTGCATTGCCTCGCTACTGGAATGACCACTCTTTCCCATCTCTCTGTGTTCATAGAAACATCAGCACCCAGCAAATGTCAGCATTTAATCAACATTTATTAAAATCGAACATATCCAGTTTAAAAGGTCCACTTTTTTTTTTTTTTTTTTTTGATAGGGTCTCAACTCTGTCACCAGGCTGGAGTGTGCAGTGGTGTAATCGCAGTTCACTGCAGCCTGGAACTCCTGGGCTCAAGTGATCCTCCCATGTCAGCCTTCCCAGTAGCTGGGACTACAGGTGTGTGCCACCAAGCCTAATTTTTGTATTTTTTTGTGGAGACAGGGTTTCACCATGTTGCCCAGGCTGCTCTTGAACTCCTGAGCTCAAGTGATCCACCCACCTGGGGCTCCCTAAGTCCTGGGATTACAGGCGTGAGCCACAGTGCCTGGCCCCAAAGTTCCCTTTCTTAAAATGAATAGAAATAATCTATTCTGGCTCTGACCCCTGACAACACTTTGTTGAATCTTTTCTGCTTATTATTATTACAAAGCAATCTATAATGCTTATAAAAATTTTTCAAACAGTACCTAGGGACATAAAATAGAAATTAAAAGCTAATCTTAGAGCCAGGCATGATGACACACGCTTATGGTCCCAGCTACTCTGGAAACTGAAGCGGGATGATCACTGGAGTCCAGGAGTTGAAGACTGTAACTTGAACTTCTGATACATAACTTACAGGTTTCCCTCCTACTGAACATAACAACTTGGAGTTAAACCTTTCTGCTTTTGTGTTTTTGCTTCCCAAAGCAGTGTAACGTAGGGAAAAAAATCCTCAATAAATATTGGCTGATTGAAAGACTTAGGAAGAACTAAAAGTATTGAGGATCAAAATGACGTACTGCATGGAGGAAAATAACTTACTGGCAACAGTTAGCCTATGTCTTCTCTTAATCCTTATTTTAGTAAACCCTAGGCAATTTCTTTCTTCAACTAATAAAACATCTTGAACAAAAGGGCATTGTGAAAGAAAAGCACTCTTTTTCTCTATTACAAATCTTTTTTTTTTTTCTTTTGAGACTGTTGCCCAGGCTGGAGTGCAGTGGCGCCATCTCAGCTCACTGTGGACTCCGCCTCCTGGGTTCAAGCAATTCTCCTGCCTCAGCCTCCGGTGTAGCTGGAACTACAGGCCCGTGCCACCACATCCGGCTAATTTTTGTATTTTTAGTAGAGATGGGGTTTCACCATGTTGGCCAGGATGGTCTTGATCTCTTGTTCCTGTGATCCACCCACCTTAGCCTTCCAAAGTTCTGGGATTACAGGTGTGAGCCACCATGCCCAGTCCTACAACTCTTAGTACTTCACTTCTGATACCAAATGTGTGAGTTTTTCCCTCACATTAAGCAATTCCAACTCTCCAGACACCAAGTGGGTATCCTCTGTTCAAAGATGACACTGACTGCCAGGAGTTAGTTGAGACCCCTCATGTTAAGGGCTCAGTCCCACAAGACTCCCCTACTTCAGATGGCAGTCACAGGTAGTTGATTGCCGGTTACCCACATTGCTTTCTGATTTGGCTATAAATCAGAGTTTATAATCCCCAGACCCTCTCCTCAAGTTCAATAATTTGCTATGATGGCTCTCACAGAATTCATGGAATCACTTACGTTTGCTGGTTTATTATACGGTGCTGTGGCTCGCGCCTGTAATCCCACCACTGTGGGTGGCTGAAGCAGGTAGATCACCTGAGGTCAGGAGTTTGAGACCAGCCTGGTCAACATGGTGAAACCCCTATCTCCACTAAAAATACAAAAAAATAGCCAGGCGTGATGACAGGCACCTGTAATCCCAGCTACTTGGGATGCTGGGGGAGGATAATTGCTTGAACCTGCGAGGCGAAAGTTTGCCCTGAGCTAACATCGCACCACTGCACTCCAGCCTGAGCAACAGAGCAGACTCCATCTTTTTAAAAAAAAAAAAAAAAAAAAAAAAAAAAGATAATGATAAAGGAAAGTGATGAGCAGCCAGACAAAGGCATACAGAGGGCAAGGTCTAGAAGGGTCCCAGCACATACATGTGTTCACAAACCCAGAAGATATCCAAACTCTATACTTTAGAGATTTTTTTCTAATTAACAACTTTTTTTATTGAAATGTAACTCACATACGATAAAATTCACTTTTTAAAGTGTATAATTCACAAAATTGTACAACCACCTTGTTGTGTTTTTTTTTTTTTTTTTTTTACAGGGTCTCACTCTTTGCCCCCGGGTTGGATGCGTGGTGGTGGAAACATGGCTCACTGCAGCCTCGACCCCCTAGGCTCAAGCGAACCTCCCACCTCAGCCTCCCATGTAGCTGGACCATAGGCACATGCCACCATGCACAGCTAACTTTTTTCATTTTTTTGTAGGGGGTCTACCTATGTTGTCAAGGCTGATCTCAAATTCCTGGCCTCAAGCAATCCCCGCTTCACCCTCCCAAAGCCCTAGGATTACAGGCCTGAGCCACTATGTCTGGCCCCATCTCATTGTATTTTAAAATCCAAACCATAACCATGGCCCATAGCTTCATGTAATCTGGCTCCTGCCTATCTCTAAAACTTCATTTCATGAAGTTCTGTAAATGCTGTTTCCCTAACCTGGAATCCTGGAATACGTATTCTACTTGCACTTCATATGGCTGGCTCATCCTGATGCCTTCAGTTAAATATCACTACAGAGAAAATTTTTCTTTTCCTCTTTTTTTTTTTTTTTTTTTAGAGAGTTTCACTCTTGTTGCCCAGGCCGGAATGCAGTGACACAATCTCGGCTCACTGCAACCTCTGACTCCTGTGTTTAAGCAATTATCCTGCCTCAGCCTCCCCAGTAGCTGAGATTACAGGCGCCCACCCCTACACCCAGCTAATTTTTATGTTTTTAGTTGTCACTGAGTTTCACCATGTTAGCCAGGCTGGTCTTGAACTCCTGACCTAGGTGATCCGCCCTCCTTGGCCTCCCAAAGTGCTGAGATTACAGGTGTGAGCCACCGCGCCTGGCCCTATTTACTTCTTTAGATTTACACCGTGAAAATGGTATTATATTACTTATTTGTTATTGGTATATTATATAGCTTTCCCACTAGAATATCAATTCCATAGGATACAGATTTTTTTTTAGCCCCGCACTTTAGAGATTTTTATGGAGGCTTCATCACATAGATAAAATGAATTATTAATTCAATCTCCAGCTCTTCTCACCCCTCTGGAAGACAGGGGTGGGAAGAGTTCCAAATTTCCAATCTGGCTTGGTCTTTCTGGTAATCAGACTCCATCCTGAAACCATCTAGGAGCCATCAAGAGTCTCCTTGTTAGAACAAAAGATGGTCCTATCACCAGGAAATGCCAAGGGCTTTAGGGGCTCTGTGTCAGGAACCAGAGCCAAAGGTCAAACTTAGAACAAAACATGCTCCTAACAACCCTGTGGTTCAGACAATTCCAAGAGTTTTAGGAGCTAAGTGCCAGGAACCAAGGGCAGAGACCAAATATATATTTCTTATTATGTCACAGGCAGGTGCTAATGAGACTCTGTTGCCATTCCTGGCAACAATACTGCCAACTTACTGTTAGCTAGGACAGACACAGTAAGGATGATAATTAAATTCAGACAATAATGCAACATATTTTAGCCATGTGTTCCAACAGCCCACCCAAAAAATCTTAATCAAGCTGCCATCTGATAGAAAGAGAACTAAAAACATAAAGCCACCTCTTCTATTGTTTCTCTTGGCGATGGTAACAAACAGAAATAAATAAACAAATTAAGAGAATAAAAACACACAGGCACACACAATCAAAACAAAAAAACAAGCCTAAAATATTTGAAGGAAAAACAGGAAAAAGCCGGTTACTTTACTACAAAAGGGAGGTTATTAACTAATAGAAAAAGCAGAGGATAATTTACAACACAATTTTCTTTCAACCAACCATAAACAGACAAACAATAAGAAAGGAAAACAAATAGTACCAAGACTAAGCTCTGGCTTACTGAATCAGTAAAATGAGTTTAAGAGGTAATTCCTGGCTAACAGAACTCATAAACACAGTGAGCAACCATTTCTGAACCTTGCAATTACTTTATATCACATATCTCCCTCTGGAGAATCAACATTATCACTATGGGGAAAAAAGTACTTGCCTGTCAACTTCAGCATTCCAGGACTAAAATCAAACTCTACCGCCCTGTCTCTCCCCAGTCCAGTCCTTGCCCATGTTCCCATCTCATGGGTTGGACACCCCTATCCTTTATCATTCTCAAGTACAACCCACCACCAAATCCTGCCAAATTTGCCCCCTCATATCTCTGGTATCCATTTCCTTCTCTATACCTCTTGGCCCACCAGCCCTCCTGTTCAATCCTTTTTTTTTCTTTTTTTCCTATTTTTTGTAGAGATGGTGTATTAGTCCATTCTCATGCTACTCATAAAGACATGCCTGAGACCGGGTAATTTACAAAGAAAAAGGGGTTTAATGGACTCACAGTTCCATGTGGCTAGGGAGGCCTCACAATCATGGCAGAAGGCGAAAGGCATGTCTTATATGGTGGCAGACGAGAGAATGAGAGCCAAGCAAAAGTGAAACCCCTTATAAAAACATCAGATCTCATGAGACTTATTCATTATCATGAGAACAGTATGGGGGAAGCCGCATCTACGATTCAATTATCCCCTGACTGGGTCCCTCCCACAACACGTGGGAATTATGAGAGCTGCAATCCAAGATGAGATTTGGGTGGGGACACAGCCAAACCATAACAGATGGGGTCTTTGTTGCCCAGGCTAGCCTTGAACTCCTGGGCTCAGGTTATCCTCCTGCCTCAGCCATCCACAGTGCTGGGATTACAGGCATGAGCCACTGCATCTGACCTCTCCTATTCAATCTACCATCAACTCTACCCTGGAATGCTTCCATGGCCAACTAAGTCTGCTCTAGGCCCTTCCAATCTGACCTAAATTTAACCAAATTACTCTTGATTCTTAGATGGTTTCTCTCTGCTCTTAAAATCATGAGCAAAATCCTTAACAGAGCCTAGGAGGCACAGCACCTCACCAGCCTCAGGCATCCTACCCGATCCGGCACCCCAGGCTCTAGCTGTGCTAGCCACTTCCACCTTCATTCAGGGCCTTTACAAGCTGTGTTCCTACCTCCCACAGGCATTTGTACTATTACACCCCTATTCACTTCACTGAGTTAACTTCTAGTCATGCTTAGGTCTCAGCTCAAGTGTTAGATCCGGAGGAAAAACTAAGTCAATCTAAGTCTTTCATTTGCTTTCATAGAGTTATGGGGGAATGTCCCCGCTATTTAGCATTTAACTCAATTTGTCATCAATGATAAGGTTAAGAACACTGGCTGTGGAGCCAGACTACCTGTGTGGGATCCACTTATCTCCCACTTACTAGCTGTGTACCTCAGTCTTATTCTGAAAATGGGGACAATAGTATCTATTTCATCCGGTTATTAGAAGGATTAAGTACCCCTATTGACTTAGACCAGAGGTCAGCAAACTGTTGCCCACAAGCCTAATTTGACCTGCTGCCTGTTTTTGTAAATACAATTTTATTGGAACAGCCACATGCTTGATTGTTTGTGCATTGCCTGTGGCTGCTTTCATGCTACAATGGCAGAGTTAGCAGTTACAACAGAGACCATGTGGCATTCACAGACTGAAATATTTACTACCTGGCCCTTTACAGAAAAAGTTTGCCAGTCCCTGGCATAGACTATGCTTAGTCTACACAAATATGGTTGAATATTGAAAACATTATGCTAAGTGAAAGAAACCAGTCACAAAAGACCACATATGTGAGTCCATTTGTATGACATGTCCAAAATAGGGAAATCTGTAGAGACAGAAAGTAAATTAATGGTTGCCTAGGGTTGGGAGTAAGGCTAGAGGTGGAGATGGAGGTGGGACTGGGGAGGGGTGATGGTGAAAAGGTATGGGTTTTCTTTTTGGGGTGACAAAAATGTTCTAAAATCCTGGCCAGGAACAGTGGGTCACAGCTGTAATCTTAGCACTTTAGGAGGCTGAGGTGGGTGGATCACTTGAGCTGAGGAGTTCAAGACCAACCTGGACAACACGGCGAAACCACGTCTCTACAAAAAAAAAAAAAAAAAAAAAAAAAATATGAAAAATTAGCCAGGTATGGTGGTGTGCACCTGTAATCCAACCTACTTGGGGTACTGAGGTGGGAAGATCACTTGAGCCCAGGAGGTGGAGGCTACAGTAAGCTGAGATCACACCACTACACTCCAGCCTGGGTGACAAAATGAGACCCTATCTCAGAAAAGAAGGAAAGAAAAAAAAAAGATGAAATTTTGTCATTTGTAACAACATAGATGGAACTGGAGGTCATTACGTTAAGTGAAATAAGCCTCCCTGCTATGATGGCTCATGCCTATAATCCCAGCACTTTGGGAGGCCAAGGCAGGTGAATCGCCCGAGGTCAGAAGCTCGAGACCAGGCTGGCCAACATGGAGAAACCCCGTCTCTATTAAAAATACAAAAATTAGCCAGGTGTGGTGGCAGACGCCTGTAATCCCAGCTACTCGAGAGGCTGAGGCAGGAGAATCGCTTGAACCTGGGAGGTGAAGTTTGCGGTGAGCTGAGACCGCGCCATTGCACTCCAGCCTGGGCAACAAGAGTGACACTCTGTCTGAAAAAAAAAAAAAAAAAAAAAAAGAGCCCCGGCACAGAAAGAACATCACATGATTTCACTTATCTGTGGAAACTAAAAATTAAAACAATTGAACTCACAGAGACACACAGTAGAAGAATGGTTACCAGAGGCTGGGAAGGGTACCTGGGAGTGCAGGAAGAAGGGAAGGGGAGATAATTAACGGGTACAAAAATAGTTACAAAGAATAAAGAAGACCTAGTATTTGCTAGCACGACAGGGTGACTATGGTTAAAAAAAAAAAAATGTAATTGTTCATTTTAAAATAACAAAGGGTATATAACTGGATTGTTTGAAACACAAAGGATAACTGCTTGGGGTAACGGATACACTACTTATCCAGATATGATTATTATGCATTGAATGCCTATTTCAAAATATCTCACGTAACCCATAAATATATACAACTACTATGTATTCGCAAAAAAATTTTTAAAAAGGGAATGATGAAAACTTATTTATTCACTTATTTTATTTATTTATTTTTTAGCTTGAGATAGGGTCTCATTCTGTCACCCAGGCTAGAGTGCAGTGGTGTGATCTCAGCTCAGTGCAACCTCTGCCTCCTGGGCTCAAGCAATGCTCCCACCTCAGCTTCCCAAGTAGATGAGACTACAGGCATATACCACCACACCTGGCTATTGATTGATTGATTGATTGATTGACTGATTGATTGAGACAGGTTTTCAACATGTTGCCCATGCTGGTCTTGAACTCCTGGGCTCAAGCGGTCCACCTGCCTCAGCCTCCCAAAGTGCTGGGATTATAAGCATGAGTCACTGCACCTGGCAGAAAACTTTCTTAATGTGATAAAGAACACTGATGAAGAAAACTCTAACAACATACTTAATGACAAGAAACTAAATGCATGAAATGATGGAAGTGTATATTCATGCTTCGTTCCTAAATCAAAATCAGGAACAAAGCAAGGATGTATACTTCTATCACTTCCATTCAACATTGCACTGGAGTAAGGCAAAAAAAAAAAAAAAAAAAAAGAACAAAGAACAAAGGCTGGAAGAAGAAAAGTTAAATTGTCTTTAAAGGCAATGACACGAACTTTTATTTAGAAAATCCTATTGTATGCCGGGCGCGGTGGCTCAAGCCTGTAATCCCAGCACTTTGGGAGGCCGAGGTGGGTGGTTCACAAGGTCAAGAGATTGAGGCCATCCTGGTCAACACGGTGAAATCCCATCTCTACTAAAAATACAAAATATCAGCTGGGCATGGTGGCGCATGCCTGTAATCTCAGCTACTCAGGAGGCTGAAGCAGGAGAATTGCCTGAACCCAGGAGGTGGAGGTTGCGGTGAGCAGAGATCACGCCATTGTACTCCAGCCTGGGTAACAAGAGCGAAACTCCGTCCCAAAAAAGAAAAAAAAGAAAATCCTATTGTATCTAAAAAAATATACCCAAATTAATGTGTTTAGCAAGGTTGCAAGATACAAGATAAATACACAAAAATCAATTGTATTTCTATATACTGCTAATGAAAAAAATCAAGAAATTGCTATTTGAAAATATCATTACAATGGCATCAAAAAGAATAAACTTTGGGAGGCTGAGACGGGCAGATCACAAGGTCAAGAAATCAAGACCATCCTGGCCAACATGATGAAACCCTGTCTCTACTAAAAATACAAAAAATTAGCTGGGCGTGGAGGCAGGTGCCTATGATCCCAGCTACTTGGGATGCTGAGGCAGGAGAATCACTTGAACCCAGTAGGCGGAGGTTGCAGTGAGCCGAGATCATGCCACTGCACTCCAGCCTGGGCGACAGAGTGAGATTCCATCGTTTAAAAAAAAAAAAAAAAGAATAAACTACTTACCACTAGATTTAACAAAAGAAGTGAAAGACTTATTCAATGAAAACTACAAAACACTGCTGAAAGAAATGTAAAGATCTAGGTAAATAAAAAGATAGCCTATATTCATGGACTAGAATACTTAATATTGTTAAGATGGCAATATTTTCCAACTTGTTCTATAGACTCAATGCAATTCCTATCAAATCTCAGCTGTCTTTTTTTTTTTTTTTCCACAATTAGACAAGCTATTTCTAAAATTCATATGAAAATACAAATGACCCAGAATAGCTAAAGTTGAAAAAGAATTAAGTTAGAGGACACACAATTCCCAATTTCAAAACTTACTAAAAGCTACAGTAATCAAGATAGTAGGGTACTGGCATAAGGGTAGATTTATATAATAGATCAATGGAATGGCACTGAAAATCTAGAAGTAAATTCTTCCACTTATGGTCAATTGATTTTTGACAAGCATGGTAAGAAAAAGTCAGTAGGAAAAAAATACTCTTTTTGGCTGGGTGCAGTGCCTGATGCCTGTAATAATTCCAACACTTTGGGAGGCTGAGGCAGGTGAATTGCTTGAGCCCAGAAGTTCAAGAACAGCCTGGACAACATGGTGAAACTTTATCTCTATAAAAATAAAAATAAAAACAAAAAATTTAACCAGGTGTGGTGGCATACACCTGTAGTCACAGCTACTCAGGAAGCTGAAGCAGGAGGATTGCTTGAGCCCCGGAGGCAGAGGTTGCAGTGAGCTGAAATCACACCACTGCACTCCCGCTTGGGTGACAAAGTGAGACCCTGTCTCAAAAAAAAAAAAAAGTTCTAAAATCCAATGCAATGACTGCCCAACTGTGAGTATACTAAAAACTACTAAATCATACACTTTAAATGGGTGAATTGCATGGTATATGAATTTGATGTTAAATTATATCTAATAACGTTTAATGAAATATTAGCTAATATCTATGAGATTATTTGATTAACCTCTGCCTCTTCATTAGCTTAGCTCATTCACAGGCTCCAAGAATACATGACCTGTGTCTCATTTTGCTCCTCATTTTGCCTGCAGCACCTACCCAGAGCTTTCATCCTACAGGAATTCAGAAAATATTTGTTGAATGAATGATTAAATGGCTGGGGAAGGAGGGAGCAGGATTTTGTTGTTATTTTTCCTCAATCAACATAGAGATTTAAGTACTTAGTTTGTTGGGAAAATATATGACATAAGATCAATGATTTCTACTTTGAGCCTCAGCATGTGGAATCCAGCAACTTCGTGTTGCCACATGAGCAAACCACACCCTTGTGTAAACACCTGAGATTCTTATAATGAGGCTTTTGTTTCCAACCGCACTGGAACATAGCTCCCGGCTCTCTGAGTAAGCAAATCTTGTATTTCTAGCACATGAAAATGAGCCCACAATACTGATAAAAGTCTAGAAGCTGGGTGCTATTTGTCTTTCCCCCTTCTCACCCTCTTCTGATTCATCTGAGTTGCTCAATAAATATCTATGGAATGAAGAAATAAAGAAATTACTACATTTATTTTAACACACATTTATTACTCTTTGCTACCTTTTATCTAGCACATAAAACTGAACGCTTTTCTTTTGAAAGTCAAGACATGTGAGCCTGAACACTTTCTACTGGAGCAGCAGTCCAAGCACCTCTGACTGCTGAGTGCAAAAGAACCAGACTGCACTAAACAGAGCTGTGCTGCGATTATAACCAGGTTCATTTTGGAATGCCAGCAAATTACTCAGGATGATTGTTTAAGCGCAGGTTTCTGGTACACAACTCTCCGAGATTCTGATTCAGGGCTTCACATATCTCACTTTGTGAAATAGTTGTCTAAATAGACTGGACGATTTACACGTGTGACTTATTCTTGAAATAAGAGAAGGAAATAAGAAGGGCCTGGCAAAAAAAAAAAAATAGCGATGAAATAATAAACTCTGGATATTAATATAATGTATCTCGAAATAAATATTATAACACATGAGTATTTTTTTATAGAGATGGAGTCTTGCCATGTTGCCCAGGCTAGTCTCAAACTCCTGAGCTCAAGCTATCTTCCCACATCAGCCTCCCACAGTGCTAGGATTATAGGCAAGAGCCACTGCACCTGGCCCTAACATATGGATCTCTTAAGAAACACTGGAGGGGCTCAGATGGCTTGCTGAAGCAAGTCAGGCCCAGGAATAAGGAACTATGACACTTTCATTAAAGCCTACCAATGAAGCGGTCAGGTAGCCATTTTACGAATAATACTTCCTCCCAGAAGATAGAGGATATTTTATTTGCTCATTTAATAAAATATCTAAGCTGGGTGTGGTGGCTTGTACCTGTAATCTCAGCACTTTGGAAGGCTGAGGTGGGAGGATCAGTTGAGCCCAGGAGTTCAAGACCAGACCAGGCAACCAAGTGAGACCTTTTCTTAAAAAAAAAAAAAAATACAAAGTATTAGCCAGGCATGGTGGCACACACCTATAGTCCCAGTTACTTGAGAGACTGAGGTTGGAGAAGCACCTGAGCCCGGGAGGTTAAGGCTGCAGTGAGCCATGATCATGCCACTATACTCCAGCCTGGATGACAAAGTGAGACCCTGTCTCAAAAAAATAAAACAAAACAAAATGTCTATTGAAAGCCTAGTAGGTCTTGGATAATATGCTCTGGATTTCACATCCAGAGTCATCATCTCTAACCAATTCCCTTCCCAACCAAAGTTGTTCTCCTGCATTTTTTTTTCAGTGAATAGTTCTATCATCTACCCATGTGCCCAAGAATAAACCTATCATATTTTCTATTTATTTATTTTTGAGACAGTCTTCTCTGTCCCACAGGCTGGAATGCAATGGCACGATCTCCACTTACTGTAGCCTCCACCTCCCAGGTTCAACTGTCTCAGCCTCCAAAGTAGCTGAGATTACAGGTGCATGCCAACACGCCCAGATAATTTTTGTATTTTTTAGTAGAGACACAGTTTCACCATGTTGGTCAGACTGGTCTTGAACTCCTGGCCTCAAGCGATCCACCCACCTTAGCCTACTAAAATGCTGGGATTACAGGCGTGAGTCACCACACCTGGCCAAAACCTATCATCTTTGATACATCCTTCCCTCTCCTTCGCCCATACCCAGTCCCTCAAAAAGTCCTGATACCTATTAGACGATATCTCCTGAACACCTATTTTTCTCCATCTCCATGACCACGTCCACATCAGGACATCATTCTCTCTCGGGTGGACCACCCTAACAGACTTAAGCTGGTCTTTCTGTTTCTATACTCACTCCCTTAAAGACTATACCCCACACTGCAGCCTGGGGGAATTTCTAAAACCAGTTCTGTGGCTCCTCAGAATCCCTCCATTGCTTCTCCTTGGTCTTAGGAAAAATTCCAAACCCCTATATGTTTACATGACCCCTCATCTCTTCACATTATCCTCCAAATTTTAATTCTCCTTTAAATCCGCAGTCTCACTGAACGCCCATTGCCCCGAATGTACCACATTCAGCTCATCTTCCGGTCTCTCCTGCCCACAGCATCTTCTCATCTTCATACTGCTCATTTGCTAACACCTTTTAGGTAAAAGCTTAGGAATCATTTTCTCTGGGAAGCCTTCCGTGGGTCTGAGTTAGGTACTCCTACTCCATACTTCCACAGTACCAAGTCTTGCCTCACTTGGAGCACACATCCCATGATACTGGGATAGTCTATGTGCTTGTGTGTATCTCTAACCAGGGGACACATTTTAGAAGACGATGTGCCATGTACTACCCCGTGTGCTCAGCACAATGCCTTATACACAGAAAGTGTTCAAAAATATTTGTTGAATAATGAATGAACAAATGAATGGAGCTTTCAGAGTAAACTGACCTATACCTAGGAAAAGCCTAACAAGTAACGAAATACTACCTCTTACCTTAAAAAGAAAAAAACCTTACCTTTCATCATGCGCCTGATATCCCTATTTTACAGCAAAGTTTCTTGAAAGTGTAAATAAAGCGACTCTCTCCACTTCCTCGTTCTCGTATTCTCCCTCCTCAAGGCACTCCAGTCAGGCTTCCATTTCTACCACTTGACAGTAGCTAACCTTGTCAGAGCCATCACAACAAATCCTATGAGCCCAATCTAGTGGGCACCTCTCTGTACTGACCTTACTTGATTGCTGTGTGGCATTCAACATGCTTTACCACACCACCTTCTGTTTTTTAAGACAGGGTCTCACTCTCTCACCCAGACTAGAGTGCAGTGGCCGGATCTCAGCTGACTGCAACATCCGCCTCCCAGACTCAAGTGATTCCCCTGCCTTAGCCTCTCGAATAGCTGGGATTACAGACGCGTGCCACTACGCCCGGCTAATTTTTGTATTTTTAGTACAGACAGGGTTTCACCATTTTGGTCACGCTGGCCTCAATCTCCTGACCTCCCAAAGTGCTGGGATTATAGGCGGAAGCCACAGCGCCCCGCCTCCCAAAGTGCTGGGATTATAGGGGGAAGCCCCAGCGCCTGGCCACCACCTTCTTGAAACACTTTCATCTAAGAGTTTCCAGGCCATCACGTTCACCTGCTTTTCCTTCCTTGTCACCAGCTACTGCTTCTCAGTGTCCTTTCCTTGTTCCTCCTCTTCCACTTGACCTCTAAACACTGAATGACCCAAAGGTCTGCTCTTGCTATACACTCCATAGGTGATCTCAATCAGTGCTTGACCAGGTCAGGCCACCCCTTGCCCACCACAATCCAGCCACACTAGGCTTCTTGGGCTCCATGAATTCACCAACCTTGCTTCTATCCTAGAGCTCTCCTTTGTCCTACTGCCTCACATTGGGCCGCTTTCATGTTGCTCTTTGCAGGGAAGTTCCCTGTGTTACTCAATCGCTCCCAAACTGTCCCTTCTCAGAGGCCTTCTCTGATCCAAAGAAGTCACCCAAGCTCTATGATATGAACTCATTTAAATCTTCTGCACAGCATTTTACCATGCACTGATGTGCTTCTTGATTATAATCTAGTCTGAAGTTGTTCACCTCAGTATTCTCTTACCCAAAATGGTGCCTGATACAAGGCAGGGTCACAGGAAACATTTGCTGCATGAATCAATCAGTGAACAGTTTCACCTGTGCTCATAAAAATTATAATTATGTGATGAAGTGGGAAATGTGAATTTACCTAGATTTCTGAAACATTTTATTTTGAAGACATCAAAACCCCCAGGAAGTTTGCCAACAAAGCATTCAGATGGAGGCAGAGATACACAGCAGTCCCACTATTAAAAATCCTACTTAACTGAAGAAAAGGCAAATGATTCCAATGTTTTGGAAAGATCTTAAATGTTTCTCAAATTTGAGAAGGGCTGTTTGTGTTCCACACTTGAGCCAGGTGCCCTTTACCTTGTAACATGACACCACTGATGAAACTGGTAATCCCCTGTGCAGTAAAGACGGAAAAAACCAGTGCCTAACTAGTGAACGTTGCTCCACCTCACAGGAGAACAGCAAAAGCGTGTGGCTACTCTTTCTGCCTTTTCCCTCCTATGCTCGTCCTACATGCATCACTGCACAGACTCTCAATGACAGTAAGAAATTATTCATCCAGCATCTGACGTCTCTCCTCCAAAGAGACACACACTAAAAACTTCAGACATTCCATCTCCCTGATAAATCATTCATATCCTTTTATCCATCACTTTTAAATGACTATAAAAATACCTGGTGGTAGTCAACTGTGGCTCTCATACATATCGAGAAACAGAAATGCAGTTACCTTTGAGATTCCCTGAATGATCTAGAAAAATGGGAGTTACTTTGGGAAACTGTAATTACCAATGTTGAAATCAGGTAAGGGAAGTAATGTTTTGAAGAGGCACATTTAGAAATGACCTCCAATTCAGTGTTGAACCACACACTAAATCCAGCAAATGATTACAATGTAACATACTATACTAACTTCTTTTTCCATATTAAAGGTGACGTTATTTTAAGTTTTGTGTTTTTCTAATGTACTACTTCAGGATCTCAATAATTACACCCCCACCCGACATACATGGATACAGAAAAGCTCAGAAAATCTTGTATCTCATGGGGCTAATTAAAAAGGATTTTTATTTCCATACGGAATGAATGAGATCTTTGTTAACCCACTTTAACAAGACTCTAAATGACCCTGGATTTATCTTGCCCTAGTTTTCAAAATTTAACTGACCCAGAATAAAATAAGCTTATCCCCAAATTCCTGGCAAAAACAGAACCAAAGTTCCCAGAAGCCAAAATTGTATATACAAACTAAAGAAAAAAACAATTTTTTTTCTGAAAAACACTATGCAGTGCAAAATACCACAAGAGCTTTTATTTTTCCTTTAATTAGAATATTTTTAAGGTTATAAAGCTTAATAATATCAAGGCAAAGAATTTTCCAAGAAAACACAGCAAAAGCGAATATCAGCTACTATGATAACAGGAACTTTCTAGAAGCTTTTTTACTGTTACAGTACAACACTGATAGCCAGTGAAGGACTAACCTAACCCACTAAACATGGGTAAATTATAGCTTGATTGCTGTAATAAGTATCTAACCAGCCAAAGAAAATTTGCTTTTATTCATAATAAATGAGCAATATGAACTGGTTAGAGAAGCAAAATATTACCTACTAATACATGCCTTTTCTTACTCTTCATTCATCATCAACCTCAAAATTCCACAGTGGGGACTTTGTTGCAAATGGGAAGAAATTCCACCCAGAATCCTTTTTAAAAAAAATAAGTAATTGTTCATTTTAGAGACAGGGTCTCCCTCTGTCGTCCAACCTAGAGCACAGTGGTGTGATGAAAGCTTACTGCAGTCTCAACTCCTGGGCTCAGGCGATCCTCCCACCTCAGCCTCCCAAGTAGCTGGGACTACAGGGGAAAGCCACCATGCCCAGATAATTTATTTTATTTTTTGTTGAGCCAGGGCTCTCACTATGTTGCCCAAGCTGGTCTCAAACTCCTGGGCTCAAGCAGTATTCCCACTTCAGCCTCCCAAAGTGCTGAGATTACAGGTCTGAGCCACTGCACCAGCCTAGAAGCTTGTAATCGATCTTGTTCCTCTTTCTAAGACTTCACATGGTTTCATTCACTCGCACTTATAAGGTAGAACAAATTCTTCTCTCATAAACACTAAAGCATTATTTAACCCCAAAACATCACAGACACACCTCACTGTCTTAGGTCTAAAAAATTCATGTTTCCATCCCATCTGACAATTTTCATGAACACAAAAGTTCTTCTAAACCGGGGTACTTCATAGAACATTTTAAAATACATAAAATGGCCACTCAGTCACTCATAATAAAATTGTTTATTGAAAACCTAAAATATTCAGAAACTTGATTGGCAATAATGATTCATTAATATTGTCTATACCTAAAACACACTTGGAAGAACTCTGAAGTATTATTGCAGCAAGTAATATCCAAAGATGAGAGGAAATTCAAGGATAAGAACAGTAAGAAGACAACAGTCTCCAGGGAAGTTCTGACCAAACTGTTTCATCTTTGCACTGAGAAGAATTTATAACTCACCTTGCAAATAATGCTGTATACAGTATGTTTTTTATTCCTCACCTTCCTAAAACTGACACATAAAAAGATATTCCAGACAACATTTCTGGTCCTATTTCGGTTGAATTTGTACAATGGATACCAAAATTAGGAACATAACCCTTGAAAGTTAAAGACCTCAGCTCATCTCACAAGAATGATTATATTGTAGTGCCAGCACTTTGGGAGGCTGGGATTACGATATAATCATTCTCGAGCAAATCATGAGACCAGCCTGGCCAACATGGTGAAACCCTGTCTCTACTCAAAATACAAAACATTAGCTGGGCGTGGTGATGGGCGCCTGTAATCTCAGCTACCCAGGAGGCTGGGGCAGGAGAATCACTTGAACCCAGGAGGTGGAGGTTGCAGTAAGCTGAGATAGTGCCACTGCACTCCAGCCCAGCTGGCAGTGCGAGATTCCATCTCAAGAAAAAAGAATGATTACATTGGCATCCCAGGCTATCTTTTCACTTCCACATGACATCAACAAGCAAAAGCACATCTAGACTACATGCTTCTTGAAGATGCCCAATTTATTTCTTTGTACTCATAACACCTTGCCCACAGTGCATGACTGGCATTCAGCATTTACCAAGTAAATGAATAAAATTAAACCTGACATCTCCATTATGATGTTTGAAACCTAACCCACTAAACATGGATAATTTTTAACGCTTCTAAAAATAGTACAAAAATTGAAAGCTTCCCATCAGATGGATACTCAGTAAATAACAAATAAGTTTAAACAGACTAATAACCTAACTACAGAGACTCACGTTTCACCACTGGACCCTACCACGTAACGATATCTACACAGAAGACACAGAGGGTTTTTTAATCTTTTAAAATATATCATTGAGACGATAAGAGCATTAAATAAAACATGTGAGCCTTGTTTGAAATGACACAGTAACTGGGCTGAATGTTTTTTATAACAAGTTCATGCAGATGAACCTGCATCTTGTCAGGACTGCTTGCAAGTTAACTTCTGAGTGGTGGCAAAGGTAACAGAATCTACACTCATTCCTAGTTCAGTGTCTAAAATGGTAATATCAGTGTATCATAAAATGATAATATTAATGATAATATTCTGTATCTGGATGCTGTTTTTCTAAAGCATTGGTCGATGTTATTCATTATGTCCTTTATAACTAACAAGTTATAGTGACTTATTAAAAAAGAAATAAATCTAAAGTACAAAAATGTAAGGGTCCAAAACAGTTCAAAATTGCCTACAGTTGCCATTTAAAATTTCTCATGATGAGTCCTCCTACACAGCCAATTTCGCTTGTTACTATGGCTTTCAAATAGATCCTCCACCTGCATCATGCTTTTAATCTTTCTATAATGGAGAAGTTCTCAAGAGTCTTTGTAAAGCACCTTTTATCTACAAAAATTTATTTTAAGCACATTGATATAAATAATATTTAATGGCCTTTGTATTTGATACTATCATGATTCATAAAAACACACTAAATAGGCCGAGCACGGTGGCTCACAACAGTAATCCCAGCACTTTGGAAGACCAAGGTGGGAGGAACTATCAAGCCCAGGAGTTTGAGACAAGCCTAGGCAACATGGCAAAACCCCATCTCTACTAAAAATACAAAAAATAGCTTGGCGTGGTGGCACGTGCCTGTAATCCCAGCTACTTGGGTGGCTAAGACACAAAAACTGCTTACACCCAGGAGGCGAAGGCTGTAGTGAGCCAAATCACTTCACTGCACTCTGGCCTGGGCAACAGGGCAAGGCTTCTGTTTCAAAACAAAACAAAAACAAAACACACTAAATAAAGTTAGTAATTTGGACATTATATGCTACTGCTATTATCCCAAGCCGCTCAACTTCAAAACCTTGGAGCCTTTCTACCTTATCCATATTCATAGTTGCAATTTCCTACTGAGTCTTCCACCTTAAAGATTTTCTTATCTGTCCCATACTTTCACGACCACTGCTAAAACCGTGGCTCAGGCAAAAGTACCAACACCCAGATATTTGCTAACACTTCCTAATAGGTTTCTCCAACTACTTTCTCGCCGTTTCCAGTCTTCCTGTACCTCAAAGCCAGATTAATCCCCTAAGGCACAACTCTGACATGTGACCACGTAACTCTCACTCGCAAAACCCAACAGGTAGGCACTGCCTAAAAGCAAAAAACCCAAACCTAGGGTTTCAATTCAACTCCCTGAAGGATCTGAATCTCAGAAATACTTTAGAAAGGATTCCTGCTTTGGTCCCAAATTACACTGAATTGCAAAGAAAATCCCATCTAACTTTAAAGTCCTGTGATACGTTTTTTTTTTTAAGTCCTGTGATACTTATCCAACTTTACCCCCACTGCTTTTATAATCATATCTATCCAATACATCAAAAAAATTGTTCCCTGGGCATACCTTTCTCACACAAAGGGCTGAGCACAGATGTTGTTTCTGACAAAGTTTATAGTTATTATTTTCTTGGGATCAAAGATAAGGAAGCACCTATTACTTTGCCAAGGAAGAAATCCAAATGGAAAGATTTAAAGGAATTATATAAAGGGCATATTGGTAAAGCAAATAATGTTTAGATATAGTCATTTATGGCCAGGTACAGTGGCTCACACCTGTAATCCCAGTGCTCTGGGAGGCCAAGGTGGGAGGATAGCTTGAGGCCGGGAGTTCAAGACCAGCCTGGGCAAATTAGCAAGATCCTCCCCATATATTTTTTTTAATTTTTTTAAATTTAAAACTATATTAAATTTTAAAATTTTTAAACAACCATTTATTATCATTTTAATAGCCTGAATCTCCATATCTCAAAATCATTTAAAATAATGTCTGCCGGCCAGTGGCTCACATCTGTAATCCCCACGCTTTGGAAGGCCAAGGCAGGTGAATCACTTGAGGTCAGAAGTTCAAGACTAACCTGGCCAACATGGTGAAACCCTGTCTCTACTAAAAATACAAAAATTAGCCAGGCATAGTGGCAGTTGCCTGTAATCCCAGCTACTCAGGATGCTGAGGCAGAGTTGCTTGAACCCAGGAGGAGGAGGTTGCAGTGAGCTGAGGTTGCACCACTGCTCTCTATCCTGGGCAACGGAGTGAGACTCTGTCAAAAAAGAAAATTTTTTTTATATATTATATATTTTATATGTATGTAATATATATATAATATATATATGAATAAATAAATAAAGTAAAATGTGGGCTGCCCAGAGTAATAGAGAATGCACTAAACTAAATGAATTCCATTTTTAAATGAACCCACTCAAATTCATAAATACCATTCATTTCTCTTCCTAACCAGTCTAATACCATTCTCTTCACTAGATACAGAAAACATAAATATCTACCTATAAAGAGTACTTTCAGGGCCAGGTGTGGTGGCTCACACCTGTAATCCCAGCACTTTGGGAGGCTGAGGTAGGAGGATCACTTGAGTCCACAAGTTCAAAACCAGCCTGGGTATCACAGCAAGACCCCCATCTCTACAAAAAATTAAAAAGCCAGGCGCAGTGATGTGTACCTGTAGTATCAGCTACTTGGGAGGCTGAGGTGTAAAGATCACTTGAGCCATGTTCACACCACTGCTCTCCAGCCTGGGTGACAGAGCAAGACCCTCTCTCAAAAAAAAAAAAAGAGGGAGGGTACCCTCAAATTGGCTTTATATTTTCTCAAAGATCACACAAAAAGTCAATGAAAAGAAAGATGAAGTCACTTGCTTATTGTCCTGCTCTATGAATTTCAGCAAAGCACTGCCTTATTTTTAGGGCTGATTTCTTTTAGGCCCCGCACATATGGGCTATCTGCTTTCATTATATATCAATGATGAATCACTACATTTCAATTCAGACATTTTAATCTTTTCTTGCACAATTGCAAGAAATTGCAACAAGGGTGTTGCCACAATTGTCTCACCTTAGATTAAGTTTTTGATAAAGCAGGTTTTATAAGTTAATTAGGCCATTCTACTGTCTCTATCCGCCTCTAAAAACGGTTCTGAAACAAAGAAAAATAAAAACTTTCTTAAGAGCAGTGATCCTGAGCCTCTCATATTACATGAAATCTCTTTTCTCCTATTACTCCAAGGATCATTAAGCACATGTGAATTTTGCGAAATACGAGTCTGCTTGCTGTGTGTGCAATGCCAAGTGTCAAGACTACCACCAACAGCCTTTAGTTCAGTAGTTCTTCATGCAGATAATATTGTCCATCAATTTTTTTCTCAAATAACTAATAATCCTGCTAGGAAAGCAAAGGTGCCTTCAGAAATACATCCAAGTGGCTGCCTTCTTTTCTTCCTTCCTCCCTCCCTTTCTTCTTTCCTTCAACAACTTAGGCTGAAATAATCATTCTAAATTCACTGATAACAATATGGAACTCAACTTTTGGAAACCTATTCATTTCACCATAAAGCCTTCATCTTATAGGCATGGGAACTTTGTGGTTGGTATCTCTTGAGGGTACCTGGCTAATGTGAACAGATTGCCCAGTGTCACCTCAACACTATAGTACTGGCTTTCCACCTTCCCCCTACAGAGCAATGCGTCCAGCCCCACGATTTCTCTAAATACATCATGAAAGGAAATCGTCCAGACTGATCAGTGCATGTATATCATATTTACATTGCAAAATAGCCCATACTATTCTCCAATTGTAAAGCAGATTGTATAACCTACTATAATTCAAAACATGCTATAAGAAACCACTCATTTCTCAGTAATTTGCTAATTATTTTGAGCTATGTGTGAGCCTGAGATCACTAATATTACTTGAAGATGTCCATCCATATTCTGGACGTAAAAACTTGCTGTGGATTGAATAGGTTAAGGCTAAGATTTAATACATTTTCCAGAGAAAGTTGTTAAGGGAACTCCCTCTTTCAAACTAGTGTATGGTACAATACAAAAAAAACTGTCCTCCTAGTCAAAACTGCTGCTCACTAGCTCTGGGACTCTCGGCAAGTAATTCATTCTTTCTGAGCCACAGCTTCTTTCTCAGCTTGTCAAAGATTTTTTTTAAATCTACTTCATGATGTGGTTGTGAGGATCAAATGAGATGATGTATGCAAAAGTGCTACATAAGTTACAGCATGCTACACAAAAGTCAAAATGCTCACTCTATTGTGGGGAAGAAAATATTATTTGATATGTATGATAATTATAATACTGTAAGTGCTCAAATAGATACTATGGGATAACACAGGAGGAAGCACGTTATCTCAGCCTAAGAGAGAACAGGGCTCACAGAGGAAGCTGATTCTAATTGACCTGGGGATGGATAAGGGATGTATGAAGGATGGATGGGGATGACTTCTGCTGCTGAAGGAGGCGGGGAGAGGGGAGCTACAAGGGAAACAACCCAAATGAAAGCACACAGGCTGGCCGAGGGGGAAGAGTATGGCCCCCTAAGGAACTGTGGGTCTGGAGCACAGAGTGTATATGAGGCACGGTGGGAGATAAGAGCAGAGAGAAAGGCAAGCACTGGACCAGCAAAAGCCTGAGCCACACCAAGAAGTCTGGACGTCATCCCACATGTGATAGGGAGCCACGGAACAGAAATGTTAAAACAAACAAAAGAAAAAGCAGAGAAAAACCAGACTTCTGGTTTACACTTTTTTCCCGTATACCATTAAGTTTCTACTCCAGCCATGTGCCCCTGGACAAGCAATAGTTTGAGAGTAAGATTTTTGACCTCAAACATAGTAAAAGAAAGTTCGATGTACATATTGAGTCGCTAGTCTGTGTCAGGCACTCTGCTAAGCCCCTTTGTCTCTCTTACTGTTCATCTTCAAGATGCAGCTGCAGTGTGGGCACTCTCATTCACATTTTACAAATGAGGAAACTGAGACTCAAAAGATGAAATCTCTCCTCCAAGTTCAAAGAACTAATGATTGGCAGAGTCAGTATTAGAAATCTGATTTACCTATTTATTGCAGCCAAAACTTCACATGCAACCAAAATACCATAGAAAAACAAGAATTTTTTTCCAGTTAAATGAATGCGTGATTCCAAATACATCTGTGTATTAAGACACTATTTTTTTAGTCCTTACTAAAAATTTTTAAAATTCTTACCTCAAGTATAACCTCTCAACAATTTGTTTCTTAGTCTACACAAATTATACAATAGTTACTTTTAAAAGGCTGATACATACAGATACTGTCTATTCTAACAGCTACTGATTTCCATCTCAACTCAAAATATAGAAGCAAATGACTCAAAACAGGGTGGTTTTGTTTTTGTTTTTGTTTTTTTGCCAAATCACTCAATATGCCATCAAAACAGATCTTTAGTTTAAAGGAAAATATCAGAAAAAAAGTAATTTTGGCATCTTTACCATAAATGACTCAGGATCTATGATTTTTAATAACATTCTAAAAATGCTGCATAATACTGCCCATAATCTTAAAATTACTTTAAAATACATATTTCCATAAACATTTTCAAAGACCTGCTATAGCCTTATTTCTTGTATACTAGCTAACTTTACTCAACTCCAACATTTGCTTTATCAGCAAAGAGAAGGTCTAGTGGCTAGTGAATTTTCAAAATACAACACAAATGTTGCCAAACTTCAGAATAAACATTTTTTTAAAATGACAGCACTTATACACATGGACACATGATTCACATGATTGAAAGATTATTCATTCATGATATTACCTCTCTTCCTATCGGAAAAATAAAGATGTACATTTATTTATTTATGAGACAGAGTTTCACTCTTGTTGCCCAGCCTGGAATGCAATGGTGCGATCTCAGCTCACCGCAACCTCCATCTCTCGGGTTCAAGCAATTCTCCTGCTTCAGCCTCGCAAGTACCTGGGATTACAGGCATGTGCTACCACACCTGGCCAGTTTTGTACTTTTAGTAGAAATGGGGTTTCTCCATGTTGTTCAGGCTGGTCTTGAACCCCTGACCTTGGGTGATCCGCCCACCTCGGCCTCCCAAAGTACTGGGATTACAAGCATGAGCCACCGTGCCCGGCAAGGATGTGCATTTAAAAGAAGCTATACAAGAAGATATGAAGTAAGCACAAACAATGCCAAGTAAACTGTGGGTTACTATTTAATTTTCACTGCAAATAAAATACATACGCTCAATAAGAAACTGGAGATAGTAAATTCCTTCCAGGTATTCCTTACTTTCCCACAGAGCTAAGACAGCAATAAAGACATTTAAGTATACTAAAAGGTTTCTCCAGCTGGAAAAATACAGATATATTTAATTATCTCCATAGGAGAGACAGAAATCAGTATGATTTGCAGCTAGGTAAGAATAAGGTTTCCAGTTTCTGTGGGTGCTACCCCGACCCAATCTTAATTACCTTGCAATGAAATATGGAGATCATCGATGCCCCAGGAAACCTGTTCATCTTCAGTGGGAAGCTCAGGACTAGATGCCATTCTTTGACTCAATGGAGATTATATCATGTCCATCTCAATTAAAGAAGTGAACTGAAAGTGAAAGAGATAAATGTTTATTAATAACTTTGCTGCTCTGTTTCTAGTAAACATGAACTGCCAGAAAACAGCAGCAACCAAAAACCGTCCTCCAAAACAAGTACGGCTTTCTAGTGTGCATTTCCATAGCTCATGAAGAACAAAGTAACTACGCCTTTCTCTTGAGTCATGATTTTGCCCTATGACCTATGCATGCCCTTTGCAGCTGCCTTCAGAACTCCAAAAGAACTAGTATTGTGGATTCTATACCAGTGATGAACAGGAAAGCCAGGCGATTCGATGTAGTAACTTATCTAGAGGAAGTAAAGCTGCCCCAAACTGTTATCTTAGGCGTTAGTGTTATGCGATTGTTGGCCTTCAACCTTCAAGGATTTTCTTTAAAACATTTTACTAACTTAGCTCCTTTTCTGCCCCAGTTATGTTGCCATTTACTGGAAACAAGAAGAGCTGAGCCTGCATAGCTTGCAAAGTGAAACTAAAAACCTAACATATCAAAAAGAATATTTTAATGAGTTATCTAATATAGTGAATTCTTTTCCCAAGGGCTTATTTTTCCACCTACGCGTTTCTTCCCCTTGCCTCACCTTGATTCTTAAAGAATCCTTCCAGCGAGAGCAATTTTTACTCCATACCTCTTAAAAAGCATTGCTTCATGTATTTATTTACCACTATTAGTTTCTGGAGGATGAGTACAAAACACTGACTTCTCTCATATGGATGATCAAATAATAAAATAAACCTAATCAAGCATATAAAAATATAAAGTAGCTGGGGGTGTACATAGTGATGGATACCTGTACAGCTTTGTGATCAAGCAAGCATTGCAAAATATTAATGTTATATGTTGACCATATAGGTATTCACTTTTAAATTCCTTTATTTTTACTGTATACTGGAAATTTTGCATAATAAAATGCTGGCAGGGGGACTAAAAGATAAATATGAGGCCAACAGCTAGATACAATCATATTAAATATTAAACAGAACACTTAAAAAAATACAAAGAGTAAAAATCATTAAATAGTTCCTGCTAGAGAAGACTTCAAAAATCTTTCAATCCTGCCTGCTTCCTCTGTTTATCACCCACAGCCCTTTTAGTATCTCTTGTATGGATCACTGTTGTTAAAGATTTCATAACTTAATTAATGATTAATTTGTTTGTCCTCTGAATTAAGATGAATCACAACCAGCCTGAGGTAAAAGAGTTGCTATATGGAGTAGAGATATTCTAACCAAAAGGAAAGGCTGTTTATTAGTTCCCCATGAGCCTCGGCAGCCTGACAACTGATAAAAATACAAATGTCCTCAGCTGCGTGATATCCTGAGGACCTCCACTTCCCATACTCTGGGGCTCCTGAACCCAAAGTAGAGACAAAGCACTTCTTCATTTTGGCACCCTAAGAACTGAATTCCAGAATGAATCTTCTAAGGGCACATACTATTCCATGTCATAGCTATTTAAAAAAAAAAAAAGGATAATAGCAATAGCAGCAACAGTACTTACTGTATATAGGCAGTGTTACAAGCACTTTGTATATAAAACCTCATTTAATCTTTATAATAATGGTAAGAGTTAGGAACTACAGTTATCTCCACATTTGAAAAGACACAACTTAGATGCACCAATATGATTCACAATTGTCTAAGGACACACAGGTACTAAATGAGGGAGCCAAGACTTGAATCCACGTGGTTTGGGCTTCAGAGTTCATCCTCTAAACCAGCACATGATGGTACCTCTTAAGGTGAGCGAAAGTTTGCCACATGTTGTTTATTTTTGTTTTCATTCATTTGTACAACAAATAATCATATAGGCTGGATGCTGTTCTCAAGAGATTCAATCCTCTAAGAATGACAAATGAACACAATATTAAGCAAAGTCCTCTAATAAACAAGGATAGAAGGTATTCTGATAGCAAAGGAGACAGCATGCCCCACCACTTAAAGCTGGAGATGGATGCAGTGGACTGAGATCTTACATTCCCCAAAGTCCACATGTTGAAATCTAATCCCCAATGTCATGGTATTAGGAGGTGGGGCCTTTGAGAGGTGATCCTCATTAATGGGATTAGTGCCCTTATAAAAAAGCCCCAAGAGAGACTCCTTACCCCTTCCACCATGTGAGCATAGACTGAGAAGATTGCCATCCCTAAGGAAATAGGCCCTCAACAGACACTGAATCTTCCAGACTTGATCTTGGATTTCCCAGCCTCCTAAACTATGAGAAATACATCTCTGTCGTGTTAAACTACCCATTATACGGTATTTTGTTATAGCAACTCAAACCACCTAGGACAAGAGTGTACTTATTAAAAAATAGCATTTCCTGCCAAATAGTCCCATTAGCATTATTTGGACAGTACCTTGAATTTGGTAAGAATGTCTCTGAGAAGATGAAAGTAAGTATAATAAGAAATGACAAAGATGATATTACAGCTGATCCCTCAGAAATACAAAAGATCCTCAGTGAACACTACAAACAACTCTATCCATACAACTTAGAAAATCTAGAGGAAATGGATAAATTCCCGGAAACACAGTTTCCCAAGACTGAATTAGAAGGAGATTGACATCTTGAGTAGACCAATATCAAACTCTGAAGATGAATCAATAATAATTTTTTTAAAAACCTACCAACCAAAAAAAGCTCTGGACCAGATGGATTCACAGCTGAATTCTACCAGAAGTGTAAAGAAGAACTGGTACAAATCCTACTGAAACTATTCCAAAAAAATCAAGGAGGCGGGACTCCTCCCTAACTCATACCATGAAGCCAGCATCAGCCCAATACCAAAATTTGGCAAAGACACAACTAAAAAAGAAAACTTCAGGCCAATATCCCTGATGAACACAGACGCAAAAATTCTCAACAAAATACTAGCAAACTGAATTCAGCAGCACATAAAAAAGTTAATTCGTCATGATCAAGTAGGCTTTATTTCTGGGATGCAGGGTTGGTTCGAACATATCCAAATCAATAAATGTGATTTACCACATAAACAGAATTAAAAGCAAAAACCATATGTCATCTCAATAGACACGGAAAAGCTTTTTATAAATCGAACATTTCCCTTTATGATTAAAAAAACCCTCCACAGACTAGGCATTGAAGGAATATACCTCAAAATAATAAGAGCCATATGAAAAAAACTCACAGCCAACATCATACTCAATGGGCAAAAGCTGAAACAATTCCCCTTGAGACTCAGACCAAGATAAAGATGTCCACTCTCACTACTCCTATTCAACATAGTACTGGAAGCCTTAGCCAGAACAATCAGGCAATTAAAAGAAATAAAAGGCATCCAAATAGGAAAAGAAGAGGTCAAACTATCTCTCTTTGCTGATGATATGATTCTATACTTAGAAAACCCTAAAGACTCTGTCAAAAGGCTACTAGAACTGATACGTAATTTTAGCAGAGTTTCAGGATATAAAATCAATGTACAAAAATCAGTAGCAAAACTTAGTACAAAATTTAGATGCACCGGTCTGACAGTCAAGAGCATATTTCCATTTTCAACAGCCACAAAGAAAATGAAATATCTAGGAACACAGTTAACCACACAGGTGAAAGATCTGAAGGAGAATTATAAAATTCTGCTAAAAAAAAAAAAATCAGAGATGACACAAATAAAGGGAAAAACTTTCCATGTCCATGAATTAGAAGCACCAATATCATTGAAATGACCATACTATCAAAGCAATTTACAGATTCAATGGCATTCTAATTCTTCACAGAATTAGAAAAAACAATTCTAAAATTCATATAGACCCATAAAACAGGCCAAATAGTCAAAGCAATCCTAAGCAAAAAGAACAAAGCCATTGGTGTCACACTACCCCATTTCAAACTATACTCTATGGCTATAGTAACCAAAACAGCATGGTACTAATACAAAAGCAGAAACAATGACCAATGGAACAAAATAGAAAACTCAGAAATAAAGCTACACATTTCCAACCATCTGATATTAACAAGACTGACAAAAATAAGCAATGGTAAAATGACTCCCTAGTCAATAAATGATGCTGGTATAACTATATAGCCATAGGCTGACGAATGAAACTGAACCCTTCCTTAACTTTCACCATAAACAAAAATTAACTCAACACAGATTAATGATTTAAATGTACGACCTCAAACTATAAAAATCCTGAAAGAAAACCTAGGAAATACCCTTCTTAACATCAGCCTTGGAAAGTATTTTTGTCTAAGTCTCCAAAAGCAAATGCAACAAAAACAAAAATTGACAGATGGGACCTAATTAAAGAGTTTCTGCACAGCAAAAAAAACTATCAACAAAGTAAACAAAAACCCTACAGAATGAAAGAATGCATTCACCAACCATGCACTGACAAAGGCCTAATACTCAGAATCTATAAGGATCTTAAAGAAATCAAGAAGCAAAAGACAACCCCATTAAAAAATGGGCCAAGGGCATGAATAGACATATGTCAAAAGAAGACTTACAAGTGGCCAATTAACATGAAAAAATGCTTATCATCATTAATTATCAGAGAAATCCAAATCAAAACCACCAAGATACACCATCTCACACCAGTCAGAATGGCTATTACTAAAAGTCAAGAAACAACAGATGCTGGTGAGGCTGCAGAGAAAAGAGAACACTTACAAAATGTCGGTGGGAAAGTAAATTAGTTCAGCCACTATGGAAAGCAGTTTGCAGATGTTCTCAAATAACTGAAAGCAAAGCTAACATTCAACCCAGTAATCCCATTACTGCATATATGCCCAAAGGAAAATAGATCATTCTAACAAAAAGACATATGAAACTCATAAGTTTATTGCCACATGACTCACAATAACAAAGATATGGAATCAGCCCAGGTGCCCAACAACGTGGACTAAAGAAAATGTAGTACATACACATCATGGAATACTACACAGCCATAACACAGAATGAAATCTTAGCCTTTGCAGCAACATGGATGGAGCTAGAGGCCATAATCCTAAGGGAATTAACACAGGAACAGAATTAACACAGGAACATGTAACAAATAATACATGTTCTCACTTAAAAGTGGAGCTAAACATTGAGAACACATAAACATGGGAAGAAAAGACTACAGACTACTAGAGGAGTGAAGGGAGGGAAGGGGGCATGGGTTGAAAACTACCTATTGGGTACTATGCTCACCACCTGGTTACAATATACCCGTTACAAACCTGAACATGTACCCTCTATATCTAAAACAAAAGTTAAAATTTAAAAAAAATAGAGGCTGACCACAGTGTCTCACGCCTATAATCCAAGCACTTTGGGAGACTGAGGCAGGCAGATCATGAGGTCAGGAGTTCAAGACCAGCCCAACGAACATGGTGAAACCCTGTCTCTACTAAAAATACAAAAATTAGCTGGATATGGTGGCAAGCGCCTATAATCCCAGCTACTCTGGAGGCTGAGGCAGGAGAATTGCTTGAACCCGGGAGGCAGAGGTTGCAGTGAACCAAGGTCATGTCATTGCATTCCAGCCTGGGTGACAAAGCGAGACTTCATCTCAAAAAAAAAAAAAAAAAAAATGTCTCTCTGAAATTAAAAAAAAAAAAAAAAGAATGGCCATTTAGTTCAATATTAATCAAATATAAGGTATCAGATGTAGGGGAAAGAATCATTTGCTGTATTTATGTTAAAAATAAAAACAGAACAATAAAGACAAGTTGGTAATTGGAGAATCAAGAAGTATTCCTGTCCTAAACTGGTATGTGGAAGTCACTGTATTGTATATTAAAGATGTAGAAAAAGACCAGGCATATGCCTGTAGTCCTAGCTACCTAGGAGACTGAGGTGGGAAGACTGTTCAAATCCAGAAGTTCAAGGCAAGCCTGGGCAATCTAGAGAGACTCTGCCTCTAGAAAGTAAATAAATAAAAATAAATAAATAACAAAGGTGTCAGAAAAACAACTACATAAAATAGTACCCCAAAAAACAGTCTAGACCTCAAAATAGCTGGATGACTTATAAGTTTCTGGATTTTGGGGGGATTTTTTTTTTTTTAAGACAGTCTCACTCTGTCACCCTAGCTGGAGTGCAACGGTGCAATCTCGGCTCTCTGCAACCTCCACCTCCCAGGTTCAAGCAATTCTTCTGCCTCAGCCTCCTGAGTAGCTGAGATTACAGGTACCCACCACCACACCCAGCTAATTATTTTGTATTTTTAGTAGAGTCGGGGGTTTCACAATGTTAGCCAGGCTGATCTCAAACTCCTGATCTCAGGTGATCCACCCACCTCAGCCTCCTGAAATGCTGGCATTACAGGCGTGAGCCACCACACTGACCAGAAGTTTCTGTTTTGAGAATTTATCAGCAAACAAGGCAAAAGATATATTCATAACTTTTTACTTCCAGGACAATTTCTTAGAGCTTCTAGAAATATCCATCAAAAGTAAAGCCAAACTTTGAACACTGAATCAATTGGAAGTGTTAGATTATTGACCCAAATACTGTCTTAGTACAATCATTTGTCAAAACATACTACAGAGGTCATGAGGATATGATTGAAGATATTTCCAAAACAATTGTTTTTGGTGAAAACAGTGAGAAATTATAGATATTTCTAGGGAGGAATTTACATATCAAAAAGGACAATGAAAAACTGAAACAGACTAGAAACGAAAAGCTTCAAGGGTCTTCTCAGGATTTGAATGAAGAAGCTAGAAAGGGTATGAAAAAGGAAGGCAGAAGTAAGAGTGAAAGGTCAGGTGCAGCGGTTCACTCCTGTAATCCCAGCACTTAGGGATTACAGAGCCAGAGGCAGGGGGACTGCTTGAGACCAGGACTTCGAGACCAGCCTGAGCAACCAAGTGAGATTTTGTCTCAACAAAAAAAAAATAAAAATAAAATAGCTGGGCATGGCGGCACACATGCCTGCAGGCCTAGCTACTCCAGTGGCTGAGGTTCCCACCTCGCTTGAGCCCAGGAGATCAAGGCTGCAGTGAGTCCCGTTCATGCCGCTGCACTCCAGCCTGGGTGACAAAGCAAGACTTTGTCTCCCAAAAAAGGGATGGGAGAGAAAGAAAGAGAGGAGTGAGGGTTTGGCTAAGGGCTAGATTGAGTCTTCCGGGTATCCGGCAAGTGAAATCTATCACTATGTTTTGACTCCCCAGAGGAGAAGACAGTAGCTGTGCTCAGGTAAATTCCACCCCAGAAGAGCTTTTCCTGGGTACTCCTTTTGGTCTTACTTGCTCTTTTCAAATAAAAGTTACCACAATTATGTAACAAAGCCAAGGACGGAGTGTCGCTCTGCTGCACAGGCTGGACTGCAATGTTGCGATCTCGGCTCACGGCAACCTCTGCCTCCCAGGTTCAAATGGTTCCCCTGCCTCAGCCTCCCAAATAGCTGGGACTACAGGTATGTGCCACCATGCCCAGCTAATTTTTGTATTTTTAGTAGAGCTGGGGTTTCGCCGTGTTGGCCAGGCTGGTCTTGAAATCCTGACTTCAGATAATCCGCCTGCCTCAGTCTTCCAAAGTGCTTGGATTACAGGCATGAGCCAACACACCCAGCCTTAAATAAAACTATCCTTAAGAGTGAATAAAATCTTCAGAAACATAACCAAAGGTTGGGTGAAGAATGTAGTGGCATTAAATATTCTAAAACAAAGTGGAATAATGTGGCATTGTTTTTAAAATTCATGTGGCCGGGCGCGGTGGCTCAAGCCTGTAATCCCAGCACTTTGGGAGGCTGAGGCGGGTGGATCACCAGGTCAAGAGATCGAGACCATCCTGGCCAACATGGTGAAACCCCGTCTCTACTAAAAATACAAAAAATTAGCTGGGCATGGTGGTGCGTACCTGTAATCCCAGCTACTCAGGAGGCTGAGGCAGGAGAATTGCCTGAACCCGGGAGGCGGAGGTTGCAGTGAGCCGAGATCGAGCCATTGCACTCCAGCCTGGGTAACATGAGTGAAACTCCGTCTCAAAAAAAAAAAAAAAAAAAATTCATGTAAATTAATACACATGCTTTTATCAATGACATAAACTATTTTGGGGGTTTTGGTTTGGTTTTGTTGTTGAAAACAAGTTCTCATTCTGTCACCCAAGCTGGAGTGCATTGGTGCTATCATGGCTCACTGAAACCTCAATGTCCCCAGGCTCAAGCCATCCTCCCCAAGTATCTAAAACTATATGCACATAAAACCACACTTGGCTAATTTTTAAATTTTCTATAGAGGCAGGGTCTCACTATATTCCCCATGCTGGTCTCAAACTCCTAACCTGAGGCAATCCTCCTGCCTCAGCCTCCCAAAATGCTGGGATTACAGGTGTGAGCAATTGCAGCCAGCTGGTATAAACTATTTTGAAATGACTATGGCTTGCTTATGCAATATTCCTGTGATATCTATTAAAACCTCAAAACACTAGTGAGTTTCTCTTTCCTTATTTTTTTTTTTTTTTTTTTTTTTTTTGAGATGGAGTCTCGCTCTATCACCCAGGCTGGAGCGCAGTGGCACTATCTTGGCTCACTGCAACCTCCACCTCACAGGTTCAAGCAATTCTCCTGCCTGCTGAGATTACAGGCACCCACCACCATGCCCAGATAATTCTTTTTATTTTTAGTAGAGACAGGGTTTCACTAGGTTGTCCAGGATGGTCTTGAACTCCTGACCTCATGATCCGCCCGCCTCAGCCTCCCAAAGTGCTGGGATTACAGGTGTGAGCCACCATATCCGGTCAAGTTTCCCTTTTTTAAAGAAATCTTGGCATTTACTCTGGTTACAATTAGAAACTTTTTATCTAAAAGATGAAATTTTAATGGATGATATCTCAAGTGAAGGGGGTTATGAGTAATTTTTATTTTCTTTTTATCTGCATTTTTAAAATTTCAAATGACGGACACATATTTCTACTGAAATAGGAATAACAATTTTGCTTTTATTTTAATGAAATGACAGCAAAACGAGAATAAGCTATTAATTAGTTCAGGTTCACTTCTTCATTCCATATGCCATAGAACTTGTATACTATATCTTCATAATAAGGAGAAAAATACTCTCTTGACAAAAATGAAATATTTTTAAAATTCTCTGTGTCAGAAATTTCTAAAAAATACTCCCAGAAGTCTTTTTGGTAGCTCAATGGTTTTCTGTTTTCTCATCATTAGACAGTTTATTAACAAGCCCTGCCAGTATAACTGAAAGTCTAACTGAAAAACCACTTTGCCACTAGTGAGGAAGAGGCATCTGTCCTATCTTTAAAGGTTGACCAGAAGGTATATCATAGCAGGATGTAGCATTCACTTATTTCTTTAACAGAGAGGTTTTAAAGCCAGCATTTTCACTGGGGTGTCTCTCCTGTTCTTTTTTCCATTCTTCAGCTATACTATTATTGATAGTGCACCTAGGAATTTGGAAGGCTCTTCTCCTTTATCAGTTCAATTGTAGAGCTATTCCCAGCAATTGAGTCTGCTTACAAGCTCACAGCAGAAAGTTGGTGAAACACTGCAATAAATTTCTTCATCTTTTTCCCATTAACTTCTCTAGAAGCAACTGGTGCATATTCCCAGGTCAGGTGATTTGTAAAGTCCACTCTATTACCTCCTCCCAGGCACTTTATTCTTCTAATGACACCACATGAATGCCAGATCAATCCTATGATATGGTTTGGCTGTGTTCCCACCCAAATCTCATCTTGAATTTAACTCCCACAATTCCCACGTATCATGGGAGGAACCTGGTGGAAGGTGACTATGGGGGCGGGTCTTTGTGATAGTGAATGAGTTGTTCTTGTGATAGTGAATGAGTCTCATGAGACCTGATGGTTACTATAAGGGGGAGATTTTTACACAAGCTGTCTTTTTGCCTGCTGCCATCCATATAAGTCATGACTTGCTCCTCCTTGCCTTCCACCATGATTGTGAGGCCTCCCCAGCCATGTGGAACTGTAAGTCCATTAAGCCTCTTTTTCTTCCCAGTCTCAGGTATGTCTTTATCAGCAGTGTGAAAACAAACTAATACACCTATCTATACACCATACTTTTGGAAAACAAACATGTAGCAATTGTCAAATCATGATGCCACTGAGCTTACAATCTCACAACAAAGCAATGTTACCAACAAATACAACTGAGGTGAGAAACCACCCACTTAACCCACCATCAGAGCATCCGGAGGAAATGTAGCCACTTCCCTAAAAGAGCCTTCCACTGGCCTTGACCCAGTCCCAGATGCTCTGAACTTCAGCATCCACTGCTGCAGAATGGGAATAATACTTCTCTTATAAGGTGGTTGCTGGAATTCAAGGAAAACACTCATGAAACTAAGAACTACAACAACTAACATTTATTAAATACTTACTATAAGAAATGTACTATACAGTATATAAATAGTATTTATTGTAATCTGTGGAATACATTTATAGAGATTATCCCATTTCTTAATCAGCAGTAAAAATTAAAAGCCAGTCACAATACTAAAACTTAAGAGTGAGAAAACATAGCCAGGCACAGTGGCTCATGCCTGTAATCCCAGTAATTTGGGAGGCCAAAGCAGGAGGATCGCTTGAGCCCAGATGTTCTGGACCAGCCTAGGCAACATGGTGAAACCCCATCTCTACTAAAAATACAAAAATTGGCTAGGCATGATGGCATGGGCCTGTAGTCCCAGCTACTTGGGAGGCTGAGGCGGGAGGATCACTTGAACCCGGGAGGTGGAGGTTGCAGTGAGCCAAGACTGTGCCATTGCACTCCAGCCTGGTAATAGGGTGAGAATTTGTCTTAAAAAAAAAAAAAAAAAAAAACTAAAAGTGACAAAAACAAGAACTGGGCATTGAATACAGGAGAAATAAAGGGACATTCCCAGGACGATAGTGATGCAGCAGATTCAGACAGGAAAACGGAGGGCTCTGAGAGAGGTTTGGGGTGCCAGCTGTGGGAAGATGACCTGGGAAGAAGGGATGTACTACAGGCAGGAGTGAGCCCATGAAATTACAGTGTACAGACGGCTGTCTCGGTAAGGCTGAAGAACGATTATAGTTTGCATACCTTAGGAAATACACTAGGAGGGTTGGTGGCTGTGGTCAGAGGGATTTGAATGAGTGACTCTGAAGATAAAGCAGCTCATGATAAGACAAAGTTCCAATTTGGGATCTCAGAAACTTTTTTTTTAAATGTATTCCTCCATGCATTCCACAAACAATTTGTGGTTTGCAAAACATGTTTGCAGTTCTTCTGCATGAGAATGCTGAGAAATTTTGAAGAGGGAGCTCTCATCATTTGACTTCATTTTTCTCAGGAAAATAAGAGCTGAGGTCATGTCGTGGGAGCAGGAGGAAGGGAAACATGGTTAGTGTGGGGTTCTTGAGGAATAAATGGTGCTTGGAACAAACCACAGTTGAGAACACAAACCAAGCAACCACAGAAACATACAAGGATTGTGAGGGCAGCTGAAGCCCGGGGAGGCCAGAACAGTACTGGCTAGGAATGATCCTAAACGGCATGCTGGGTCCAAGATTGGCCCACGAGGGCTCGACAAAAACGTTCTCACATCTGCCTGATGCTCATTTCTGTCGACTAAAAAATCCTGTAAAATTGCACGTATACACAAGGAGACACATTTGGGAATAATCAGGGTAGAACTGTTTGTAAGGAAAAAAGTGGAAACAATCTAATGCTATCAGCAGAGAAAAAGATAAACTGTGGTTGATTCATGTAAAAGTGAAGACTAGGCCGGGCGCAGTGGCTCATGCCTGTAAATCCCAGCACTCTGGGAGGCTGAGGCAGGCGGATCACGAGGTCAGGAGATGGAGACCATCCTGGCCAACATGGTAAGACCCTCGTCTCTACTAAAAATATAAAACAAAATTAGCTGGGTGTAGTGGGGCACACCTGTAATCCCAGCTACTCAGGAGGCTAAGACTGAATCACTTGAACCTGGCAGGTGGAGACTGCAGTGAGCCGAGATTGTGCCACCGTGCTCCAGCCTGGGCGACAAAGCAAGACTCCATCTCAAAAAAAAAAAAAAAAAAAAAAAGTGAAGACTATTCACAGCTAAAATGAATGAAAGACCAGTATCAGCATGGATAGATATAAGAACTACAAAGGTGGGGAAACAAGCCAGCACAAAGGACAGATATACTATGAAGTCATATGTCCTTTATGTAAATTTTATTTATTAATTTATTTATGATAGGGTCTCACTCTATCACCCAGGCTAGAGCACAGTGGCACAGGCTCGGCTCACTGCAATCTCTGCCTCCTGGGTTCAAGTGATTCCCCTGCCTCAGACTCCCAAGTCACTGGGATGACAGGTGTGCACCACCATGCCTGACTAAGTTTTGTATTCTTTTGTAGAGATGAGGTTTCACCATGTTGGCCAGGCTGGTCTAGAACTCCTGACCACAAGGGATCCGCCCACCTCAGCCTCCCAAAGTGCTGGAATTACAGGTGTGAGCCACTGCACCAGGCCATTTATGTACATTTTAAACATAGACATACACACATATACAATAAAAGAGCAAAAACACGCCAGGGCATGATATCCCCTACTTCATGGAGTGGAGGGCAAAGGACCAGGAGGATGGGACTTCAGCTATATAGTTAACTTAGTTAACATCTAAGTATGGAGTCCATTATGAATGTTTAAAACAGTCATTATGAACACTTTAAATTTTAACAGAATTCTATCTAAGTTAGAAAAGTGGGAGGAAATGGCTGAAAGAGCACTAGACTTCAAGTCAGAAGAACTCGGCTGTAGTCCCAGCTTCTCCACTGACCACTCAGCCTTGGGCAATCATCAGCCTCTCCAAGGCCCTGTTTCTTCATCTGTGAAATGAGGGTAATGATTTTGTCTGGGCCAACGTTCAGACTTTCAGATTCCTGCCAAAGAATCTAACCCGAAGTTCTCCGCTGCACATTTACAAACACTGGATTACAAGAAACAATATTCACGGAGGAATGCCTGAGACCGAGTCCACCCATTCCTGGATGTTGTCTTTGGATCCTGTCCAGCTGTCAGGGAGCTGTGAACCTGCACTGCATTGTTCTACCCCTTCAGAGAACTGCTTTTAGTAAAATGTATTTTGGTGTGATCCTGCAAGGCTTAGTATGCAGGATATGATAGGAAACACTCAAGAGAAACCTACCATTGTACTCTTTCTACAGGAGTTCAGGAGTACACAGCCCAAAACCAGTGCTCCTTTTATGAGAGCATGCTGTGGAAAATTCTCTCAGGTCAGTACCAAGAAAAACTGTGATCCTAGACATCTATTCTTTTAATTTAATGAACATGTTATTTTTATAAACAAGGTTTCCCTCCCTGTTTTGGCTGCTACAGCCCATCTCTAGCAGCTACAAATGACTTATAGAAAATAAGTTGCTTTACCACCGTCTACATCCATCTACCCCTAGTTTTTCTTCACTCCAATGTTCTCATCTATTTTTTATTCCGCTGAATTTTATGTTTCTCTATAAAGTGCTTCAGACTTCTCCCTGGAATAAGAGAGGATACAAATAAATTAAGTCATAGACTTTCTGTAAGGACAAGATGATTATCTCATTTAGCATGTGGCATGTTAAAATTATAAAATGAGATCGTTTTCTTTTTTTTGGAGACAGGGTCTCGCTCTGTTGCCTGGGCTGGAATGCAGTGGCACAATCTTGGCTCACAGCAACCTCTGCCTCCTGGGCTCAAGCCACCCTCCCATCTCAGCCTCTTGAGTAGCTAGAACAACAGGCACACAACACCTGCCCAGCTAATTTCTAAATTTTTTTTGGTAGAGACGGGGTCTTGCCATGTTGTCCAGGCTGGTCTCAAATTCCTAGGCTCAAGTGACCCTCCCACCTTAGCCTCCAAAGTGTAAGGATTACAGTGTGAGCCACCGTTCCTAGGTCACAACTGTAAATTGTTATTCGTTGGTGAGAAAAAAAATTGGTAGTAGAAAATGGAAATGTATGTGCTTTCAATAAATGAGACTATTTTAATATTTCTCAATGCCATATCACGTGAAGACAGCTAGATGCCAGTTGTAAGCTCTAGGAAGAGGCCTATTGTAGACAACATGCTAAAGCATCCCTACCAAAAACACAGGAATGATTTTGAGACCTGAGTAGGTTCCTATTCCTATTCCTGAGTATCATTTCTGCCAGAGTCTTCTTCATGTTCCATCCCTCTTGAACTAAATGCATGTCACCAATAGCCCGAGTTCCATAGAGAGCCCGAATATAGTCTTCCTTACAAGCAATAGATTAACAATTTTTCCAGGGTAGTAGGGAACAGAGAAGGGGAGAGTAAGAAGGTAATGATGGCCATAATGAATTATTATTCACAAGAAAAATATATTCCTAATGACCCTTTACATCCAAGAATGTGTTTATAATGATTATACTCCTGGTGAGTACACTTATTCTGCCTCCTCTCCATTCCCTCATTCTGCCCCTCAATCTCCTCTCCGGGAGAACAGCAGCCCAGGCTTTGCCGTGTGTTTTTCTCTCTCTCTGCCCCAGCACCCTCCCGTTCCAGCAATACAAACATAAGTTATTTTATAATGGCAGGATGCAGTGGCTCACACCTGTAATCCCAGCACTTTGGGAGGCCAAGGCAGGTGGATCGCCTGAGGCCAGGAGTTCCAGGCCAGACTAAGCAACATAGCAAGACCCCATTTCTAGAAAAAAAAAATATTTTTAATTAGCAGGGCATGGTGGTGCATGCCTATAGTCCTAGCTACCCAAGATGCTGAGGCAGGAGGACAGTTTGAGCCCAGGAGTTTAATTAAGGCTGCAGTGAGCTATGATCCTATTATCACATAAACTGTACTTCAGCCTGGGCATAGGAAAAATGCCCTGTCTCAAAAAAAAAAAAAAAAAAAATTCCATAAAATGCCCAGCACATTAAAATGAAAAAGGCCATCTTACAAAACATCACACACAACTTCAAAAAGCTGTTAAACCATCTTATCTTACACAAACTGTTTAAACTTTTAAAATAGAATTAAAAAGAAACAAATAATTAGGTCAGCCTTTCATTGGGTAACTTGGCTCTAGGTGAACTGGCCTTTTTCCCCAAAGAAGTAACTGAGTAACTAACAGATCACTCATCTCTGCTCCCCACTCCAGGAGCAAACTCAGCCCTGCATCCCAGCCAAGCTGACTGGAGCCATGACTCCCATTGCCTAGCTCTTGTCAGACCTTTCCTGGAATTCTAAGGTGGAGTATACTACAGAAATAGACATCCTTGCATCACTTAGAGCTGCAGGTCCTGAATGTTTAGCTAGGCCAGCAAACATGGAGAAGCCCATTCCTTAGTCTCTCCATACTGTGCCTGCCCTGGCCCTGTGAAACAGATTTGTCTGATTCCAGACTCTAGCTTTGTAAAAACGGCTGTCTTGCTTGCTGTTTTATCTTTATTGCGTAGCATAGTGCATGCCAAATAACTACATAGCACGTTTGAGAAAAGATTAAAAGAAAGAATAAATGAATAACTGCAGCAATGCTGCTGAAGAAAGTTTCTTTTTTTTAAGACAGCAACTTGATCTGTCCCCCAGGCTGGAGCACAGTAGTGCAATCTTAGCTCACTGCAGCCCCAGCCTCCCAGGCTCAAGCGCGATCCCACCTCAGCATCCCGAGTAGCCAGGACTACAGACACGTGCCACCGAGGCCAGCTAGCTAATTTTTATAGTGACACAACAATAGGTCTCACAATGTTGCCCAGGCTGGTCTCGAGCTCCTGGCCTAAAGTGATTCGACTGCTCCAGCTTCCCAAAGGGCTACGATTAAAAGTGGGAGCCACCACACTTGGCCAAGGACACCATTTCTGCAATCTTCAGCTTCTCCTTGTAGAAAGCCCCTTCATTAAATTTTTTTCTTTTTCTTTTTTAAAGAATTTAGTGCTAGAAAACACCTCATTTCCTTTGAGAAATGAAGAATGTTTGTTGTTGGTTTCTTTTCTAAAAATAAGTACCGTATAATTAATGTTTCTTTTTCACTTCAGCCACCCGGAAACAGGGCTAACTTTGAGGTCTAACTCTAGTAACTGAGTAGACCCTCATTCTGTGTGCTTTCCTCTGGCCTTTGGATTATGTTTTGTTTTCACTTTTCACTGATATATAATACCTGATCTTATACATATTTCTTGTGGTCATCCTTTGTGTATAAAATAGAGAATGAATAAATTTAAAAGCTAAATAAATAAAACAGCCAGGCATGGTGGCCCTCGCCTATGGGCCCAGCTACTTGGGAGCTGAGGCAGGAGGACTGCTTGAGCCCTGGGGTTCAAGGCCAGCTTGTGCAACATAGTGAGACCACGTCTCTACCAAAAAAAAAAAAAGACAAACAGAAAACCAACACTCAGAAAGCATTCTTTACCAATAATTTATTTTTTACACACATGCAAATAAAAATAGAAATACTAAAAATCATTTTTAACCTCAAATCTTTGTGAGTCACAGAATACAAAAAAAAAAAAAGTTACAATTCCTTCCTTGGATATCTTCACTTGAATTGCTTCTCCTTCTTCCATCTTTGACAATTTTTTTTCTCCCCAAATGATCAGAATTCTTAGCCATGGGAAACTGAATTGACCTCAAATATCTTCCTGGATGTATTTTAAGGTAAAATGCCAATTTCTGCTTGTAATGATTTTTTTTTCAAAACTTGGGTTTTCAAGGTTTTCAAGAAGAACTTGAAACTACTCTGGGAAAAACTACTTTCGGGGGGAAGAAAGAGGTTGGGGGAAATGGAGGAACTCTATGAAATTTACAAAGTTGAACTAATCTTTCTGAGCTGTGGTCAAAATGGTTGCAAGTACAACTGGCAAAATTCTGAGAAGAAAAGAAACGCTTGGGGAAAGTCACGCAGAATCTCACTACGATTCTAATAGTATGTTTGTCAGGCGTTTGAGTACTATAACTGCACATGCATTTTTACACGTTTCTGTTGTGCAGCATTTTCCCACTGATGAAGGATTGTTATTTTAAAATACCAAACACTAGTCTCCCTAAGATATTTAAAAGAAATATCTCTAAATTTGAAATGTTTGGCAGCAAACGCTTATGAGAGCCAAAAATATGTTAGCTGTTAAAATCAGAAGTTTGTTTCTAAAACAAACTATTTCTTGAGAAAAATGTTTGCCAATTTTAGTGGCGGCTGCAGAGATGCTTTCACATGCAGAAATTAATTTATTATTACAAATGGGCAAAGGTGGAGTGATTTGCTTTTTCCTTTTGGCCCACACTGCTATAACCGGCCAAAATTACACGTGCTTTTATCAACAGAGGCACCAGCTGCTGGTTGGCCAGGACCCATTCTTTCTCTTTAACTGTGTTCCCTTACAGAGGAAATTAGCAAAAGCAATTTATTTTAGATAAGGGTCTGTTTTGTCTTGTAATGTCCAAATCCCACTACAGCCCCAAATCATATATGTATATATGATTGTAAAGGAGGCCAGAATATCACCCCAAAATATTCCTCTTTGGCATAAAGATTATTGTGAGCTGAAGCCAACTGAGAACAACATGACAAGCTGTAAAAACAGAGTTTGTTTCTCTTTGTAAAGGAAATTTACATTTATAAAGGAAATTTCCATTTGTAAAGGTGTCCCCCCTCTTCTGTGCCAGGAAGAGGAGGATGTCTCTTAACAATTCCCATCAATGAAGAAGGCACTTTAATCTCCAAGACAAGCCTAACTAACAACCCCTGTATGCCACACATTTCCTAGTCACCTTCCCGTAAGTGAGTCCCCTTCTCCTACAGCTAGCCTCTTCTCTACACTTTGTCATCCTTTGGATGGCAAATGAGCCGTCAAGTTCTGACCGCCTCCTTGTGCCAGATTTCTTTGTGAACTTTCAAGCCTACATAAGTAATTAAAACTGCTTTTTCTCTTGTTAATCTTTTTTGACAGTTTAATTGGCAGGGCCTCCAGCCACTGAACCTAGAAGGGTAGAGGAAAGAAGTTTTTCCTCCCCTACAATTGCCGAGCTTCTTGCTAATTTAGAGGCTTTCTATCCCCATTTTATTCTAATACTAGGGCATAAGATAAACATTATAAAAACATAAACCAAATTCCTGAAGAGCTGAGAGTTCCAGAGGTGACAGTCATCATTCATTCATTCATTCATTTAACAAATACCAATGGAGTGCTTACGGCTTGCCAGACACTATATCAGGCATTGGGAAACAACGATGAATAAGTGAGAAATGCTTTCTAGAGACAGGAACAGAGAGTCAGGAGCATGAACAGCATAACTAATTGCCTGGAGAAGTCCAAAAAAGCAAAGCTTGTCATAAGAGGCATAAAAGGAAAAGGAGCAATTTCTGTCTTCCTACCCTCAAGATTTCCCCATTAAGGCAGACAGGACCTAGCAAATGTAGTTGGGGGATGGGTATGCTGCCAGAACAAGTGAGCCTACTCAAATTAGAAATCAATCACAAGCACAAAAATAAGACCATTCCTCTAATCCACTGTAAGGGCTCAGAAAACTATACTCGCAAGTGAAGGGCTCAGAAGCAAAGTTTCTCTCTGACCACCTGCCCTCTCCTGTCTCTCTCCCCTCATTCTCACCAGAGGCAAGCCACGGAAACTGAAATCCCTCTTCTCCAAGGTGGGGTCATAGAAATCAGAACCCCATTTCCCCAAAGCCAGTCATAAAACCTAAAAACATTACAACAAACTTCCCCCTGCTTTTCTGTGTAAGAACTGGCCATAAAGAAATTCTCTGGGCCAGGCACCGTGGCTCCCACTTGCAATCCCAGCACTTTGGGAGGCCAAGGCGGTGGATCATGAGGTCAGGAGACAGAGACCATCCTGGCCTACATGGTGAAAGCCCGTCTCTACTAAAAATACCAAAATTAGCTGAGCATGGTGGTGCACACCTGTAGGCCCAGCTACTCAGGAGGCTCAGGCAGGAGAATTGCTTGAACCCAGGAGGCGGAGGTTGCGGTGAGCCAAGATCGTGCCATTGCACTCCAGCCTGGGTAACAAGAGCGAAACTCCGTCTCAAAAAAAAAAAAAAAAAAAAAAAGGAAGTAATATTTGTACTGAGTCTTAAAAAACAAGTAGAAGTGTGTCAATCCTATCTCTAACTTTCAATCTCTAAAAGAGGAACAAAATACAAAAACAAATCTCTATTGCAGATGGAGATTCAGAACTCTGTCAGCGGAGATTGCAGAGAACAGAGATCGCGCCACTGCATTACAACCTGGGCGACAGTGTGAGGCTCCATCTCAAAAAAAAAAAAGAAAAAGAAATTCTCTGGCATACCTTGTTTGACTGTGAGTCATAAGACCCCTAATGGCCAGGCACAGTAGCTCATGCCTGTAATCCCAGCACTTTGAGAGGCTGAGGTGGGTGGATCACCTGAGCTCAGGAGTTTGACAGACCAGCCTGGCCAACATCGTAAAACCCTGTCTCTACTAAACACACAAAAATTAGCCAGGTGTCCCAGCTACTGGGGATGCTAAGGTGGGAGGATCACCAGAGCACAGGAGGTCGAGGTTGCAGTGAGACAAGATCACACCACTGGACTCCATCTAGCCTGAGTGACAGAGTGAGACCCCATCTCAAAAAAAAAAGACCAGGTGCAGTGGCTCACGCCTGTAATCCCAGCACTCTGGGAGGCTGAGGCAGGCGGATCACGAGGTCAAAAGATGGAGACAATCCTACCCAACATGGTGTAATCCAGTCTCCACTAAAAATATAAAAATTAGCTGGGTGTGGTGGCACACACCTGTATTCCTAGCTACTCAGGAGGTGAGGCAAGAGAATCACTTGAACCCAGGAGGCGAAAGTTGCAGTGAGCCAAGATAGCACCACTGCACTCCAGCCTGGTAACAGAGAAAAACTCTGTTACCAAAAAAAAAAAAAAAAAAAAAAAATACCTCAACCACTCCAGAAAGGGGTCCTACCCCATACTGGATGGAAGGACTGCTATACAGTGAGGCCAAGACAAATTTGAATAAATTTACCCCTCAGTCTGTTACTACTAGATCATATCCTTTTTGTCCGATTATATTTATACATGGTTGTCCATGCATTGAACCGCAGCATAAAAATGGATACTTCACCCTGAGTCTTTGGGCCTTCATTCTGAAGGCACTCATGTCATGTAAAACTATGACTAAATACTTCAGTACGGACCAGGCACAGTAGCTCACATTTGTAAGCCACTGAGGGAGGCCAAGGTGGGAGGATCACTTGAGCCCAGGAGTTTCAGACCAGCCCAGGCAACACAGGGAGGCCCTGTCTCTACAAAAAATAGAATTAAACAGCCTGGTGTCGTGGCCTGCATCTGTGGTCCCAGCTGCTCAAGAGGCTGAAATGAGAGGACCCCATGAGCACAGGAGTTTGAGGCCAAAGTGAGCTACGATTGTGCAACTGCACTCCAGCCTGGATAACAGAATGAGACCCTGACTCCAAAACATAAATATATTTAAAATAAAAATAATACTTTAATAGGAGAATTATTAATTGTACTTTAATAATAATACTTGGTATGCTTTTCTCTGGTTAACCTGACTTTTGTTATAGGTAGAAGTGTCAGCCATGACCCTTATGATGGGTGAGGAAAAATATCACTCCTTTCCTCCCTACACCACCACCACAACAGAGCCAGTGGTTAAGAAATACATCCACCTGGGCCGGGCGCGGTGGCTCACGCCTGTAATCCCAGCACTTTGGGAGGCCGAGGCGGGTGGATCACGAGATCAAGAGATCGAGACCATCCTGGTCAACATGGTGAAACCCCGTCTCTACTAAAAATACAAAAAATCAGCTGGGTATGGTGGCACGTGCCTGTAATCCCAGCTACTCAGGAGGCTGAGGCAGGAGAATTGCCTGAACCCAGGAGGTGGAGGTTGCGGTGAGCCGAGATCGCGCCATTGCACTCCAGCCTGGGTAACAACAGCGAAACTCCGTCTCAAAAAAAAAAAAAAAAAAAAAGAAATACATCCACCTATTATTAGAGGATATTTTTAAATCCTATAAATTATATATACTGTAAGGATAGAAAGTCAAACTGTCATTCAGTTTATTTTCTACAAAATGGAATATACATTGTATTAATTTTAACAGGATTTTCATACTATAAAATAGGAGCTTATTAAAATAACTTTTAAATGTTCCAGAAAACTAAAAAAATAAACTATACCCCTGGCTTCACCATCCAAATGCCACCATTTCTAATATTTTGGTCAATTTTTAGATAATTTTTATCTTTTTAAAAATCTTTATCACAGATCTTTTACTTTGTTTTTAGAGTTGTAATTATACCACAATTTTTTTGGCTCTGCTACATATGAAGTATCAGTATTTCCATGTTGTTCATTTCTACAAACACAATTTTAATGCCTGCATTACATCTTGATGGTTCATAAAAATTTAAATTGGAAAAGAACAGCAAGGATTAGTCTCCTAAAATATCTCAGGAAGACAAAGAGGAAAAAATGTTCTGTTACGATTTAGCTTTCATTCATTTATTACTTGTCAATAATTTACCCAATTTGTATGTTCCAGGCACTACAGTGGGTAGTCAGCAAGATGGGATACAGACTACCTCACCTTACTTGATTCAGGGCCATTGTCACCACTGTGCTTCAGCTCTCTCTATGCTGTGCAAATTAAATAAAATAATTAGGTGAGTGATACTATGAGGCTAATTTCCAGTAGGCAGGAATGGTGAATGAGCAGCAGTAACAAGGACCCAAACTCATCCAGGCTAGAATATAACCAAGCCTGGCCTCAAGATCCCAGCTCACAGCAGGAGAAGCAAGGACCAGCACACACAGCTGCTGGCTGGCCAGTGAAGGACGGTGTCTGCCACGCAGGCCTGGGATACCCAAAGCCACACCAAGAGCGGTCTAGGAAGCTGAACAGTCTTATGAGGAGGCAATACCATGTCATGACTTGCTCCTGGACTGGTGGTTTAGCAGGCCTGAGTTTTGTCCCAAGCTTGTAGAGAATGGATTGAACATACTTGGTCCCTAGTTTTCTCATCCATAACAAAAGGATGGAGCTAGACACTACGAATCCTTCCAGATAAATAAGTGCGATTTTATGACACTATAAAAAGCGGGACTCAGCCAGGTGCAGTGGCTCACGCCTGTAATCCCAGCACTTTGGGAGGCCAAGGCAGGGGGATCACTTGAAGTCAGGAGTTCAAGACAAGCCTGGCCAACATGGTAAAACTCTGTCGCTATTAAAAATACAAAAATTGGCTGGGCGCGGTGGCTCACGCCTGTAATCCGAACACTTTGGGAGGCTGAGGCGGGTGGATCACGAGGTCAAGAGATCGAGACCATCCTGGCCAACATGGTGAAACCCCGTCTCTACTAAAAATACAAAAAATTAGCTGGACGTGGTGGCACATGCCTGTAATCCCAGCTACTTGGGAGGCTGAGACAGGAGAATCACTTGAACCCAGGAGGCGGAGGTTGCGGTGAGCTGAGAATGTGCCATTGCACTCCAGCCTGGGCAACAAGAGCGAAACTCCATCTTGAAAAAAAAAAAAAAATACAAAAGTTAGCCAGGCTTGGTGGTGTACACTGTAGTCCGAGCTACTTGGGAGGCTGAGGAAGGAGAATCACTTGAACCCAAGGGGCAGAGGTTGCAGAGAGCTGAGATTGTACCACTGCACTCCAGCCTCAGCGACAGAGCAAAACTCCATCTCAAAAAAAAGGATCAATAGTCTATATCATTTTAAACACAAAATTAATAAGACTACTACTCCAATAAGTACAAGATAAATTCTGTCAGTTGAGACATCTAATTACAAAATATAAAATTGATAAACATCCAGTAGATAAACCTTGCACCTAATAATTGACTTTACACCCACGAATCACACAATGTATTCTTTTTTTTTTTTTTTTTTTTT
>NW_022436999.1:9216548-9259853 GCF_009761245.1 Sapajus apella
ATATTCTTTTTTTTTTTTTTTTTTTTGAGATGGAGTCTTGCTCTGTCACCAGGCTGGAGTGCAGTAGTGAGATCTCAGCTCACTGCCACCTCCACCTCCTGGATTCAAGCAATTCCCCTGCCTTAGTCTCACAAATAGGTGGGACTACTGGCACACACCACCGCACCCAACTAATTTTTTATATTTTAGTAGAGACAGGGTTTCACCATGTTGGCCAGGATGATCTCAATCTCCTAACCTCGTGATCTACCCACCTCAGCCTCCCAAAGTGTTGGGATTACAGGCGTCAACCACCGAGTCCCCCAGCCCAATGTATTCTTAATATTACATTGTTCTACCTACCTCTTAAAATCAAAGTCTATGATTAAAAAAGAAAAAAGGGGGCCGGGCGCGGTGGCTCAAGCCTATAATCCCAGCACTTTGGGAGGCCGAGGCGGGTGGATCACGAGGTCAAGAGATCGAGACCATCCTGGTCAACATGGTGAAACCCCGTCTCTACTAAAACTACAAAAAATTAGCTGGGCATGGTGGCGCGTGCCTGTAATCCCAGCTACTCAGGAGGCTGAGGCAGGAGAATTGCCTGAACCCAGGAGGCGGAGGTTGCAGAAAAAAAAAAAAAAAAAAAAAAAAAAAAAAAAAAAAAAAAAAAAAGAAACTCCGTCTCAAAAAAAAAAAAAAAGAAAAAAAGAAATGGCAATTACTTATCTGAAGATCATAAAGCCAAAAGAAAAAATAAGGACAATTAGCTCTCGATTACCTAAGCACACATCTTCCTGTTGGTGCTTTAGTCAGGGTCCTCATTCCTGGGCCAAGGACAGAAAACAGGTGACAAGTTTGTGTGTCTGCCTATATGTATGTTTTTGTAGGTAGTGAGTCCACCCAACAGTACATTTGGAATCCCATTTGAAAAACAAGCAGTAAGGATGTTAAAACCACTTTCATTCTGTGAAATGGCATCATTACCTGTGTTAGCACAACACAGGTGGTGTAGAGATCAATCACTTCACTATAAAGCAACAAGATCCCATTCTGGCAAAAGAGGGAGGGAGGGAGGCTGGGTTCAATTAAGAAAATCAGCATCTATTTAGCTCGCATATTTGCAGGAACATCTCCCTCGCTTCAATTAAGAATCCATTAGACCATTATCTCCCCACTGGCAAGGACTACTATCCTTCACCTCAGTGACCCTGGTATATAACCAAAAATCTGGCACACAGCAAGTAGTCGATAAATGCAAGCTGAATACTGTTGGATGAGTATATAGCCAGCAGCGTAACTACCTCAACATCTCTCAGTTCAAAATATTCAAAATAAAACAGGTTTACTCAGGAGGCTGAGGCAGGAGGACTGCTTAAGCCCAGGAGCTTGAGGCTGCGGTAAGCTATGATCACGCCACTGCAGTCCAGCCTGGGTGACAGAGCAAGACCCTGTCTCAAAAAAAAAAAAAAAAATTTAAATAGAACAGGTAACTTCAGCTCTGGCCATTTGGCAGTTACAGAGTCCAGAATTAATGTTTTTCTGTAAACAACTAGAAAATTACAGGAAACAATTATGTTGAGGCTGCAACAGGGAATGCAAGAGTGTCATCCTTCAGAGAAACGGACAAGGTGAGCCCCATGACTGTCTGTGCTCCCCACCTGGAAACAATTTCCACACCTAAGCACATTAGAGGGACACCAAATAGAGCCTGCCAGCTTCACCGAGAGGAAGTGAGAAAGGCCCAGATTGCCGGAGTAGAGAAGGAAACAGGAGTGGGCACAGGAGAAGGCTGAGTTGTAAAGAGGGCTCAGTAACGGCCTCTACCAACCGCAAGGTGAGCTCTGGAGGTGGCGTGGCCCTCAGAGTGGTCCTAAGTTGCACCTCGATGGTCCAGCCTTCCTACTCCCGCCTCACTAGTCCTTGGATGTGGGACCCTCCATCCCTATCCTTTGAGTAAGGTGGTTCACTGCAGCTGAGGCAGTGGCTAAAGGGGTCACTCCTAAGAGGCTGGCCAAGTCTTTCTTTGAAGGGGTATCTGGACAGTGCATCACAGTGCCCACCATATTAAGCTCAGAAAACCATCGCTCTGGCTACTTCTCTGCTTAAAATAGTTCAAAGGCTCCCTATCGACTGCACTTAAGATTCTTCAAGATCTGGGGCCTTCCTACTTCATCACTGTCTTTTCACACTCTCACCTAGGCCCTAAGGCTACAAACGTGGCCAAATCCTCGAAGCTCTCTTTAAGGCCCCGGGTTCTCTCTCACCTTCCCGTCTTTGCTCCTATCCCGTCCATGTGAACAACTCCATCTGACCCAGACAGAGCGAGGCGATCTGCCTTGGTGCCCACTATTCTCCCCATGCCACAATCTCAGCGTATCTACCACACTTGTCTCAGACACACCTCCGTGCCTGAGGCCTCACTGCACCCTGAGCTCCTTACGGTACCACTTTCTTCTTTGTATCCAGTTCCGAATACCAAGTCTGATGCAAAGTAGGTACCCAGCAGACATGCGAGGAGTTACTGGAGAGATGGACAGAATCATTGAACACTCTCAGCGAGTACCTCCTATCTTTACCCTTTTCTTAGTTTTTCTGTCTTGGGAAGAAAAGCCTTTCCTATGGGCCCTAGGTCATGTCACATGCTCCCTGTGCCCCCGGAAGGCTTTGTAGCAGCACCATCCTGCTCGCTAAGCCTAGAAACTCCACCTTCTCCACTGTGGTCTACGACAGAGCCTGCTTTCCATTTCACTAACCCTCGATACTCTGTCTTTAGTTTGTTTGAGATGGTCCAGGAGGGGAAAGAAGCTTAGGGTGCCCCTCTGGTCCTGACATCCTGGCTGTGGCTCCTCTCTAAGCTTCGCTCTGAGTGGCTTTCCTTCATCTCCTGGGCGGCACCAAGGGCCCGCCTCTCAGCTCTCCCTGGGTCACCCATCACTACCCAATGACTCCACACATAAAAAAATCTCTTTCTGAGGGCACAGCGTATTTTTTCATTTCAAAAAGAGTTCATACTTCCCCAATTCCCCTCACACCCAAGCCAAAAACAAAAGTTCACCAGCTTCTGTATTATAAGCAATATAACCAGGTCTACATTTACATTTCAGTTCAGAAAACTTCAAGCTTGTGTCTGGAACAATCATTCCCAAATTCAAATTCAAAACACCGCTGTAGGAAATTTATCATCCAATATAATTTTTTTTTGTATTTTCAGCCTTGATTTATAGGCATTTCCTCACATCAAGCGTACAATAAAGGCCCCGCGCAGTGGCAAACACCTGTAATCTCAGCACTTTGGTAGGCCAAGGCAGAAGGACTGCTTGAGCCCAGGAGTTCCAGACAAGTCTGGACAACACAGCAAAACCCCATCTCTACAAAAAAATACCAAAAAAAAGTTAGCCAGGCGTGGAGCTGTACATAGTCACAGCTTCCTGGGAGGTCAAGGTAGGAGGATCATCTGAGCCTGGTGATTGAGATTACAGTGAGCCATGATTGCACCACTGCACTCCAGCCTGGGTAACAGAGCGAGACCCTGACTTTAATAAATGAATAAATAGGCTGGGCACAGTGTCTCACACCTTTAATCTCAGCACTTTGGGAGGCCAAGGCGGGTGGATCACTTGAGGTCAGGAGTTCAAGACTAGCCTGGCCAACATGGCAAAACCCCATCTCTACTAAAAATACAAAAATTAGCCAGGCATGGAGGTGTGCACCTGTAGTCCCAGCTACTCAGGAGGCTGAGGCAGGAGAACTGCTTGAACCCAGGAGGCATAGGTTGCAGTAAGCCAAGATGGCACCACTGCACTCCAGTATGGGCGACAGCGAGACTCCATCTCCAAAAAACAAAGAAATAAAATGTAAAAGAATAAAGAATTTAAGCATATTTGCCAATAAATACCAACTAATTCATTTAAAAAAAGAGTGCTTACTATGCACTAAGCGTTTATATATATTATGTCATTTAATCCTCATAAAACTTCTCTGACATGGATACTAACCATACCTCCAATTTATGGATGAAACCAAGGCTCATGGAAGCAAAGTGCTTTATCCTAAGTGGCTCAGCCACTGTGTCTCTGAGCTGCTTCCTGAGTCCACAGTCTCAACCTCTATTTCATATAATACCAAAATGAGATGATCAGGATAAGTAACCTTTCCACAAATAATTGTATCTTTTTTTTTCTTTTGAGATAGGGTCCCACTCTGTCACACAGGCTGGAGTGCAGTGGCACCATCATAGTTCATTGCAGCCTTGATATCCCAGACTCAAGCAATCCTCTCACCTCAGCCTCCCACGTAGCTAAGGCCAAAGGCATGTGACACCACACCCAGCTAATTTTTTTTTTTTTTTTTTACTTTGTGTAGAGATGAGGTCTCCTTATGTTACTCAGGCAGGTCTCCAACTTCTGGACTCAAGCAATCATTTCACCTTGGCCTCTCAAAGTGCTGAAATTACTGGTGTGAGCCACCACTCACCCAGCCTACACGTTACTCATCCACTAACATTACTATTTGTTTTTAATCAAGAGTGATAGAAATTCCTGCTAAATACAATATATAGAATATGTTTTAAGTTCTCTTTGGTGACTTAACACCATTATAAATATCAATTACTATACCCATATCTAATTACAACTATAAATGCAATTTTAGCTGCTCACTAATTCATCCTAATGATGACATTGTTCAAGCTGACATTTGTCAGGATGCAAGGAGCTGACTGCTTCTCATCCGCTCTTCCATGTACTCACGCAATAACCACAAGCAGGAGGCTGAGCTTCCACCTTTTCTGCTATTACACAAGGACCTACAGCTCCACCTGCATCACAGAGCTTTTGAGAAGGTTCAAATAGTTCACACAAAGCATGACCAATAATCTGTAAACTACAGCAGGGTTGTAGCCTTGTTATCTTTCCTCAGTGAAATGCTTGGATTTTAAACTCTTCCTCTCAAACATTATTCTAAAGAGGAAAAAAATTCCCATAAGGCTAACAGTCTCCATAATTCAATCGTCTATCTGGCTGGTCAATCAGAAATATGTTATACTTTCCAATAACTAACATCAGTAATAGTACCCTTGTTCTAATGGTTTCTGCAAGGCTGTAGTACTAAGGCCATGCAAAGCTGGTGTTTCTTCGAGTGGTGTTGAATAAGCAACACCTAATCCACTGGACATTTGCATGACATGAAGCAACATGTTGCCCGTTGTGGCAGATGAATTCACTAAGAGAGAAACTAATATGAATGATTTCCAATTCTTTAGAAATATATATAATTATCCACAAATACATATTTACGTAAGTATATATATATAAATTTTTATATATACATAAATTAATCTGTATTATCTCTCTAACTCAAAAGATCAGATTGTTTTGTTTTGTTTATTTATTGTAGAGACAAGGTCTCACTATGTTGCCTAGGCTGAAGGAGACCCATCTTCAAACAATCCTCCCGAAGTGCTGGGATTACAGCCATGAGCCACTATGCCTGGCCTAAATTTTTATTCTATAGCAATATCCCAAGAAGTAACTGAAGACAAACAATTATCCTGGTAATAGCTTCATATTCAAAGGCATAGAAGTTTTCTTTGGGGTCGGGCACAGTGGTTCATACCTATAGTCCCAACACTTTGGGACGCCAAGGCAGGCAGATTGCTTCAGCCCAGGAGTCCAGGACCAGCCTAGCCAAGCTGGAGAAAGCCTGTCGCTCCAAAAAAAAAAAAAAATTTCCAGGTGCAGTGGCTCACACCTGTAATCCCAACACCTTTGGGAGGCCAAGGCAGGCAGATCACAAGGTCAGGAGTTCAAGACCAGCCTGGCCAATATGGTGAAACCCCATCTCTACTAAAAATACAAATAAAATTAGCCAGGTGTGGTGGCACATGTCTGTAATCCCAGCTGCTCAGGAGGCTGAGGCAGGAGAATTGCTTGAACCTGAGAGGCAGAGGTTGAAGTGAGCCGAGATTGTACCACTGCAGTCCAGCCTGGGCAACAGAACGAGACTCCATCTCAAAAAAAAAATTTTTTTTTTTACATTAGCCAGTCATAGTGGCACACACCTGTAGTCCCAGCTATTTGAGAGGCTAACGCTGGAGGACTGCTTGAGACCAGGAAGCCAAGGCTGCAGTGAGCCATGATCGCACCTCTGTACTCCAGCCTGGGCAACAGAGGGAGACCCTGCCTAAAAAAGGAAAAAAAAAAAAATTAAAGTCTACAGAAAATATTAAATAAGAAAATACTATGATAAACAGAATCCAAAGTTGATATTCAATAGGAATGTAACCATATAAATATACACCCATATAAACAAGCATTAAAAGGTAAAGTATAAAAATAGTTGTGCTAGGTGATATAACATAGAATTCTTTTGTTTTTAAACATAGAATTATTATTCAAAGTGTTTTAGCATTATTGCTACTTCATCTTCTAAATGAAAAATATGTAACCCACACACAGTTTTTAAACCACTTCAGCCAGGCCCAGTGGCTCACGCCTGCAGTCCCAGCACTTTGGGAGGCTGAGGCGAGTGGATTATTTGAGGTCAGGAGTTCAAGACCATCCTGGCCAAGAAGGTGAAACACTCTCTACTAAAAATACAAACATTAGCTGGGCAGTTGTGGCGCACATCTGCAATCCCAGCTATTCAGAAGGCTGAGGCAGGAGGCTCACCTGAGCCTGGGAGGCAGAGGTGAGGTGAGACGAGATCATGCCACCCGTACTCCAGTCTGGGAGACAGAGTGAAACCCTGTCTCAAATAAATAAATAAATAAAACCACTTGACGTCAACCTTTGTCACATCCCTTTCATCAAGTGAAATTAAATACGAAAATGAATAAAATTAAATTTAGAAAGTTCTCATCCATAAAATGAAACATAACCAGAGAAGAAAATATTTTCTTAACTTGTGGTTAATAAAAAGAATAAACCTAAATCAATTCCTTTAGAGATTTAACTTCTATGCCACTGTGATATCCTTTGCTGGTTGGTGCTAGAAACTCAAGTATCCCCCCAATGACCTTGGCTCAATTCTTGAATTCTCTGGTGTTGCTTTTTCAGACTAACTGAAGAATTTAATCTTACGGTATTTGTAAAATATGCTATCTGTGGATACCAAAGGGAAAACACAAAAATACTTTTGTCCTCTGTTATTTATTTATCTAGGTAGATTCATTTTTCCTCCTTTGTCTCAGGCTGGGGCAAGGGAACTTTTGGAAGCCCCTTTGTTTCTTAGTAAAGTTACATATTACCACTCTCCCTTTCCTATCTGCGCACAATTAATAGTCTCTCAGATTGCTTTCCCACCTACCTTCCCAGCTTCCTTTATAGGATACACCAGCCGCCTGAGCCTTTTCCTGGAAGAAATGAACAGCTACAGACTATTTGAAGTGACTGTGAGAATTCAGGGGATGGAGACTTTGTGGGCTCCAACTACTTCTCCCAAGGACTCATGGCCTGGATCTCTGCCTGTCTCCTTGATCTACCCACAGTTCAGGTTCACTGGGGCTGATTCTAGTGAAGAATGCAGAGGTTAATTTTTAGAGGGTTTTCCTGCCTTGGTAGAGGAGTCATTCTCTACAAGAAAAAGATTTTTAAATCAACCTTCTGATAAAACTTGCACAAAAGGAGACTTTTCAATGTCTTCTGTTATTGACACAAATTAGCCCTAACTCAAGGTTGGGGTGGATCATGGAATGGTTTTCAGTTTCCCCCTTGGCTCATGAGGCAGTCTGTGTTCCTTTAAACTCCTTAGCACATACCTACACACCCAACTGAACTTTTTTTGGTAGGGGTCTTGCTATGTTGCCCAAGCTGGTCTTAAACTCCTGGCCTCAGCCAGGTGCGGTGGCTCAGGCCTGTAATCCCAGCACTTTGGGAGGCCAAGGCGGGTGGATCAGAAGGTCAGGAGATGGAGACCATCCTTGCCAACATGGTGAAACCCCATCTCTATTAAAATACAAAAATTAGCCAGGTGCAGTGACACATGCCTGTAGTCCCAGCTACTCGGGAGGCTGAGGCAGGAGAATAGCTTGAACCCAGGAGGCAGAGGTTGCAGTGAGCTGAGATTGCACCACTGCACTCCAGCCTGGTGACAGAGCAAGACTCAGTCTCAAAAAAAAAAAAAAAAAAAAAAAAACCCAACTCCTGGCCTCAAGCAAGACTCCCACCTCAGCCTCCCAAAGCACTGAGATTACAGGCATGAGCCACCACACTCATCCAAACTATATAATTTAATGGTTTCAGTCAGGTATTTAAGAATTATGCCTAGATTTTTTTTTCCTTTTTGATCACTGCTTTAAACAAGGGCTTCAGAGGCTGGGCGCAGTGGGAGGCCGAGGCACGTGGATCACTAGGGGTCAGGAGTTCGAGACTAGCCTGGCTAACATGGTGAAACCCCATCTCTACTAAAAATACAAAAATTAGCTGAGCATGGTGGTGGGCACCTGTAATCCCAGCTACTCAGGGGGCTGGGGCAGGAGAATCACTTGAACCCAGGAGTTGGCGGTTATAGTGAGCCTAGGTCACACCATTGCACTCCAACCTGGGTAACAAGAGCAAACCATCCATCTCAAAAAAAAAGGGAGGGGACCTTCAAGCTGGGCGTCACTCCTGTAATCCCAACACTTCAGAAAGCCAAAGCTGGTGGATCCCCTAGGTCAGGAAAGTTCGAGACCAGCCTAGCAAACATGGTAAAACGCTGTCTCTACTAAAAATACAAAAATTACCCAGGCCTGGTGGTAGAGGCCTATAATCCCAGCTACTCAGGAGGCTGAGACAGGAGAACTGCTTGAACCTGGGAGGTGAAAGCTGCAGTAAGCCGAGATGGCACCAACCACTGCATTCCAGCCTGGGCAACAGAGTGAGACCCTGTCTCAAAAATAAAGAAAAAATAAATAAAAGAAGGCTTCAGAAGGAGAAATGCAACAACCAGAATCCGAGGAAAATGCCTGTCAGCAAATGACTGTCTTGATTCTTGTATGGCCCCAAATATGAGATACTAACCGACTTCTCTAAACAATCAACCAGTCCTCCCCAGCTCCCCACAAAGGTGTTCACTGCCTCCACAGGCAAGCCTCTTACCAGGGCTACAGACTTTATCGGATTATGTGGGTGTACCAAGTGCAGGCCAGGGATATCTAGACATGCCAGTCCCACAGAGTGGAGATCACGCTCATGTTCCCACAGGTGCCATTTCTTATTCACCCACCCACTCACCATACAAAGAACACCATGTTGGGGGGTGGGGGAGAGAGGAAAAAAAAAAAGAACACCATGTTTTGCCGGGCGTGATGGCTCAAGCCTGTATTCCTAGCACTTTGAAAGGCCGAGACAGGTGGATCACTTGAGGCCAGGAGTTCGAGACCAGCCTTGGTAACACAGTAGGACTTCATCTCTACCAAAAAAAAAAAAAAAAAAAAATTGCTGGGCACAGTGGCTCATACCTGTAATTCCAGCACTTTGGGAGGCCGAGGTGGGAAGATCACGAAGTTGAGTCCCAGACCAGTCTGACCAACATGGTGAAGCCTCATCTCTACTAAAAATATTTTAAAAAAAAAATTAGCCGGGTGTGGTGGTGCATACCTGTAATCTCAGCTACTCAGGAGGCTGAGGCAGGAAAATCACTTGAACCTGGGAGGCGGAGGTTGTGGTAAGCTGAGATCGCACCGCTGCACTCCAGCCTGGGTAACAGAGTGAGACTCTGTCTCAAAAAAAAAAAAAAAAAAAAACTAACTAGGTGCAGTGACGCACACCTGTAGTCCCAGCTACTCAAGGGAGGCTAAGGTGGGAGGATCACTTAAGCCCAGGAGGTCAAGAATGCAATGAGCCATGATGATGCCACTGTACTCCAGCCTGGGCAACAGAATGAGATCCTGTCTCCAAATAAAAAAAAGTTTTAATTTAAAAAAAAAAAAAAGGTGCAACTAATGTAAATGGCCCTCGCTGTAAAATATAGAATGACACACCTCACAGACAGTCATAAAGTAGAACTGTCAGGGAAACATAGGGGAAAAAAAGGGAACAGACACAGAGAATAAGAAAGCAAAGAATATGCACACAGGGAACACATATACTCATGAAAGATAAGCCTCTTTGGTCTCCAACTCCATTGTTAAATATCAAGCTCCACTTGCTGACTTTCAACATCCCTACGAGAAGCCCAGAAAATCAGAATGGTGTCACTTTCCAACAGTGTAGATCTTCAGAAGCATTCCATAATTCTATTACAATATTAAAATGTGGAGATGGTTCTCATTTCCCCTCCAGAAATGGTTTTCTTAATCGCTACAAAGGCAAAAATATGAGAATGTCAGTAACCAAATCAACCACCTCTCAGCAGGAAAAATGGAACTGCTCAGCAATCTCCTATTTGTACAAATCGTTCCCGAAAATGCTCCTGCCAAACTTTTGACCTGTTCCTTCTAAACTTGGAAGTGAGTGGTAACAAACTTAGAAAGTAAATTTCAGCTATGAATCATAGTTCCTATTTTGACCAAAGTTCTAGGTTATAGGCCTCTCACTTTTTTATCCAAGTTCTATGGGCCTGCTGTTTTTCTTTTTGTTGTTTTTTTTTAATATCAAAGCAGTCATGGGGCACCTTTTTTTCTCTCCCTGAAGGCTTCCCATAATCTATTTATAGGGCTGGAAGTTTTCCAAACCCAAACATAATTTATTAGGGAAAGCGGCTGTGCCATTTTTGATGACTGACAATTTTGGTCTTGTTTTTCTCTTATCCCAAGGGAAAATCAGTTGCCCAGCAAATTAACGTATCCCTCATCCTTTCATCCTTAGAGACTAACAATCAAAACTGATTTAGGTCTCAATTGGTCTATTTCTGGCTCTGAGTGGATGTTAATCCTCAATAACAGGTCTGTTGGACTAAGCAACAGCCTGGGCATCCAGGGACAGTGGTTTCTGATCTGTTTTATTTGCTGCCTGACTCACTGGGAAGCTTTGAACAACTCACTGTATTATCTCAGTTTATTTGTTATGATTAGCAATGCAGTTAAACGGAACATATTTGATTGGCTTTTTTTTTTTTTTTGAAAAAATATAATGGTATCCACTACTGCAATTAAATAAGATTTTATTTATTTTGTTTTGTTTTTTGAGATAGGGTCTTGCTCTGTCACCCAGGCTGGAGTTTAATAGCATGATCATAACTTACTACAGCCTTGAACACCTGGCTCCAGCGAACCTCCCACCTCAGCCTCCCAAGTAGCTGGAATTACAGGCGTGTGCCACCACACCCCACTATTTTTTTTTTTTTTTTTTATAGATAGGGTCTTACTATGTTGCCCAGGCTGGTCTCAAACTCCTTGCCTCCAGCAATCCTCCCATCTCAGCCTCCCAAAGTGCTAGGATTACAAGTGCGAGCCACCACACCCAGCTGATTCAGTAAGTTTTAAACAACTACCTCAATCCATAGCCACCAAATTCATACCTGTCCCTTCATAAGGCAGGTCCATCCTAGTTTAAACTGGAATCACTGGGGTAATCCTGGTCCACAGACCTCCCTAGAGTACAGCAAAGTCAATCAGAGGGATCTTCTAAGATGCACCCTGTGCAACATGCACTTTGGCCAGTCTCCCTTCTGTCCTGGGTTTTCTGGCATCAAGTCCCTGGTCTGGGAGCCTTGAGACCCTGCAGAGGGCAAGAGAGGGCTCTTCCGCCTGGGCAGCAAAGCCTCCCCTTGGCCTATACACTGTTAGTCCCTCAAATATACCTCTTAAGAGTCATGCCAAAAGATAGAAAAAAACATTTACTATAAATATCAGCATTTCAAAAGTTTTGTTATTGTTTAATAGGTGAGGGTATTTCTCCCCATGACTGGCCGAAGTTGATGAGTTTCTTATTTCTTAATTCATTTTTTTTTTCTATTCTGTTAGTCTCCATCAAAATATTTCTATATCACCAATCCCATTGCTCAGCGTCCCATAAAGGTCTGTGATTCCATAGACGCAGGCAACAGCACGGGCGTGCTAGTCCAGGAATACCACTGTACCTCCTCCACCCCAAGCTCAACTTCCCAGGAGAAGGAGGAAGTGATGGTGTTGGAAGGGAGCCCTAAAATGTTGTCATTGTTATTGTGAATCTTTAAATAGAACTTAGTATCTGTAAAGGGTTTTGAGAATCATCTTTACTCACAACTGTTCATAAAGATGCTATGAGAAGGAAGGCTGTTCTGTTAGCTCTGGTCTTTGATTTTTATCTATATCACATGCTGCATTATTACAAGAAACCGGGGCTCACAAAGTCAAAATTATCCTGCTAAAATAAAATCAGCATTCCTTAAAAAGCAAAGACTTGAAAGCTTTGCACAGTGGCACTCACCTGTAGTCCTAGCTACTTAGGAGGCTGAGGCAGGAGGATCACTTGAGCCCACGAGTTTAAAGCTTAGTGCACCATGATGTGAGTAGCCACTGAACTCCAGCCTGGACAACATAGCAACACTCCATTTCAAAAAAAAAAAAAAAAAAAAACTGGGAATTTGAAATGTTTTTTTAATCCATGTAATCATGAAGAAGATAAAATTAACTGAGATGACACCATCTCTGAGAACTCTGTCTCCTAGTGATAACACCACACCCTTTGTACCAACAACAAAATGCCTTTAAATACTTTTCACCTTTGATATTTTTTATTTTCCACATCATTAAATCAGGTTATATGGCAAGAAATGCAAGGTAAAGGAGAATTTCAGAGTAATTACAGTAATATTAATTTTGACTAAGCAAACATAAAAAGTTACTTAATGAAGCTTGTTTCCCAAATTTTTATATATTGCTAAATCTTTTCGCAAGATTTTTGTTTTCCCTTTGAGATTACCCACTTGTAAAGCCCAATCATTTTTGTTTCTTAAAAAAAAAAAATGCAGTTATGGAAAATAGGCTCAAAATATTTTCTGCCTCTAACAATAAACATCTTTCTTTTGAACAACATTCTTAACTCTAAAGTTCTGGCTATTCCCAAGACAGAGAAGGCTAGTTAGGTGGCAATTTTAAAGATAAGAGAGCTAAGGTAGGTTACATAGACATCCTTCCTGGAACCCCTTGGCCTGTCATCTTCCACAACATCTAGCAAATTATGGTACTTTGTTAGTTCCCAACAACAAAGGAGGTCTGCAGAGCCAGGAGGCGGGAAACAGACACAGTGGAGTGGAGGGCAGGCAGTGGGGCCACTGCGTTCAGTAGGATTTAGTCTAATAACAAGGAAATCAGATGCAATGCTCCAGGTAAAGGCACCCTCCAGTACCAAACGCATTTTTAAATGCTTATGTCTTTTTGTGCAACTACAAGAAGGTTTTAAAAAACTACAATGAACAAAATGTTAAATACTCTGGTAGCCAGCTATCTCATAGATATGTAATGCAAGCAATCTGTAAGGAAGAGAGATACGGGAAGGGAGAGAAGGAAGCACACAGCCAGGACAGCAGGATAAAGGGGAAGATGACATTCTCCAAGCTAACAAATGGTTTAACTCTCCTAATCCTGGTGCTTAAGATCCTTGAAAACAATAACCTTTCAGAAAGAAAATACAAGCAGCCAACAAGAGAAGAAGAAGCTCCCATGTACCCAGTCAAGTCACCGTTCCCTGGAGGAAAAAGGGAGGGAGAACTAAGCCATGACCAACCCAAATAGTGTAAATAAATCAAACTGTGGAAAGAACCTATGAGCAACAGCTGCCAGCCTCCCATTCACTTTCTACTTCCTTTGCATGCTGAGACCAATTCACGGTTCAATGAGGATGCAATGGTGCCAACCATTAACCTGCTTTTAAAAAATGAGAATCTTATGATTTCTTACAAAGGTAAGTACTCACACTTTAGAGGACTGTAGGGTCAACACCTTTACCTGCATGACTATGTAAATATAGGGAAATTAATCTTTACCAAAAAAATGTAAGTCAGTCGGGCACGGTGGCTCACACCTGTAATCCCAGCACTTTGGGAGGTCAAGGCAGGTGGATCATAAGGTCAGGACTTCGAGACCAGCCTGATCAATATGATGAAAAAGCATCTCTACTAAAAATACAAAAATTATACAGACATGGTGGCGGGCGCCTATAGTCTCAGCAACCTGGGAGGCTGAGGCAGGAGCACTGCTTGAACCCGGGAGATGGAGGTTGCAGTGAGCTGAGATCACACCACTACACTCCAGCCTGGGCAACAGAACAAAACTCCATCTCAAAAAAAAAAAAAAAAAGTTAGTCATATCCATTCTCAATAAATATGTTTATATCTACAGTCCGCGGCATATTAACACTCAGACAAAGGGGCCGGGCGCGGTGGCTCAAGCCTGTAATCCCAGCACTTTGGGAGGCCAAGGCGGGTGGATCACGAGGTCAAGAGATCAAGACCATCCTGGTCAACATGGTGAAACCCCGTCTCTACTAAAAACTACAAAAAATTAGCTGGGCGTGGTGGCGCGTGCCTGTAATCCCAGCTACTCAGGAGGCTGAGGCAGGAGAATTGCCTGAACCCAGGAAGCGGAGGTTGCGGTGAGCCGAGATGGTGCCATTGCACTCCAGCCTGGGTAACAAGAGCGAAACTCTGTCTCAAAAAAAAAAAAAAAAAAAAAAAAAAACACTCAGACAATTCTACTTGTGGACTTCATATCAGTCTGATTAAAGTATACCCATTTTCAAATGTGAGTAGCTATATGTAGCTCCAGTAGTATTGGAAAGGCAAAGCTGTCATTATGTAGTTTATGTGCATGTTAAAGAGTAACAGTTTCCAGAAAACAACAAAAACAATATATTTACAAATCAAAAAGAAAAAGACAAACAACCCAACAGGAAAATAAACAAAAGACATGAACAGCTGAGTCCTAGAAGAAGACATAAAAAACTAAGTATCAAAAAATAAGTGAATGGATAAACTGTGACATACTCATACTATGGAATGTTAAAACAATGAAAATCAATGAACCAGAGTTACATATATACCAAGATGGATGAATCTCACAGTTGAGAGGGAAGAAAGCAACTTCCAGAAGAATGTACAACCTACAGTAAAACTGTAATATTATATATACTTTTCTTTTTTTTTTTTTTTTTTGAGGCAGAGTCTCACTCTGTTGCCCAGGCTGGAGTACAATGCTGTAATCAGGTCACTGCAACCTCTGCCTCCCGGATTCAAGGCATTCTCCTGCCTCAGCTTCCCAAGTAATTGGGATTACAGGTGCCTGCCACCACATCCAGCTAATTTTTGTATTTTTAGTAGAGATGAGGTTTCATCACATTGGCCAGGCTGGTCTCAAACTCCTGACCTCAGGTGATCTACTCACCTCGGCCTCCCAAAGTGCTGGGATTACAGGTGTGAGCCACCTTGCCCAGCCAATTAGATACAATCTTAAAATATTTCCTAGGGATCCATGATGGAACTACTAGGCCAGTACAACTTGGCACAGCTGGGCCCACACACTACCAACTGTCCAATACTTTGAAGACATTCATATGCAACAAAATTGTGAAGAAACACATAAGCATGATAAACACCAAATTCAGTATAGCAGCTTCCTCTGTCAAGGAGGAAGAGGTAACAACCAAATTAGCAAAATTTTATTTCTGAACTAGGATGCTAAAGCAGGTATATACTTACTGTATAATTATTTATACCTTTCCATAGGTCTTAAATATTATGTAATTTTTAAACTATATCTATATATAGATATAATTTAAGTTGGCCAGGTGCAGTGGCTCACACCTGTAATCCCAACACTTTGGGAGGCTGAGACAGGTGGATGACTTGAGCTCAGGAGTTTGAGACCAGCCTGGACAACATGTGAAAACCCCATCTCCTACAAAAAGCATAAAAATTAACTGGGATTCTCACAGTAAGACCCTGTCTCTGAAAGATTTTTTAAAATGACATATCTTAACCACTGTAGATAATGGTTTTCATACTAGAATGTTAAGGAAATACTTGTTCTAGTGAAATTTTTTTCAAAAAATTCAAATCTCTCCAAAATTAGTTGTGCCTTTCTGTCCTTCTTGGGGTTGTGTTTCTCTTTAACTCTGCCTCCAAGAACCATCCATTTCTGTGCAACCGCATTGATAAATGGAGTTCTTACTAAATATTTCATAGCTGGTCTTACCTAACCATCAAATCTTAGCATTCTGACTAGTTAAAAACAACAAAGTACAATTAAAAATTAAAATTTTAATTTTAAAAAGTAAAATGAAAGTAGATGAGAAAAAACAGCTGGAAAGTTAACTGTAGTGTGATGTAAAAGCTGTGTGTTCTAGCATGCCAAGCAGCAATGCAGCTCTTTAACAGATATTCTTATGTTGAAAAGCATTTGAATCAAACAACTATAAAAACAGAAGGTGTCTCTGAGCTGGGCACGGTGACTCACACCTGTAATCCCAGCACTTATGAGAGGCCAAAGCACATGGATCACTTGAGAGCAGAAGTTCAATACCAACCTGGCCAACATGGTAAAACTCTGTCTCTAAAAAAAAAAGACAATTCAAAATTAGCCAGGTGAGGTGACGGGCGCCTATAGTCCAAGCTACTCAGGAGGCTGAGGCAGGAGAATCACTTGAACCCAGGAGGTGGAGGTTGCAGTGAGGCGAGATTGTGCCACTGCACTCCAGCCTGCCAGCCTGAGCGACAGAGTGAGACTCTATCAAAGAAAGAAAGAAAGAGAGAAAGAGAGAAAGAGAGAAAGGGAGAAAGGGAGGAAGGGAGGAAGGGAGGAAGGGAGGAAAGGAAAGAAAGGAAAGAAAAGAAAGAAAAGAGAGAGTATGTCTGAAAAACAGATTTGATTTGATTTTTGAAAAAGCTGAATCTCAAACTGTGAAATCTATTAAATCCTCCCTTTGCCCCTGCTTTCCTTGTGACTTGCTAGAGAGCTTGCAAACTTGTTTCCATTCCATTTCTAAGCATGGTAGAACTTTCTCATCTGAAGAGAAACAATCAGAATTAGTTGTTTCTGAGTTTTCCCTAAAGATACATATTTGCAAATTCTGTGAACACAACTTTAAGATCTGATATGAGGTCATATCATCTCAGGGAAAGAACAGAATGCATTTCTTCTGTGTACACTAAATAATTTTTGTTGTTGCTTGCAACATGCACAATGACTCCATCAGAAATTTACTGGCCAGGCGCGGTGGCTCATGCCTATAAACCGACCACTTTGGGAGGCTGAGAGGCAGGCAGATCACAAAGTCAGGAGTTTGAAACCAGCCTGACTAACATGGTGAAACCCCATCTCTACTAAAAACACAAAAATTAGCTTGGCATGCTGGCACACACCTGTAATCCCAGCTACTCAGGAGGCTGAGACAGGAGAATCGCCTGAACCCAGTGGGCAGAAGTTGCCGTGAGCCAAGATCACGCCACTGCACTCCAGCCTGGGCGGAGCAAGACTCCTTCTCAAAAAAAAAGAAAGAAAGAAAGAAAGAAAGAAATTTACCTGGACTTTAAAAAAAAAAATGGGAGGATCCAAGATGGCTGAATAGGAACAGCCCTGGAGTGCAGTTCCCAGCGAAAACGCAGAGGGTGAGTGATCACATTTCCAAACCAATTTTTACTGCCCACAGACCAGGAGATTCCCAGGCGGAAAAGCGCCACAAGTCTCCAGCATAGCTGTTTCAACCAGAGCAGTGGGTCTCCACACAAAAACTCACACAAATCCAGGTGCCATTTCAACTGGCGACTGGAACACCTGGGAGACAGAGTCGCCCATTCAACTAAAGAAAAGGGTTGAAACAGGGAACCAGGTGATCTGGCTCGGCAGGTCCCACCCCCACAAAGACTAGCAATCTGAAACATTCTGGATTGAGAGTTTCACAGTAAATGCACCTGGACCCCGGATGGTCCAGCTCTGTGGGGGAAAGGGCATCCTCCATTACCAAGGCAGTCCACCACTACCTATGCAGCCCACCATTACCGAGGCAGTCCGCCATTATCGAGGCAGTCCATCATTACCGAGGCAGTTCTAACTATACCCCTATAAACAAAACTGCAAAAAAGGTTACACAGCAGCTGAGCAGAGCACACGGCAGCTCAGCAACGCCTCTGCTGGCAGACTGTGACTAGGCACCTCCTTACTGGGCAGGGCATCTCTGAAAAAAGGCAGCAGAATGACAGGAACTTTTAAATAAAGCCCTACCTTCCTGGGACAGAGCACCTGGGAAAAAAAGGCGGTTATGAGTTCCACTGCAGCAGACTTAAACATACCTGCCCAGCAGCTCTGAACAGCTCACAGCTCAGCACTTGAGCTCCTATAAGGGACAGACTCTCTCCTCAAGCAGCTCCCCGAACCCCATATAACCAAAGAGACAACTCATAAAGGAGAGCTCAGGCTGATATCTGGCAGGTATCCTTCTGGGACAAAGATAACAGAAGAAGAAACTGGCAGCAACCCTTACTGTTCTGCAGCCGCCGCAGGCGATCCCCAGGCAAGCAGGGTCTGAAGTGGACCTCCAGCAGTCCTACAGCAGAGGGGCCTGACTGTTAGAAGGAAAACTAATAAACAGAAAGAAATAACTTCATCATCAACAAAAAGGACATCCACTCAGAGACCCCATCTGAAAGCCACCAACCACAAAGACCACAGGTAGATAAATCCACAAAGATGGGAAAAAATCAGCACAAAAAGGATGAAAATACCCAAAACCAGAACACCTCTCCTCCTCCAGGGTGAGGATCACAACTCCTCACCAGGAAGGGAACAAGGCTGGATGGAGAATGAGTCTGATTAATTGACAGAAACAGGCTTCAGAAGGTGGGTAATAATAAACTTCTCTGAGCTAAAAGATCATGTTCTAACCCAATGCAAAGAAACTAAGAACCTTGAAAAAAGGTTTGATGAAATGCTAACGAGAATAAACAGCTTAGAGAGGAATATAAATGAATTGATGGAGCTGAAAAACACAACACGAGAGCTTCACGAAGCATACACAAGTTTCAACAGCCAAATCGACCAAGCAGAAGAAAGGATATCAGAGATTGAAGATCAACTCAATGAAATAAAATGAGAAGGCAAGATTAGAGAAAAAAAGAGTAAACAGAAACGAACAAAGCCTCCAAGAAATATGGGATTATGTGAAAAGACCTAATCTACATTTGATAGGTGTACCTGAATGTGATGGAGAGAATGAATCCAAGCTGGAAAACACTCTTCAGGATATTATCCACGAGAACTTCCCCAACCTAGCAAGGCAGGCCAACATTCAATCCCAGAAAACACAGAGAACACCACCCCAAGGCACATACTCATCAGATTCACCAGGGTTGAAATGAAGGAAAAAATGTTAAGGGCAGGCAGAGAGAAAGGTCGACTTACCCACAAAGGGAAGCCCATCAGACTCACAGAGGATCTCTCAGCAAAAACCCTACAAGCCAGAAGAGAGTGGGGGCCAATATTCAATATCCTTAAAGAAAAGAACTTTCGATCTAGAATTTCATATCCAGCCAAACTAAGCTTCATAAGCGAAGGAGAAATAAAATCCTTTATGAACAAGCAATTGCTCAGAGATTTCATCTCCACCAGGCCTGCTTTACAAAAGCTCCTGAAAGAAGCACTAAACATAGAAAGGAACAACCAGTACCAGCCACTCCAAAAACATACCAAAGGGTAAAAAGCATCAAAACAATGAAGAAACTGCGTCAACGAATGGGCAAAACAGCCAGCTAGCATCAAAATGGCAGGATCAAATTCACACATAACATTATTAACCTTAAATGTAAATGGGCTAAATGCCCCAATCAAAAGACATAGACTGGTAAATTGGATAAAGAGTCAAAACTCATTGGTGTGCCGTATCCAGGAAACCCAACTCACATGCAAGGCTCACATGCATAGGCTCAAAATAAAGGGATAGAGGAAGATCTACCAAGCAAATGGAGAGCAAAAAAAAACCAGGAGTTGCAATCCTAGTCTCTGATAAAATAGACTTTAAACCAACAAAGATCAAAAGAGACAAAGAAGGGCATTACACAATGGTAAAGGGATCAATGCAACAAGAAACGCCAACAATCCTAAATATATACGCACCCAATACAGGAGCACTTAGATATATAAAGCAAGCTCTTAATGACCTACAAAGAGACTTAGACTCCGACACAATAATGGTAGGAGACTTTACACTGTCAATATTAGACAGATCAATGAGACAGAAAATTAACAAGGATATCCAGGACTTGAACTCAGACCTGGACCAAGCAAACCTAATAGACATTTACAGAACTCTCCATCCCAAATCCACAGAATATACATTCTTCTCAGCACCACATCACACCTACTCTAAAATTGACCACATAATTAGGAGTAAATCACTCCTCAGCAATGCAAAAGAACGGAAATCGTAACAAACAGCCTCTCAGACCACAGTGCAATCAAGTTAGAACTCAGAATTCAGAAACTAACTCAGAACCGCACACCTTCATGGAAACTGAACAACTGGCTCTTGAATGTTGACTGGATAAACAATGAAATGAAGGCAGAAATAAAGATGTTCTTCAAAACCAACGAGAATGAAGACACAACGTACCAGAATCTCTGGGACACATTTAAAGCACTGTCTAGAGGAAAATTTATAGCAATAAATGCCCACATGAGAAGCAAGGAAAGATCTAATATCGACACCCTATTGTCAAAATTGAAAGAGCTAGAGGAGCAAGATCAAAAAAACTAAAAAGCTAGCAGAAGACAAGAAATAACTAAGATCAGAGCAGAAATGAAGGAGATAAGAGACACAAAAAACCCTTCAAAATATCAATACATCCAAGAGCTGGTTTTTTGAAATGATCAACAAAATAGACCACTAGCCAGATTAATAAAAAAGAAAAGAGAGAAGAATCAAATAGATGCAATAAAAAACGATAAAGGGGCCCGGCGCGGTGGCTCACGCCTGTAATCCAGCACTTTGGGAGGCTGAGGCGGGTGGATCACGAGGTCAAGAGATCGAGACCATCCTGGTCAACATGGTGAAACCCCGTCTCTACTAAAAATACAAAACATTAGCTGGGCATGGTGGCTCGTGCCTGTAATCCCAGCTACTCAGGAGGCTGAGGCAGGAGAATTGCGTGAGCCCAGGAGGCAGAGGTTGCGGTGAGCCGACATCGCACCAGTGCACACCAGGCTGAAAAAAAAAAAAAACACACCGCCGAAAAAAAAAAAAAAAAAAAAAAAAAAAAGTACAACAAGAGACCTCTTAATGGACAAGATATATCCAGCCTACTCATTTACCCCATGATTATGCTCAGAAATTTAGCACAGCACATTTATATGAGCATTTAACATATCAACTAGTTTACAGGTTAATAGTTACCAAACTAAAATTAACCTATGTTAATTTCTACTCTCAGCTCTTCTGTACCCTTCCTCCTAGAGGGAAGGGAGGGAAGGAGGGAGGGAGGGAAGGAAGAAAAGAAAAGAATAGAAAAGAAAAGAGGCCAGGCAAGGTGGCTTATGCCTATAATCCCAGCACTTTGGGAGGTTGAGGCAGGAGGATCACTTGAGTCTGGGAGTTCAAAACCCTTCTGGCAAATATAGCAAGACTCCATCTCTTGGGAAAAAAAAACAAACAAACCTGCTTTAATTAGCTGGACATGGTGGCATGAACCTGTCTTGGGAGGCTGAGGTGGGACGATTGCTCGAGCCCAGGAGTTTAAGGCTGCAGTGAGCTATGATCATGCCACTGCACTCTAGCATGGACTACAGAGTACAACTCTGTCTAAAAAATAAAAAGAAGGAAAGAGAAGTTTTTTCACCCACTGTTGCAGTTAACTGGCAAACCTCTGTAATAAATTAACTAACAGAACCAGTTTAGCAACAAATGAGATGCACAAGGTCTTCAAATTCTAACCTGAGCCATGTTGCTGATTTGAAGCGATTTAACAGCATTTAAAGTAAGTTAAATTTTATATTTATGGAGTTTTCAAAACCACAGTCAAAAATAAGAACCCAAGCCTGAGCAACATGGCAAAACCCATCTGTACACAAAACACAAAAATCAGCCAGGCATGGTGATGCTCACCTGTAGTCCCAGCTGCTAAGGAAGCCGATACGAGAGGATTGCTTCGGCTCAGGAGGCAGAAGTTGCAGTGAGCAGAAATCACGCCACCGCACCCCAGCCTGGACAACAGAGACCCTGCCCTTAAAACCAAAAAAAAAGAACCCATATTTATGAAATTTCAGTAATAAACCCTGATATCAAATACCTAGTTGAAAAAGAAAAAGGTCAAAGTCTAGCTGCTTTGCCTAATTATTGCCAAGGTTCCAAGTGTCAGAAATATTTAAATGAGATAAGCATACAATTGTCCACAGCAATTATCTCTAGGAAGAGAGACTGCAAGAAAGGAAAATGAAAATATTATGGAGAAGGGCTTTTGCCCATGTGTGCATGTAAATGTTCATGCCTGAGAGAGAGAGAGAGAGAGAGAGAGAGAGAGAGAGAGAGAGAGTGTGAGTGTGTGTGTGTGTGTGTGTGTGTGTGTGTGTACGTACTGGGGTTTTTGTAATAACAAAAATTCCTTAAAAGGCAAAGTCTGATCAGACTTAATTTTTTTTTTTTTTTTTTGAGAGACAGAGTTTCACTCATGTTACCCAGGCTGGAGTGCAATGGCGCGATCTCGGCTCACCGCAACATCCGCCTCCTGGGTTCAGGCAATTCTCCTGCCTCAGCCTCCTGAGCAGCTGGGATTACAGGCATGCGCCACCATGCCCAGCTAATTTTTTGTATTTTTAGTAGAGACGGGGTTTCACCATGTTGACCAGGATGGTCTCGATCTCTTGACCTCGTGATCCACCCGCCTCGGCCTCCCAAAGTGCTGGGATTACAGGCTTGAGCCACCGCGCCCGGCCCAGACTTAATTTTTATCTGCATCGATGAACCTGACATAAGGATTACTCATTTCACTATCTAATAAAGGGGACACCATTAAGGAAAAGAGCAACATTCTCTCTGTCCCTTTGGCCTCTCCAATTGAACTAAAACAAGACTTAATAGATTAAGTTTTTACCCACTCCAAAACAACTATTTCCATTTCATCAGAAGCAAGAGAGAGAAATCTTAAAGGACATTAACCTTAAAGCAGCTCAAAAGGGAAAGAAATATTAGAACTTGAGAAATAAAATGGAGAATTAAACTCTCTTAACATTCTTCGGGTAACAAGGAGAACCACCCAGTTAAAGAGCTATTCTTTCCTCATAGTGAAAGCCTGAAGGTGGAAACTGACGAAAAGCATCCCAGAGAGCAGCCAGCTCACTGCCTCCAGTACTCACTCATTTATCCATTCTGCTGAGCTTAAAGAGAAAAGATAAAAATGAGAAGTGCTAGGGGCCGGGCACGGTGGCTCAAGCCTGTAATCCCAGCACTGTGGGAGGCCGAGGCGGGTGGATCACGAGGTCAAGAGATCGAGACCATCCTGGTCAACATGGTGAAACCCCGTCTCTACTAAAAATACAAAACATTAGCTGGGCATGGTGGCGCGTGCCTGTAATCCCAGCTACTCAGGAGGCTGAGGCAGGAGAATTGCCTGAACCCAGGAGGCGGAGGTTGCAGTGAGCCGAGATCGCGCCATTGCACTCCAGCCTGGGTAACATGAGCGAAACTCCGTCCCCAACCAAAAAAAAAAAAAAAAAAAAAAAAAAAAAAATGAGAAGTGCTTTAAAATTAAAGTTGATGTTTAAATGTCAGGTCTCTTCTGAGCCCCTACTTTTTCATCCTAAAAATAACTATTTGAAGCCAGGCATTACGGCTCACACCTGTAATCCTAGCACTTTGGGAGGCCAAAGTGGGTGAATCTCCTGAAGTCAGGAGTTTGAGACCAGCCTGGCCAACATGGTAAAAACCCCATCTCTACTAAAAATACAAAAATTAGCTGGGCGTGGTAGTGGGCACCTGTAGTCCCAGCTTCTCAGGAGGCTGAGGCAGGAGAATCACTTGAACCCACGGGGCAGAGGTTGCAGTGAGCCGAGATTGCACCACTGCACTCCAGCCTGGGCAACAAGAGTGAAACTCCATCAGAAAGAAAGAGAGAAAGAGAGGGGGGGGGGGGGGGAGAGAGAGAGAGAGAGGGAGATGGGGGGGGGAGAGAGAGAGAGAGAGAGAGAGAGGAAAGACAGGAAAGAGAGAAAAGAGAGAAAGAAAAAAAAGAAAAGAAAAGAAAAGAAAGAAAGAGAAAGAAAGAAAAGAAATCATTTGCTACCAATAAATAATTTGCGAAGGTACTTAGCATAAAACCTGAGACACAGTAGGTACCCAATAAATGTTAGCTTCTTTCTTTCAGAACTAAATTTCCAACTGCCAGATAGATCTCCTACTAATCTTTGAGCTCACAAGGCCTATTAGCCCACCTCACTGCTGGACTACCCAACTTAGCCCAGACCTTGTCCTCCTGTATTCTCTCTCTCTCAAGTAATGGCATGAACACTCTCTTTGGCACCTGGTTTCAAATTATCTGTCTTCTATCTCCTTTTAATCCCCTCAGACTCTGTTCTCCAAATGTCTTCATCACTCACCTGAATTTCTGAAACATCCTTGTAATTTGACTCCCTGCTTCTCCAGTACATCCTTCAAAACATTATGATGAAACAGAGCTCACACCAAGCAACTGTTTTGGTTCCCACTGACCATGAGAATATAGTCTGAACACCTGCATGTGAAACACCCTCCAAAATCTAACCACAAATCATCTCGCCAGCCTTCCCTCTTACCACACCCTGCCATGACCCCTGTGCTTGTGTTCCGCCTGCAATCTACTCTCCTCCATTCTCCACCCATGAAAGCCCTACTCATCATTCTAGGCCCAGCTACACACACTCAGCTCAAGTGGCAAATGTTTTACAAAATTAGCTCTAACTTCCCCAAAGTTGGCATTAATCACTTGCTTTATGCACCCACAGCACCTCACTTGTACCTCAGTTGGCACTTCTTCCATTCTAGATAATACCCAGTGACTTGTTTTCAAGGCTATCTCTCCCAGTTCCTGAAGAATTAGGACTCACATCTGATTCACTTCTGATTGTCCCCTAAACACCTGTTACCTAGCCCCTTCTGTACTGCACCCCTGAAATGAATGTAATAACTAGCATTTGTTACCACGGGGTTCTATAGGTACCACGCTGTCCGTTACCTGCATTATCTCACTAATACTCATCAACGCTTACAGAGTACGTGGGATTTTAGTTTCACTTTTACAGATGAGGAAACTCTACTCAGAGAGGTTAAGTAATTTGCCCAAAATAACACCTCTAGTATATGGCAAAGTTAGAATTTGAACCAGGGGTCAGACTGATTTCAGAAGCCATGCTTTTAACCACTACACTATACCACGGACATTTTTAAAATTCACTTGTTCCTCTAGAATGTATGCACATGGGAGTATTACTCAAGATCAGCACCCCAGGAAATCGTATTTACTCCTATCAGCACATGGAGGTCCTTTTGGTTCTGCTCTAGTCCAGGGGCATAAACAAGCAGACTCATGATAACCCAGATTCATTTATTTTTCTCCTTTCTTACCTCCACTCCCAGTCCCCACTACCTCTGAAAAACAAATCAGAAGAGAAATGTTTTGGAAGACAGAGATAGAAAAAGAATGCAATCTTTCATTCCTTGTGATACATATAATAGTAAGTATATAAAATTTAGCAGGCATATAGAACCTAAAAGAATCTGTTGGATCATTTCAAAACATGCTCACCCTGCTCAAACCTGAAATCAACAGCAGTTGCTAAGAAAACACATGACCAAATGCAAGACAACATGATGACTCACCCAAGGAACAAGCTTACCTTCCAGTTCTCAGAAGCCACCACCAACAGAGAGTCTTTGTAACCAAATCATCAATCTGTGGTTACAAACATTCAGGAGTTTCTTTTCATCCAGCTCAGAAGTGAATATAATCAGTTCTGGATTAAACACTTTTATAAAAGTAATTATTACCCAGCAGAGGGCAAGCTTTCTGCAGTGAAAAATGTACAAAGACTACAAAGGTAACATATTTTCTTTTAAACAAAGGTCTATTAACAGAGAGGAAAGATTCTTACTCAATGTCATCAAATGAGTGACTACAAAGGACATTCTAACAAGAGTATGCTTAGTAACCTATTTTCTTTGCCAACACAAGTGCAAATAATAAAACACATCTTGGCCGGGAGCAGTGGCTCATGCCTGTAATCCCAGTGCTTTGGGAGGCCTAGGTGGACGAATTACAAAGTCAGGAGTTCGAGACCAGCCTGGTAATGTGGTGAAACCCCATTTCTACTAAAAATACAAAAAAGTAGTCGAGCATGGTGGTGCACGCCTGTAATCCCAGCTACTAGGGAGGCTGAAGCAGGAGAATTGCTTGAACCCAGGAGGCAGAGGTTGAACTGAGTCGAGGTCACATCATTGCACTCCAGCTTGGGCAACAAGAGCAAAACTCTGTCTCAAAAGAATAAATAAAAATAAATAAAACACATCTTTAACTCTTTAGTAAACACAATTCATGATAATCATTTTTTCTTTCTGAATCACTATCTCAAATTTTTGAACTAAAAGCTCTAATATGCATTATTCTACCTACAATCCCATTGTACACTGGCCATAACCCACCATTATACTGTAGTAATAGCTTATATGCATTTCAGTTGTGGGATTTTTTTTATTTGTTTTGGGAGTATGGCATAAACAGTTTATTTATATTGTTGAAATATACAGCTAAGATAAAAATTTCTTCTGAGTGATATTTTTAAATGAAAATTAGCTCCTGTATGAGGTGTCTGTGAAAAAAAAAGGAAATTAGCTAACTCCTATGGTATGACCCATTAATTCACCTATCACACAGAAGCAGCTAAAGATGAAAATCTCAGTCATGAGTGATACAATCAGCTTTTCCTGAGGATACCACAACTTGTCCTCCAAAGCAAAAGCAGGAGAAAACAGGCGGTATGTCTGTAATCAGTTCTGTCCCCTCTCCGAACACCAACTATCCCACAAGCTGATTTCCTACTAAATGCGTTATCTCTAACCTTGAAAAGAGGACGGCATGGAGCACACTAAGACAAATGGATTTTTAAAACTTATTACGCATCCCCACATGCTCTTCCTTTTCTTTCCAAATGAGGCAACATAACTGCTGAAATGAGTAGTGAGAATTCTTCGTTTACATGTTAAAAATCTGCCCCACGGCCAGGCACAGTGGCGATCCCCGTAATCCCAGCATTTTGTGAGGCAGTGGCAGGCAGATCACTTGAGGCCTGGAGTTTGAGACCAGCCTGGCCAACAGAGTGAAATTCCATCTCTACTAAAAGTACAAAAATTAGCCAGGTGTGGTGGTGCATGTCTAGTTCCACTCAGGAGGCTGAGGCAGGAGAATTACTTGAACCCAGGAGGTGGAGGCTGCAGCCTGGCAACAGACTGTGACTGTCTCAAATAAAAAAAAAAAAAAAAAAAAAACTTCAAACCTTCAAAACCTTCTAATATCTACCTTCCTAAAAGTCTGCCTTTCAGATTACTGCCGGGTGCGGTGGCTCAAGCCTGTAATCCCAGCACTTTGGGAGGACAAGGTGGGTGGATCATGAGGTCAAGAGATCGAGACCATCCTGGTCAACATGGTGAAACCCCGTCTCTACTAAAAATACAAAACATTAGCTGGGCATGGTGGCGCGTGCCTGTAATCCCAGCTACTCGGGATGCTGAGGCAGGAGAATTGCCTGAACCCAGGAGGCAGAGGTTGCGGTGAGCTGAGACTGCGACATTGCACTCCAGCCTGGGTAACAAGAGCGAAACTCAGTCTTGAAAAATAAAAAATAAAAAAAAGTCTGCCTTTCAGATTAAAATTTCCCATTCAAGTGCAACAATTCAATTTTGCCAGGGTATGCATGTATATCTTTCTTACTATTCTAGAATATTATTTACAAGTATAATGCATATATTATTAACATAATAACAGTACATAAAATGTTATAATAAAATGTATTCACGGTAGTGACAAGTATATTTCTTTTTGCCAGGCGCGGTGGTTCACGTCTGTAATCCCAGCCCCTTGAGACGCAGAGGCAGGAGTACTGCTTGAGCCCAGAAGTTTGAGACCAGCCTGGGCAACATAGAGAGATCTCGTCTCTGCAAAATATCGAAACACAAGGCTGAAGGATCATTTGGGCCCAGGAGGTGGAGGCTGCAATGAGCCATGATCACCACACTGCACTCCCACCTGGGCGCCAGAGCGAGACCTTGCCTCAACAACAAAAAAAGTATACTTTTTAATAGATTTTATGCAAATAGGAATATATGTACATGTGTCCACCTGTTGTTTTGTTTTATCCACCTTTTGTGTAAATTAGCTCCAGATAAGTTTTATCTATAATGTAAGGGTAACCAGGAAATGGCTACATATGATTCCGTTTCAAATTCATTTCTAGCACCTTAACATCTCAAATAATTTAAAATCCAATTATTTAAAGATAAAATGATAATGACGGATGAAATTTTCTTCAAAATAATCCAGCACAGGGGGGATATATGAGGACATGGGTAAAAACAGATTGATAGGATTTAATAATATTTATTCTGGGTAATTGTTTCGTGATGGTACATTTTACTATTATCTCTGTTTTCGAATCTATTTGAAAGTTTTCATAAGAAATTTTAAATCCAATTTACTGTTACTCCACTGTCAAACATAACTGCATCACTTTGAATTTGTTTTACTGGGCTCACTTCAGCAACACATAGAGTAAAACTGAATTTGTTTTACCTACATTTCTTTTTTTCCTTTTAGACGGAGTCTCGCTGTGTCTCCCAGCTCACTGCAGCCTCAATCTCCCAGGCTCAAGCAATTCTCCCACCTGAGCCTCTCTAGTACCTACCTGGGACCACAACCATGCACCACCATAGCCCAGCTAATTTTTTTTTAAGAGATGGGGGTCTCACTATGTTGCCCAGGCTGGTCTCAAACTCCTGGGCTCATGTGATCCTCCTGCCTCAGCCTCCCAAAACGCTGGGATTATAGGCATATGCTATGGTGCCCAGCCTACATTGCAATTAATGTTTTATATGATATTAGTGCCAACTAATGCTCTTAAAATACAGTGGGGTAAATATCACATTTCTTAACCATATGCATAGACTTCAAGAGCTGAAAAAAAATCTCAGAGATCATCTAATCCTCTATGCCCATGGTTCACAGTCTGGAGCATGCATTAGAATCACTTAGAAGGCCTATTAAACACAGACTGCTGGGCCCCACTGTCAAGGTATAGTCAATAGGTTGCTGCTCCTGGTCCCTGGGCCTTACTTTGAGAACCACTGTCCTAGCTGACCATGCTTTGCCCTGCTCACGTCCCCACTGCAGGGACTCCAATCACCCCATTGAGATGTTCCCATGCTAATGGGCCTTTCTGCTTCTAGACAGCTTGCTAGTGGCAAGGGACATTGACTTTCATCTGTGGGTCAGAGCCCAGATTCAATAAGTATTTAAAAAATAATTCGTTGAATGTATTAAAGAGGGGTGCATTTACACAGCACGATAGAGAAGAGCTAGTCACTTATAACAAACTGCACACAATGGTAGTAGCCAAAGGGAGACTAAAGTCAGCTGAAACCAGAGCAACAAGTAATTGGCAGATTCTAGAAAAATCTAAGCACCGCATCTCAGATTGAACTTTCCAATCAAATATGGACACTGACGAGCAAAAGCTTGAGGCCCCTTTTTGTCAAATGTGTTACTTTGACCTAAGGAGCTATTAGCAAGCATTTTTCATCTCACACACCATCAAAAGAAAGAGATGCTTTCACACTTATCTTTCAACTCAACATTTCTCAGGGTCTGGAAAATGTCAACACAGGAAGATAGATTTCCTTCTCCCCATTCACCTCTCCCTTCCTAATGGAGCCCAAAGGAAAGAAAAGGAGGCAATGCACCCTGCAGAGCCTATCTGGAGGGGAGGGTTCTCCAGTGAGGTGCTCTGAATATTGTAACACTCTGCTGTATTCTAAAATATGTTCTATACATAAGCAGAATACGTATTTTAAAAATAAAATATGTTTCTATTACAGCAATGGTTTGCTCTATGATAATTTCATGGATTTAGTATTTTTTTTTCTTTTTCCTGGAAAATTAAAGCAATTAAGGATTGAGTTCAAGAAAATTAGTTTCTAGGTCAGGCACAGTGGCTCACACCTATAATCCTAGTACTCTGGGAGGCCAAAGCAGGTAGATCATTTGAGCCAGAGAGGCAGAAGTTGCAACACTCCAGCAAGGGAGGAAAAGGAGGGGAAGGAGGGGAAGGAGGAGAGGAAGAAGAAGGAGGGGAGGAAGGGGAAGAAGGGGAGGAAGGGGAAGGGGGAGGGGAGAAAGAGAGACAGAAGAAGAAAAGAAAGGAGAGAAAAGAGGTCAGGGTACGGTGGCTCATGCCTGTAATCCCAGCACTTTGGGAGGCTGAGGCGGGCAGATCACTTAAGGCCAGGAGATGGAGACCAGCCTGGCCAACACGGTGAAACCTCTTCTCTACTACAAATACAAAAATTAGCCAGGTGTGGCAGCACACACCTGTAGTTCCAGCTACTTGAGATGCTGAGACCAGTAGGTCAAAGCTACCATGTAAGCAACAGAGAGAAACTCTGTCTAAAAATGAAATAAATAAAATGTAAAAATAAGAAATATAATAAATTAACAAAATAATGATAGCTAATAAGCATAAGGCTATAAAATAGAATTATAAAACATATTCAAGTAATCCAAAAACAGTAAAAGAAAGCAAAGAGCAGATGAGGAAAAAAAGAAAATGATAAGATGTTAGATTTAAATCTAATTACATCGATAATTGCTTTAAGTATAAATGTCTAAACACCTTGATTAAAAGGCAAAGACAGTTACAATGGAAAAAAAATATAATATCCTCCAAGGAGTGGCATCCACTTCTTTACTGCAGGCTGCATATAGTGACCTCCTTCTTTTAAAAAATGCAATACAGAAAGGAGAACTGCATCTCAAAAAAAAATAAAATAAAATAAATTGTAATTTAAATTTTAAAAGTTTTTTTTTTTTTTTTTTGAGACGGAGTTTCACTCTTGTTACCCAGGCTGGAGTGCAATGGCGCGATCTCGGCTCACCGCAACCTCCGCCTCCTGGGTTCAGGCAATTCTCCTGCCTCAGCCTCCTGAGTAGCTGGGATTACAGGCACGCACCACCATGCCCAGCTAATTTTTTTTTTTTTTGTATTTTTAGTAGAGACAGGGTTTCACCATGTTGACCAGGATGGTCTCGATCTCTTGACCTCGTGATCCACCCGCCTCTGCCTCCCAAAGTGCTGGGATTACAGGCTTGAGCCACCGCGCCCGGCCTAAAAGTATTTTAAACTGAATAAAAATAAAATCACACCATATCAAAATTTGTGAGATGGCACTAAAGTAGTACTGAGGAACAAATTTAAAAGACTAAGCACCTATATCAAACAAAAAAAAGTCACAAATCAATGACCTAAGGAAACTAGAATAAGAACAAATTGAACCCAAAAGTAAAGTAGAAAAAAAAAAAAAAATAAAGATTAGAGTGAAACTCAATTAAAGGGAAAATGGAAAAATATTAAACAATATCAATGAAGCCAACAGTTAGTGCATGGAGGTCAATAAAGCTGACAAACCTCAAGCCGAGGGCATCTCAACCGTGACACTGCTAACACTTTGGCTGAATAACCGAGAGGCTCTCACCTATCCATTGTAGGGTATCTAGCAGCATCCTGGACTTCTGCCCACTAGATGCCAGGAATACATGCCTCTCGTCCCTATACCAGACATGGTCTCCAGACGCTGCCTCCAAAAATTACCAAATGTTCCTCGCATAGGTGGGGTAAACTTCCACCCATGTTTCACACCATAAACAAAAATTAACTCAAAGCAGATGAACCTAAATGTCAAACCAAAACCTTCAAACATTTTAGAAAAACATCATAGGAGAAAGCCTTTTTGATTTTGAATGAAGTAGATTTCTTAGATATAATACTAAAAGTACAATCCATAAGAATAAATTGACAAGTTGTACATCATCAAAATTAAGAACAGTGTCCTCAAAAGATATTGTTGAGAGAATGTAATAAACTTGCTATGGTTTAAATGTCCCCTCCAAAACTCTGGTGAAATTTAACTGCCACTATATTATTAAGAGGCAATACTGTTACAATATTACAGTATTAAGACATAGAACTTTTTTTTTTTTTTTGAGACAGAGTTTCACTCTTGTTACTCAGGCTGGAGTACAGTGGTGACTCACTGCAACCTCCGCCTCCCAGGTTCAAAGTGATTCTCCTGCCTCAGCCTCCCGAGTAGCTGGGACTACAGGCACGTGCCACCACACCCAGCTAATTTTTGTGTTTGTTTTGTTTTGTTTTGTTTTTGAGATGGAGTTTTGCTTTTGTCACCCAGGCTAGGGTGCAATGGCGCAATCTCCACCTCAGCCTCCCAAGTAGCTGGAATTACAGGCACCTACCACCAAGCCTGGCTAATTTTTTTTTTTTTTTTTTTTTTTGTATTTTTAGTAGAGATGGGGTTTCACCATGTTGGCCAGGCTGGTCTCGAACTCCTGGCCTCAGGTGATCCACCCACCTCCACCTCCCAAAGAGGTGGAACGTTATCAGGTGATAAGGTTACGAAGGCTCTGCTCTCATTAATGGATTTATGCCATCATTGTAGGAGTGGGTTCCTTATAAAAGAATAAATCAGGGGGAGTTTGGTGGCATGCACCTGGAGTCCCTGCCACTCAGGAGGCTAAGGCAGGAGAATTGCTGGAACCTGGGAGACAGAGGTTGCAGTGAGCTGAGATTGAGCCACTGCACTCCAGTCTGGTCAACAGAACAAGGCTCTGTCTCAAAAAATTAAATAGGCTGGGTGCAATGGCTCATGCCTGCAATCCCAGCACTTTCAGAGGCCAAGGTGGGCAGAGCACTTAAGGCCAGGAGTTCAAAACCAGCCTGGCAACACAATGAAACCCTGTCTCCACTAGAAATACAAAAAAAAAAAAAAAAAAAAAAAAAGCCAGTGTGGTGGCATACACCTATAATCCCAGCTACTCGAGAGGCTGGGTACAAGAATCGTTGGAACCCGGGAGGCAGAGGTTGCAATGAGCCAAGATTGTGTCACTGCAATTCAGCCCGGGTGACAGAGTGAGGCTGTGTCTTAAATAAATAAAATAAAAAGAATAAATCAGCTCCATTTTGCATGTTTCTCACCCTCTCTTTGCCCTTCTGTCATGTAGTGATACAGCAAAAATGCTCTCACCAGATGTCGCCCCCTCCTCAATCTTAGACTTCCCAGATTCTAGAGCCATGAGCCAATAAATTTCTGTTCATTATAAATTACCCAATCTGTGGTATTCTGTAATGGCAGCACAAAATGGACTAAGACAAGACTGAATGCAAATATTTGCAAATCTTATACCTGATAAATGACTTGCACCCAGATTACACAAAGAACTCTCAAAACTCAGTAATAAGGAAACCACAAGAAAATGGGCAAACAATTTGAGCAGACACTTCAACAAAGAAGATACGCATGGTAAATAAGCATATGAAACAGTGCTCAATGTCATTAGCCATCAGGGAAACAGAAATTAAAACCACAATGAGGTACCTACACACCCAAAAGAATGGCTATGAAAGCCTGACCACCCCAATTGTTTGCAAAGATTTGGAGCAACTGGAACCCTCACAGGCTATTTTGGTTCTACTGTATAACCACTTTGGAAAAGTACAGTTTTTGAAAAGTTAAACATATACCTACCATAGAATCTAGTCGTTCTACTCCTAGGTATCTACCCAGTGGAAATGAAAGATATGCATATAAAGACTGTGTATAATGTTCACGGCAGCTTTAGTTTTAATAGTCCAAAACCAGAACAGTCCAAACATCTATCAATGCGTGAAAAGATAAATGAACTGTCCATCAGTACAATGTTGTACTACTTAACAATAAAAAGGAATTAACTATTAATACAATACGGGTGAGTCTCAAAATAATTATGCTAAGAAAAAGCTAGGCAAAGAAGAGAACTTATTACATGATTCCATGTACATAAAATTCTAAAAATGCAAACTAATCCACAGAGTCAGAAAGTTATCTATCATTGGCTATACGAGGAAAGGGATTTAGGGTACAGCAAGGGGCTGGAGGGAGGCAGTTTCACAGGCCTATACATAAGTCAAAAACTTCTCAGCCAGGTTCAGTGGCTCACACCAGTAATCCCAACACTGTGGGAAGCCAAGGCAGGCGGATCACAAGGTCAGGAAATCGAGACCATCCTGGCTAACCCGGTGAAACCCTGTTTCTCTAAAAACACAAAAACTTAGCTGGGCATGGTGATGCATGCCTATAATCCAAGTCACTTGGGAGGCTGAGACAGGAGAATTGCTTGAACCCAGGAGGCGGAGGTTGCGGTGAGCCAAGATCACGCCATTGCCCTCCAGCCTGGGTAACAAGAGCGAAACTCCGTCCCAAAAAAAAAAAAAAAAGAAAAGCCAGGCACGGTGGCTCACACCTGTAATCCCAGCACTTTGGGGGGCCAAGGCGTGTGGATCACGAGGTCAGAAGTTCAAGACCAGCCTGGCAAACATGGTGAAACTCCATCTTTACTAAATATACAAAAAATTTACAGGGCATGGTGGCACACACCTGTAATTATAGCTACTCAGGAGGCTGAGGCAGCGAATTGTTTAAACCTGGGAGGCGGAGGCTGCAGTGACCTGAAATAACCACTGCACTCTAGCCTGAGTGACATAGCGAGACTCCATCTCAAAAAAAAAAAGAAAATTAAATTAAAAAGTGAATATATCGTAAGTACTCAGAGAATAGGCTATTGCATTTAATATTATTTCTTGCCGGGCGCGGTGGCTCAAGCCTGTAATCCCAGCACTTTGGGAGGCCGAGGCGGGTGGATCACGAGGTCAAGAGATCGAGACCATCCTGGTCAACATGGTGAAACCCCGTCTCTACTAAAAATACAAAACATTAGCTGGGCATGGTGGCGCGTGCCTGTAATCCCAGCTACTCAGGAGGTTGAGGCAGGAAAATTGCCTGAACCCAGGAGGCGGAGGTTGCGGCGAGCCGAGATCACGCCATTGCACTCCAGCCTGGGTAACAAGAGCGAGACTCTGTCTCAAAAAAATATATATATTATTTCTTAACCAAGATGTTGCCTATCTGAAATATTTCATAATTTCAAAAAAGAAAAAATGGTTTTACCGTTTCCAATTTGGCCTGCCCCACTCCCAGGCAGGATGAGGTGCTTCCCTCTTCTCGCAGCCCCCAGGAGCATGTGTGTATACTGCAATAGCTTGTCTTCCCACTAGACTAATAGCTTCGTCAGGAGAGGGACTAGGTCTTTTGATCTTGACATAATGGTCAAATACAGGTCCTTTAGAGTCTGCAAGCCTGCCTTTATATTCTAGGCTCTGCCACTCACCCATAGCATAATCTCGGAAAGTTATTCAATCTCCTGATGCCCAGTTTTTTAAAACCACAAAATGGGCTAATAGGCTATATGTGAGGATTCAATGTTAATTTCTCCAGAAAGGCCCTGCATGATCTGACACCTGACTTCCACTCTGTCATTAGTCCCACCCTCCCTTGACTCCACAGTGCTCAGCCTCAATGACCTCTCAGTTCCAACAAATCCACACACCGCCAAGCTCTTTCCTGCCTCAAGGCCTCTGAGCATGCTATCTCTCTGCCTGATCTTCTTCCATTCCTGTCTCCTCTCTACAACCTCTTATGCCACAACAACATGGCTAGCTCCTTCTCATCTTCAAGTCTCAGTTAAACGCCACTTCCACCGAGAAGCCTTCTCACCAGTATTATAGGAGGCCTCGGTTATTCTATGTCTCAGTATTCTGTTGTACCCTTCTTTCCACTCTACATTCATTCAAGTTATTGCCAATTACTGTTCCAGATTCTCAAGTTACGAAAGTGAATAAAACAGCTCTAATCCAGCTCTGAAGGAGGATACAATCTCCTGAAGAAGACAGACAATAAACAAGCCACATATTATATGGTAGACAGCCATGAGGACTATGGAGGAAAAATAGTAACTACTTTTTTTTTTTTTTTTTTTTTTTTTGAGACGGAGGTTCGCTCTTGTTACCCAGGCTGGAGTGCAATGGCGCGATCTCGGCTCACCGCAACCTCCGCCTCCTGGGTTCAGGCAATTCTCCTGCCTCAGCCTCCTGAGTAGCTGGGATTACAGGCACGCACCACCATGCCCAGCTAATTTTTTGTATTTTTGGTAGAGACGGGGTTTCACCATGTTGACCAGGATGGTCTCGATCTCTTGACCTCGTGATCCACCCGCCTCGGCCTCCCAAAGTGCTGGGATTACAGGCTTGAGCCACCGCGCCCGGCCAATAGTAACTTATGAAAGGAGGAATGGGAGTTGCGAGAGTGGTTGTGATTTTAAATTTGGGGGTTAGTGAAGGCTCACTGATAAAAATAACATCAAGTAAAGAAGTGAAGGGGGTCAGGTCAACAAGAGAACCATGAGAGATACGGGCCAGAGGGTCATTCTAGGCAGTGCACAGCAAGTCCAAAGGCCCTCATGCAGCAAGACAGCTAGTTTGTCTGCAGACACTCGAGCAGCAGATAAGATAGGAAGGTAACGGCACAGAGAAGCAGGGAAACCAAAAGAGGTGTGCTCTGGAAGCCACTGTCAGGGCTTTGCCATTCAGTCAGAGAGACATGAGAAGCTACGGAGGGTTTGAACAGAAGAATTATGTGATCTGATTTACCTTTCAAAACCTGCGATTAGTTTAGCAATATGTTTTATTTCCTGCCTATATTCCTCACCTAGATAAGGGCAGGAAACCATGGCTGTCTTGTGCACCACTATCACCCTGGCAGCTAGCATAATACATTGTGGGTACTCAATAAGTATTTACAGATGAAAAAGGTAAAAAGGTAATCTACGTAAAGTATCTATTGGTACAAAATAAGCATTCTATAAGGGGTAACTATTATAATTATTCAGATCCCCAGAAGCCAGCACAGTGGCTGGTATGTGTAGGAGTTTGAGTAAATGAATAACTTTGTGAAATTATTGAAAATACATATTTAAAACATATAAGTAACAAAAAATATAGTAATGAAAAATGAGGCCAGGCGCAGTGGCTCATGCCTGTAATTCTAGCACTTTGGGAGGCCAAGGTAGGTGGATCACGAGGTCAGGAGATCAAGACCGTCCTGGCCAACATGGTGAAACCCCGTCTCCACTAAAAACACAAAAAATTAGCTGGGCGTGGAGATTCGTGCCTGTAATCCCAGCTACATGGGAGGCTGAGGCAGGAGAATCACTTGAACCTGGGAGGCAGAGGTTGCCGTGAGCCGAGATCAGGCCGCTGCACTCCAGTCTGGTGACAGAGCGGGACTCCGTCTCAAAAAAAAAAAAAGAAAAACAAAAATGAGTAAATCGCTTTTCACTCATTCCCTTACTTAAAATGTGATTCATTCCGTTTTTAAATTTTACATTAACTCTCACCTTACCCTAGTGAGAGCACTACTCAGAATGACCTCATTGTGACTCAGTTCTCTAAACAACCTGCAATATCCTACAACACAATTAACCCGAATCCACTGAAATGCTTTAAAAAAAATTTAATTGGGTGAATTTATTCACATGATTTTTCAAACAATTTTAAGGCTAGCTAGTGGGTTGTTTTTTTTTTTTAATTCAGATAAAGCTTTGTTAATTCAAACATATGGACAAAGACCTTAACATTTCCACTTCTTACTTATTTTGATATCTCCAGTCTTCACCACGAAAAAACCTTAATGAGGATTACACCTGTTCCCACCGCCCCAGGGGGCTGGCCAGGCTAAAGCCGTTCAGTAATTATCTCAGGAAAAGCCCTCGAGAGTCTCCACAGCTTTCCAGAAAGACAACTTAGAGAAGGAGTCATGCATTAAAGCATGAAAACACACCAAATATTCCATCCCATAAAAGCTGAACGCTCTCCCCTGAATCTGTTTACAATGTCTCAGTGGCAGGTACTGGAGTGGTGAGAAGGGCAGGTGTGGCCCGGCATGGCTTCATTGTATTCCCCACCTCTAAAAGTGATCGAACCCATCAGAGCATGGCCACATAGTATCTGCAACGAAGCCTTCGGAACTTTTAGAAAAGCAGACGAAAGTTGCTTCAAATCAAAGAAACCCAAAAAAAAAAAAAAAAAAAATAAAAAAAAAAAAAAAAAAGGCGATGCCAAGAGTGGAGCCGCGCGAAAGAACCCTCACGAATTGGCTCCGACTTGCTGGTGCTTGTACACAATCGCGCCTGCGGCGTCCAGCTCAGACGCTCCCTTTCACCGAGGGAGGGGGAAATAACTTTCGGAAACAGCAGGCGTCCACAAACGCGAATGCTACACGGGACTTCTCAGCCTCCATCACATCAGGCGCTAACGTTCCCAGTAGCACTAATGCCATACACAGCCCCCGCCCCGCCCTTTTGGACAGAAGAAAAATAACCTAAGGAGGAGAAGGTGCCACCGTCAGACCCTAAAGGCAATTTCAGACAACAAAGACCCCAAGCAATCAAAATGGAATTATAATCCCAGCGTCCGAGAGCCCCCGCCCCCGCGGAGGCGCTAGGCTGTCCCGCCCGCCGCCGCCTCTCCAGTGCCCGGTCCGTCCGTCCCCTTGCCCCCTCCAGCCCGGGTGCGCCCCGGCCCTCGGGTCCCCTAGTCCCCCCGGCGAGCCCCGCACCGCCCACGATCCTGCAATCTCTGCGCCGCAGCTGTCCGCCTTCCAGCTCACGCGGCATTCAAAATCTTTCCCGCCCAGGCGTGACGCGAGGAATGAAAACAATCAGCGGCCCCCGAGCCCCGGGGCCTGGGCCGGGGAGGGGGTGGCCGGGGCACCCGGGCACAGCCTCCCGCGCAGCGCCTGCCCGAGCCGGGCAGACCGGCGGGCTGGGGCCCGGAGGTGACACAAAGAACCCGGAGAGACAAACGCCACCCGCTGGCGCTCGCTCCAATCCCCGGAGCGCCCCGCCCGCTGACAAGTTTGCGGCGCCCTCCACGCACCCCGCTCTCCCCACCCAAGCAAAGTTTCCCGAGGCCCGGCTAGGACCCCGGCACCGGGTCGGTTCCCGGCTCCCGCCGCCCCCCGCCCCCTGCTCGGGGATCTTTCACTCCCTCGCCCCCGCCCCTTCCCCTCCCTCCCGCTCTCTTCTGGGCGCACCGGGGTACTGGGGCCCCGCGGCCGCGCTCACCCACCTTCCGCCCGGCCGAGAGGCGAGGGCGCGGGCCGGGGCCGCCCAAAGTCGGCGCCCCGCTTGCCTGGCTCCCTGGATCGCGCCTTTTGCTCGCTCTCCCTCTCGCTTTTTCAGGTCCAGCCGAAGGCTCTGGGCGCAGCTGAGCGCGCTCCGCTCCTTAGCGCTCGGAAAGCGGCAAACCACGCCCCGCGCCTTCCCCGCCCGCCGCCCGCCGCCCGCCGCCGAGTCCCGCGCTCGCCGCTCGGCGGCCAGTGTGGAGCGCGCCCGCCAGCGCGGGGCGGAGCAGCAGGCCCCGCCGCAGCCCGGGGCGGGTAACTTTCTCCCTGTATTTTGGGACATCAGAAGTGGTGTGAGGGAGAGACCAGCTCGCAATGCAAGTTCACGGCCCTTTTCTTACCCGGGGCTGGGGGACCAGGGGTCACAAACTCCCCCAAAAAGCTTTTCTGGACTATTTCAGCAGGGGTCTTCTCCAACGCCCGTAGATTCCGGGGTCTTGGAAGTGGGAGTAAGAGAGCAGATCTGCGATTAGCTATCAAACGGTAAACAACTCATTTCACCCCGTGGGCTCTTTGTAACACCAGGAGTTTGGATTCGAAGGCCTTTAAAATCTGGATCCGTATTTCGTAGTGTGGTCCGGACCTCGGGGTCACCTGGAGAGAAGGGGAGGCTCTTGTTAACAATGCAGATGATCGGGTCCCTCCCTCCCCTTGGATGAGGGGAAGTGGAGAGCTGCCTCAGTCGTCTGTCGCGACATACATCATCCAGGTCTGAAAACTCACTGCGAACTACATCCTTGGAACTGCGTCTTGCAGGTGGCTGTTTGATTTAACAGCAATACTCAATCCCTTTGGACTCAGGATGATGTCATTTGACTCCCACTTACCTCTTGCGCTGCTATTTACAGTATTACTAAGGCACCTGAAGTTCCAAATAAAAGGCGCACCTCACTATTATTACATAAAGAAGCAGTGACTTTTCAGTACTTCTCTATTGAGTTTCTATCACAATCAGATTTATTTTATTTTTTAGACAGGATCTCACTCTGTTGCCCAGGCTAGAGTACAGTGGCGCGATCTCAACTCACTGCAGCCTCTACCTCCTGGTGTCAAGCGATCCTCCAGCCTCACCGCCCCCTCAACACACAGCTTCCCCTCCCCGCCTCCGCCACACACCGTCTTTAGTAGCTGGGACCACAGGTGCACAGCACTACACCAGTAATTTGTGTATTTTTTTTAGAGACGGGGTTTGGCCATATTGCCCAAGCTGATCTCAAACTCCTAGCCCCAAGTGATCCTCCCACCTCAGCCTCCCAAAGTGCTAAGATTACAGGCATAAGCCACTGCATCGGCCTTAACTTTTCTGAAAAATTCCAAGTTCATATATATGTCTGTGGCTACAGAATCTTGCCTGAATTACTGTAATGTCTCAAAGTAGATGGCAAAGAACAGAGATTAGAGGTTTGATAATGCATTCAGCTAACATATATTAATGGGAAAATTAGTTTTAAATTGTACCCACAATTTGGAACGATTGTTTCAAAAACATTTAACCCTGTGGACTACCAGGTTGATTCAGGCAAATTATTTGAAATGCATATTTTATTGATGGTCAGTAGCTCAACTCTTCACAAATGCAGAGTTCCTTGTATTCCTAGATTGTTCTTCCAATGATATCACTTCTCAGACTACCTAGCTTTGCATTATTTATTAACAATGGCTTGAGTCACAACAAAAGTCTATAAAGCAAGAACAACTTTCTGGTCCTATGCTGTCTTTTCATAAAACCACTTTGCTTGATGGAATGGATAGTTACAAGCCAGAGAGGCAATTTTAGAGAGAAGTTGGGCTCAGGGATTTGTGGAGCTGTCTACAAAACATTGTCTGCTATTTTTCCCCTCTCTGTTCTATTCATTCTATTAAGTTCTATTCTGTGTCTATTGCTTTCTTTAGAGTAAATCCTGCAAAAATCATAATGGCAACAGTCTCTGGAAAAAAATGTTACAATTTCCTAGTCATTGTTCCCTTCCAGGCACCTATGTTACAAGCCCTTGTTGAAGTGAAAGGACTATTGCTCCATATTGTCTAGTATATTTTAAAGAGTCCAGAATACAATGTCTCAAAATGTTTTTAGGTGTCTCTAATTAGAACCTTTTAATTACCTGCGATGTCTCTTAGCCATCCCAGTTTGGATATTAAATTAATACCTACTTTTAAATCAGCAGATTAGACTAATGACAAGTGCAATGAAACAGATCCTCTGTACTTTGAAGTGAAAATCAAATGTAATGTTAAGCCAAACAGAGACACACCTAGTTCTCTTAAAACACAACCCTGGGCCTATAAACAGGTGGCTTATATGGTTACATCTCTGACTAGGAAAGTGTAAGGGTTGCCACAAACCCGGCCATGCATACACTTTCCCATGTACCGAAATACAAACATAGTATGACAACATGTATGTTGTCGGCCTGGCGCAGTGGCTCGACCTGTAATCCCAGCACTTTGGGAGGCCGAGGTGGGTGGATCACATGAGGTCAGGAGTTCAACACCAGCATGGTGAAACCCTGTCTCTACTAAAAAAAAATTCAAAAATTAGCCAGACTTGGTGGCTCATGCCTGTAAACCCAGCTATTTGGGAGGCTGAGGCAGGAGAATCCCTTGAACCTGGTAGGCAAAGGCTGTAGTAAGCTGAGATCGCGCCATTGAACTCCAGCCTAGGCAACAAGAGCAAAACTCTGTCTGAAAAGACAAACGAACAAAATAAGATAAAATAAAATAGTACATTGTCGTATTATACCCCATGCCCCAGCAAGCCTCTGTATCTTATAACAAATGATCTGCTGGGCTCAACAGCCTGCCTGAGCGACTTTGCTAACTCCAGCTGTAGTAAACATAAGTTTTGCAAGTTGCTCAAAATGAAAGCACATCTGTGACTTGGTACACAAACATGCTAGGGCACATGGGTGACAATACTGAAGTAGACATTCCACATATACTTGCACAGTGTTCTGAGCAGGTCAACCAAGAGTCACTGACAAAAACCATGGTCTAAGGAACTCAAGAGAGCTGGGCATCCTCGTGCTATGAAAGAAATGCTAAATTCACCACTCTAAGTTAGTCAGCAACTTGTCACCTGATCTCATGGCACAAGTGTTGATATTTATATTTCTGCATCCCACCCTCAGCTATGAGTTCTGTGTATTTATCCTTGCATCCGGAGTGCCTAAACAAGAATGGTAACGGATTTTATCTTGGGAGCTAATTCCAGTCATACGTGGGTGCCATGTTTAAAAAAAATGGTGGGTCACTGGCCTGGTGTGGTGGCTCACGCCTGTAATCCCAGCACTTTGGGAGGCCGAGGCAGGCGGATCACGAAGTCAAGGGTTTGAGACCATCCTGGCCAAGATGGTGAAACCCCGTCTCTACTAAAATACAAAAAAAAAAAAAAAAAAGTAGCCAGGCATGGTGACATGCACCTGTAGTCCTAGCTACTCTGGAGGCTGAGGCAGGAGAATCACTTGAACCCAGGAGGCGAAAGTTGCAGTGAGCCACGATTGCGCCACTGCACGCCAGCCTGGCGACAGAGCTAGACTCTGTCTCAAAAAAAAAAAAAAGAAGGGCGGGGCGCGGTGGCTCAAGCCTGTAATCCCAGCACTGTGGGAGGCCGAGGCGGGTGGATCACGAGGTCAAGAGATCGAGACCATCCTGGTCAACATGGTGAAACCCCGTCTCTACTAATACAAAAAATTAGCTGGGCATGGTGGTACATGCCTGCGACTCAGGAGGCTGAGGCAGGAGAATTGCCTGAACCCGGGAGGCGGAGGTTGCGGTGAGCCTAGATCGTGCCATTGCACTCCAGCCTGGGTAACAAGAGCGAAACTCCGTCTCAAAAAAAAAAAAAAAAGAAAGAAAAAAAGAAATTGTGGGGCTCCATCTAGATTTGGCAAGAAAGTGTACAAGATTTGGCAAGAAAGTGTACAAGTTGATTAATGACTGATTCTCTTGCCATGGGCACAGAGGATGGTAGTGTGACAATGCTATCGTGTATTTATCAACTCTGATGGTAATAGAAGATAATAATGTTAAGTGGCTCGCCAGATGGATAAGTGAATTTTTTTTTTTTTTTTTTTTTTTGAGACGG
>NW_022436999.1:9259953-9278508 GCF_009761245.1 Sapajus apella
TCGGCCTCCCAAAGTGCTGGGCTTACAGGCTTGAGCCACCGCGCCCGGCGATAAGTGAATTTTTAAACACAAAGTCTCTTTATCTAAAGAAGCAGGTATGATATTCATTAATCTAAGGCAAGGTGAGACCATCTTATTACTTACTTCTATTGTATTACAATGTTACTAAAAAAGACAAAAGGAGATTAACTAGTGCCAAACCCTCCTTGTTATGCTATCTCTGCCTAATTTAAGGAACAATTTTTTGGCTACAATATGTTATCCACTTTGGGAGCACTTGTTTAAACCTGGATGAAAATAGCTAGCCAGGAAAACAGCTCCGTTTTTCTTTGTCCAAGAGTGCAATCACACCCTGCAAAGGCCAGAGCTCCTTATCTCACCCTGGTCTTGTTTCCTGTCAAACTTGGAAACTAACAGAAATAAATGTTGGCTAATTGCTCCCTTGACTAATGTGTTCTTTCTGACCATCATCCTAATAAAAGTAGAAAGCTGCATCTGACAAGATGCAAGTTGGTACTGCCAGTTGAACTAGAGTCCAACATTCTAGAGATTGAGGAAAAATTTAAAAGGACTATGCCATGATTCAGTGGAACTGTGTATGTGAAGTGCTGAGCGTGGAGGCTGGCGGGCTGTGACCGCTAAACAAATGATAGCTGTCATTATTGCAATTATTTCAGTCAGTAACTGCGGGGCTTGGAAGAGTATTATTTCAAAAGCACTTATTGAATAGATCAATTAAAATATTAGATTTTTAAAATTCCATGACTGACATCAGTTTACACAGGAGAAGACTGAAACCTTAAAGTATTTGCCTAATAAAACTAGTAGTGTCTGTCCCTGAATTAGAACCTGGGCATGTTTTTAACAGAAATAAGTGCATCATTTAAAGAAATCCTGTTGTATGTCTAGTTTGCTTTACCCTCAAATGCAAAGTGATGGATTTATCATACTGCTCAGTTCACAATAAAAAACAATAAAAATAAGAGGCATGGGGGGCCAGGCGTGGTGGCTCAAGCCTGTAATCCCAGCACTTTAGGAGGCCGAGGCGGGTGGATCACGAGGTCAAGAGATCGAGACCACCCTGGTCAACATGGTGAAACCCCGTCTCTACTAAAAAAAATACAAAAAATCAGCTGGGCATGGTGGCGCGTGCCTGTAATCCTAGCTACTCAGGAGGCTGAGGCAGGAGAATTGCCTGAGCCCAGGACGCGGAGGTTGCGGTGAGCCGAGATCGCGCCATTGCACTCCAGCCTGGGTAACAAGAGCGAAACTCCGTCTCAAAAAAAAAAAAAAAAAAGAGGCATGAACATGTCTCTTTCAGTCTAAGACAGGCCTGACCAACCAAATTAAGCAAGGATATAGAAAACTGAAACAATATATTAATAATAAATAAGGTAGACCTTGGCTGGTCTGAGTGCAGTGATGTTTACAACTAATTGATCACAACCAGTTACAGATTTATCTGTTCCTTCTTCACTCCCACTGCTTCACTTGATAAACCTTTTAAAATAAATAAAAATAATAATAAGGCAGACCTCCTGGATATCATACATATTGAACTTTACACCTCAAAAATAGAGAATAGGCCAGATGAGGTGGCTCATGCCTATAATCCCAGCACTTTGGGAGGCTGAGGCAGGTGGATCACCTGAGGTCAGGAGTTCGAGACCAGCCTGGCCAATATGGTGAAACTCCATCTCTACTAAAAATATAAAAAATAGCCAGTCATGGTGGCAGGTGTCTGTAATCCCAACTACGTGGGAGGCTGAGGCTGGAGAATCACTTGAACCCAGGAGGCAGAGGTTGCAGTGAGTTAAGACTTTGCCACTGCACTCCAGCCTGGGTAACAAGAGTGAAACTCCATCTCAAAAACAAACAAAACAAAAAACAAACAAACAAACAAACAAACAAAAAAAAAATGGGCTGGGCACGGTGGCTCACGATGCTAAAATCCCACCACTTTGGGAGGCTGAGGCAGGCAGATCACCTGAAATCAGGAGTTCAAGACCAGCCTGGCCAACATGGTGAAACCCCATCTCTACTAAAAATATAAAAATTAGCTGGGCATGGTGGCAGGCGCCTGTTATCCCAGCTACTCGGGAGGCTGAGGGAAGAGAATCACTTGATCCCAGGAGGCAGAGGTTTTTGTGAGCCAACATTGCACCATTGCACTCCAGCCTGGGCAACAGAGTGATACTCCATCCCAAAAAAAAGAGAAAGAGAACATACTTTCTTCCCAAGCACATATGAGTGAGCAATGAAAACTGGCTATATCATAAAGAAATCTTCAATAGTAGAATAAAGCAAATGTCTTTTTTTTTTTTTTTTTGAGACAAGGTCTCATGCTGTCACTCAGGCTAGAGTGTAATGGTATGATCATGGCTCATTGCAGCCTCGACCTCCAGCCTCGACCTTCTGGGCTCTAGGGATCCTCCCACCTCAGCCTCCCAAGTAGCTGAGACTACAGGCACATGACACCACACCCAGCTAATTTTTTAATTTTTTACTTTTTTGTAAAAGCAGGGTCTTTATATGTTACCCAGGTTGGTCTCAAACTTTTAGGCTCAAGTAATCCTCCCACCTCAGCCTCCCAAAGTACTGGGACTATAGCGGTGAGCCACAGATTCAGGGTTATTTTAGTTAAACAATAATTAGTAAGTAAATAATATAACAGACTGGGTGCTGTGGCTCACTCCTGTAAGCCCAGCACTTTGAGAGGCTAAGGCAGGAGGTTAGCCCGAGCCTGGGAATTCGAGACCAACCTGGGCAACACGGCAGGACCCTGTCTCTATTATTTTTTTTTAATTTAAGTAAATAAATAAACAATATAATAAAACTAGAAATCAGTAACAAAATCAGAAAACAAGTAGTTCTTTCCACCTGGAAATTTTTAAGTGCCCTATTAGGCTGGGTACTTGGTCCACGCCTGTAATCCCAATACTTTGGGAGGCAGAGACAGATCACTTGAGGTCAGGAGTTGGAGACCAGCCTGGCCAACATGGTGAAACCTCGTCTCCACCAAAAATACAAAAATTAGCCAGGCATGGTGGCGCATGCCTGTAGTCTCAGCTACTCAGGAGGCTGAGGCAAGAGAATCACTTGGAACCCAAGATGAAGAGGTTGTAGTGAGCTGAGATCGCACCACTGCACTCCAGCCTGGGTGACAGAGCGAGACTCCATCTCAAAAAAGAAAGAAAGAAAGAAAGAAATTATTCAATTTTAATTTTTTTTTTTTTTTTGTTTTTTTGAGACGGAGTTTCGCTCATGTTACCCAGGCTGGAGTGCAATGGCGCGATCTCGGCTCACCGCAACCTCCGCCTCCCGGGTTCAGGCAATTCTCCTGCCCCAGCCTCCTGAGTCGCTGGGATTACAGGCACACGCCACCATGCCCAGCTAATTTTTTGTGTTTTTAGTAGAGACGGGGTTTCACCATGTTGACCAGGATGGTCTCGATCTCTTGACCTCGTGATCCACCCGCCTCGGCCTCCCACAGTGCTGGGATTACAGGTTTGAGCCACCGCGCCCGGCCCAATTTTAATTCTATTTTCCATTTCATCCAACAGTTGTTTAGTAGGGCACTTTATTTATTTATTTATTGAGACGGAGTCTCCTTTTGTCACCCAGGCTGGAATGCAGTGGCACAATCTTGGCTTCCTGAGAAACAAAAACCTTGAGGTCTCTCTTTTTTTTTTTTTTTTTTTTTGAGATGGAGTCTCGCTGTTGTCGGCCCAGGCTGGAGTGCAGTGGCATGATCTTGGCTCACTGCCTCCTGGATTCCAGCAATTCTCCTGCCTCAGCCTCCCAAGTAGCTGAGACTATAGGCACGCAACACCAAACCTGGCTAATTTTTTGTATTTTAGTAAAGATGTTTTTTCACTGGCCGGGCGCGGTGGCTCACGCCTGTAATCCCAGCACTTTGGGAGGCCGAGGCGGGTGGATCACGAGGCCAAGAGATCGAGACCATCCTGGTCAACATGGTGAAACCCCGTCTCTACTAAAAATACAAAAAATCAGCTGGGCATGGTGGCTCGTGCCTGTAATCCCAGCTACTCAGGAGGCTGAGGCAGGAGAATTGCCTGAGCCCAGGAGGCAGAGGTTGCGGTGAGCCGAGATTGCGCCATTGCACTCCAGCCTGGGTAACAAGAGTGAAACTCCGTCTCAAAAAAAAAAAAAAGATGTTTTTTCACCATGTTAGCCGGGATGGTCTTGGTCTCCTGACATCATGATCCACCCACCTCGGAATTTGTCAAAATTCAAAGAATATACGACAAAAACAGTAATCCCTAATATAAATTATAGAGTGCATGATAATGCGTCATTGTAGCTTCATGGATTGTAAACTCTGGTGCGGGATGCTGGTAGCGGGGAAGACTGTGTGCGTAAGTGTGTGTGTGAAGGAAGGCAGTATATGGGAATTCTCTGTACTTTCCACTCAATTTTGCTGTAAACCTAAAACTGCTATAAATAAATAAATAAATAAATAATCTGTTAAAATAAAAAAAAAAACTTTATAACCAAGATAAATTTATTCTAAGATTGTTAGGATGGTTCATGTTCAGAAAACCATTAATATAATTCACTATATTCATAGATATACAGAGGAAAATAGGATTATTTCCACAGGCACTGACAAGGCCTTTGATACAATTCAGTAACTGTTTCTGTTTTTTAAAAAATCTGAATAAAATAAGATTGCTAGATACTTCCTTAACATGATAAAATGTATCTCAGCACTGTAGTCACTTAGTCATCTGAGGCATTCTTACCAAGGTCAGGAACAAAGCAAGGATGCTAATTCACTATCTCCACTGTAATTTAATATTTGAATGGAGATTAGCCAATTTAATAAGACCAAAAAATTCAAATAAAGGGGTAAAATCTAGAAAAGAAGTTTAATTACATCTACTGATATTATGAGAATATACCTAGAAAACACAAGACAATTCATCTTAAATGTTAAGGAATTCAGTGACGTAGCTAGATTTATTTTTCGTTTTGTTTTGTTTTGTTTTGTTTTGTTTTGTTTTGTTTTGTTTTAAAGATGGGGTTTCACCATGATGGCCAGGCTGGTCTTGAACTTCTGACCTCAGGTGATCCACCCAACTTGGCCTTCCAAAGTGCTAGGATTACAGGCATGAACCACCACGCCTGGTCTGTAGCTAGATTTAAAATTAACATACAAGCTGGGCACAGTGAATCACACCTGTAATCCCAGCACTTTGAGAGCCGTAGGCAGGTGGTTGGCTTGAGTCTAGGAGTTTGAGATCAGCCTAGGCAACATGGCAAAACCCCATCTCTCCAGGAAAAAAAAAAAAAAAAAAACATAAAAATTAGCCAGACATTGTGGGGCCCGCCTGTAGTCCCAGCTACTCGGAAGGCTAAGGTGGGAAGATCACTTGAGCCTGGGAGGTGGAGGTTGTAGTGAGCTGCAATCTCTCCAGCACTCCACCTGTACTCCAGCCTGGGTGACAGAGCAAGACTCTGTCTCAAAAAAATTAAATTCATATGCAAAAGACAATACCCTTCATACATATCAAATAACAAGATAGATTTAAAGTAAAAGCAAACTCCGTTTACAAAAGCAACAAAAAGGTAAGATATCTGAAAGTAAATGTAACAGAAAGTATGCAGACTTGTATGAGAAAAATCTGAAAACACCCTTGAAAGTTACAATGGTAACCTTGAACAAATGAAAAGGATCCTTTGTTGATGGATATGGCAAATACAATCATAAAGATGTCAGTTTTCCCCCAAATTAATATATGTATAAGCCAGGCACAGTGGCTCATGCCTGTAATCCCAGCACTTTGCGAGGCTGAAGCAGGTGAATTATCTGAGGTCAGGAGTCCGAGACCAGCCTGGCCAACATTGTGGAACCCCGTCTCTACTAAAAAAAATGCACAGTGGCTCACATCTGTAATCCCAGCACTTTGGGAGGTCAAGGTGGGCAGATCACCTGAGGTCAGGAGTTCAAGACCAGCCTGACTAACATGGAGAAACCCCATCTCCACTAAAAATACAAAATTAGCTGGGTGTGGTGGCACATGCCTGTAATCCCACTACTGGGGAGGCTAACGCAGGAGAATCACTTGAGCCCAGGAGGCAAAGTTTTCGGTGAGCCGAGAGCGCACCATTGCATTCTAGCCTGGGCAAGAAGAGTGACACTCTGTCTCAAAAAAAAAAAAATTAGCTGGGTGTGGTGGCAGGTGCCTGTAATCCCAGCTACTCGGGAGGCTGAGACAGGAGAATCCCTCGAACCTGGGAGGCAGAGGCTGCAGTGAGCTGAGATCATGCCACTGCACTCATCTGGGCAACAAGAGCAAAGCTCCATCTAAAAAAAAATTAAAATAAAATAATAAAATGTGTGTGTGTGTGTGTGTGTGTGTGTGTGTGTGTGTGAAGGCAATTTCATAACGGTACTAAGACGATTTTTTTTCCCGGAGCGTATTCTAATTTTAGTAGGAAAAAATAGAATGCAAGAATGAATAGGAAACACTGAAAATGAAAGTGTTAATTGGGCCTAGCCCAAACTGTTAGTACTATAACAACATATATACTAAAAACCTCTATAATTAAAAGTGCGGGCCAGGCACAGTGGTGGCACAGTGGCTGGTGCCTGTAATTTCAGCACTTTGGAAGGCCAACACAGGAGAATTGCTTGAGCCCAGAGGTCAAGACCAGCCTGGACAACATAGTGAGATCCCATCCCTACAAATAATAATAAATTAGCAGGGTGTTGTGTCATGCACCCACAGTTCCAGCTACTCAGGAGGCAGAGGTGGGAAGATTCTTGAGCTCAAGAGGTTGAGGCTGCAGTGAACCATGATCCCACTACTGCACTCCAGTCTGGGTGGCAGAGTGAGACCCTGTCTCAAAAAAAAAGAGCCATTAAGTCAGCCATGATGGCATGCACTTATAGACTCAGCTATTTGGGAGGCTGAGGTGTGAGTATCACTTGAACCTGGATGTTCAAGGCTGAAGTGCACTATGATCACACCGACGAATAGCCTGGGCACCATAACAAGACCCCGACTGCTCAAAAAATAGATAACTTAACCAGGCATGGTGGCACCTGCTTGCAGCCCAGCTACTCAGCAGACTGAGACAGGAAGGATTCCTTGAGCCCAGCAGTTAAAGGTTGCAGTGAGCTGTGATTGCACCACTGCACTTTAGCCTGGGTAACAGAGCGAGACACTGTCTGAAAAAAAAAGTTTTCTTTGAGATGGAGTCTCACTCTGTTGCCCAGGCTGAAGTGCAGTAGCATGATCTCAGCTCATTGCAACCTCCACCTCCCAGGTTCAAGCAATTCTCCTGCCTTAGCCCAATAGTAGCTGGGACTACAGGCACATGCCACCATGCCTGGCTTATTTTTGTATTTTTAGCGGAGATGGGGTTTTGCCATGTTGGCCTGGCTGGTCTTGAACTCCTGACTTCAGGTGATCCACCCACCTCTGCCTCCCAAAGTGCTGGGATTGCAGGCACGAGCCACCATGCCTAGCCAGAAAAACCTTTTTGTAATAAAAATAAAAAGTTCCATATTGGTGAATGAAGAAACAGCTCAAGGCCAGGTACAGTGGCTCACACCTGTAAACCCAGCACTTTGGAAGACCAAGGAGGTAGGGCACTTGAGGTCAGGAGTTTGAGACCAGCCTGGCCAACATGGTGAAACCCCATCTCTACGAAAAATACAAAAATTAGCCAGGCATGGTGATGCATGCCTGTAATCCCAGCTACTTGGGAGGCTGAGGCAGAAGAATCACTTGAACCCAAGAGGCAGAGGTTGCAGTGAGCCACCATCGTACCACTGTACTCCAGCCTAGGTGTTAGAGCAAGACTCAGTCTCAAAAAAAAAAAAAAAATAAAGAAAAAGAAAAAGAAAAAAGAAACAGCTTAATAAAGCAGAATATAAAGTTCAGAAGTAGATCCAAGTACAGATGATAAACATGCCATCTTAAATCAGTGGGAAAAGATGTACTTTTCAATAAATGGTATTGGCTCAACTGAACTGCCATTTTAAAAAGGATAGTACTGAACCCACAGACACAGAGATGCCGGAATATACTTCGAATGAATCAGAGACCTAAGCATAGAATACATACATAATCACACATCTAGAAGGAAACATGGGTGAATTCTCAAACAACCTGGGTTTGAGGAAGGCATTCTGGACTATGACTCAAAATTCATATACAGTTTTTAAAAAATTATAGGCATTCAACTACATGAAAGTTTTTTATTGTTTGGCAGAAATCTCCATAAGCAAAGTCAAAAGACAAATGACAAATTGAGGGGAAATACTGTTACTTATATGACAAGTAAAGGGTTAATCACTCTACTGTATATCTAAAAATAAGGAATAATAAATAGAAAAATGGCAAAAGTGGCCTGACGCAGTGGCTCATGCATAATCCCAGCACTTTGGGAGGCTGAAGAGGGTGGGTCACTTGAGGTTAGGAGTCTGAGACCAGCCTGACCAACATGGTGAAACCCTCGGCTCTGCTAAAAATACAAAAATCAGTCGGGTGTGCTCGAGTGCCTGTAATCCCAGCTACTCAGGAGACTGAGGCAGGAGAATTGCTTAAACCCAGGAGGCAGAGGTTGCACTGAGCTGAGATCATGTCACTGCACTCCAGCCTGGGCAACAGACCAAGACTCTGCCAAAAAGAAAGAAAAGAAAAGAAAAGAAAGAAAGAAAGAGAGAGAGAGAGGAAAGAAGGAAGGAAGGAAGGAAGGAAGGAAGGAAGGAAGGAAGGAAGGAAGGGAGGAAGGAAGGAAGGAGGGAGGGAGGGAGGAAGGGAAGGAGGGAGGGAAGGAGGGAGGGAAAGAAGGAGAAAGAAAAAGAAAAATGAGCAAAAGGGCTGGGTGCAGTGGCTCATGCCTATAATTTCAGCACTTTGGGAGGCTGAGGTGAGCAAATCACTTGAGGCCAGGAGTTTGAGACCAGTTTGGCCAGCATGGCGAAACCCTGTCACTACTAAAGATACAAAATTAGCCTGTGATCCCAGCTACTCGGGAGGCTGGGGCACAAAATTGCTTGAGCCTGGCAGGCAGTGGTTGCGACCAGCTGTGATGATGCCACTGCACTCGGCCTGGGTGACAGAGTGAGACTTTGTCTCAAAACAACAACAAAAAAAAAAAAAAGAAGAAGAAAAATGGGCAGAAACCATGAACAGACAATTCACAGAAAAATATATGTAAATGTTCTCAAACCCTTTTGAGACATTCAACTTCATAAGAGAAATCTGAATAAAAACCAAGCAGAAATATCATTTACTATCTATTTGGCAAAGATTCAAAAGCTTATTAAAAATGTCCTCTGTGCCGGGCGCGGTGGCTCAAGCCTGTAATCCCAGCACTTTGGGAGGCCGAGGCGGGTGGATCACGAGGTCAAGAGATCGAGACCATCCTGGTCAACATGGTGAAACCCCGTCTCTACTAAAAATACAAAAAACTAGCTGGGCATGGTGGCACGTGCCTGTAATCCCAGCTACTCAGGAGGCTGAGGCAGGAGGATTGCCTGAACCCAGGAGGTGGAGGTTGCGGTGAGCCGAGATCGCGCCATTGCACTCCAGCCTGGGTAACAAGAGCGAAACTCCATCTCAAAAAAAAAAAAAAAAAAAAATGTCCTCTGTTCATGTGGCTCTGTGGGAAAACATTTTCATGTTGTTGCTGAGAGTGCAAAATGGTTCAGCCCTGATGGAGAAAATGTTGGTAATATCTAGCAAAACTACATACAATCTTATAAGAACTTACCCAGAGGAGTGACCTAAAACAAAACAAAAACAATGTACACACAAGGTTGTCCATCGCAGCACGATTTGTTTCATTGACAGATTATTTATCTTAGGTTTTGCCAATGGTGGCAGAGAATGGAAGGGGAATAAGGAAGAAGAGATGTGCTTCATGTTTCCAGTTCCAGTCAGGTCCACCCAGCAGCATGAGCACAGCTGCACATCCAGCCTTTTGCTTCTTTTGGGGCTCACTGTTTCAACTACTTGGCATCTTCCTTCCAGAAGTTCCAACACCAATCTCAGAATGCACCCATCTGAGCAACATCTGTGGTGCACCAGAAAACCAGTCCCATATGCCCCCCAGAGGTCTCACCTGTGGAGTATCTGTTCTCAAGGACTTAGCACAACCACATGGGTCCCCTCCTCTAAGACCCTAGATCCTATTAAGGCTACTTCCCATTTTGCTCCCCCCGCTCTAGGAGTGATGTCTCCTTTCTACAGTTATTAATTAAAGGAGACCTAAAGAAGTGAAGGGATCAGGCCAGGCACAGTGGCTCACGCCTGTCATTCCAGCACTTTGGAAGGTCGAAGCAGGTGGATCACAAGGTCAGTTCAAGACCAGCCTGGCCAACATAGTGAAACCCCATCTTTACCAAAAAAAAAAGAAAAAAAGAAGTGAAGGGATCTATCTTGTTCATGTAATGGCAATGAGCAGAATACCTTTGGCAGAGACATTTAAAATTGGAGTTCCTGCCTGTAATCCCTGCTACTAGGGAGGCTGAGGTGGGAGGATCCCTTAAGCCCAAAGTTCGAGTCCAGCCTGTCTCAAAAAAAGAAAGGAAAAGAAGGAAGGAAGGAAGGGAAGGAGGGAGGGAGGGAAGGAAGGAAAAAGCAGAAATTAAAAAAAAAAAACAACCAGATTCCTTGAATGACCCTGTAAAGCAAAACCAATTTCCAAACTAAAATGCTTATTTTGGAGCAGTTACTTGAAAAAGAAAAAAAGTCTATATTCTCTTAGGGTCTTGCTCTGTCACCCAGGCTGGAGTGCAATGGGGCTATCTTGGCACACTGCAACCTCCTCCTCCCTGGTTCAAGTGATTCTCCTGCCTCAGCCTCCTGAGTTGCTGGGATTATAGGCACCTGCCTCTACACTCAGTTAATTTTTTGTACTTTTTTTTTTTTTTTTTTTTTGAGACGGAGTTTCGCTCTTGTTACCCAGGCTGGAGTGCAATGGTGCGATCTCAGCTCACCGCAACCTCCGCCTCCTGGGTTCAGGCAATTCTCCTGCCTCAGCCTCCTGAGTAGCTGGGATTACAGGCACGTGCCACCATGCCCAGCTAATTTTTTGTATTTTTAGTAGAGACGGGGTTTCACCATGTTGACCAGGATGGTCTCGATCTCTTGACCTCGTGATCCACCCGCCTCGGCCTCCCAAAGTCCTGGGATTACAGGCTTGAGCCACCGCGCCCGGCCCAATTTTTTGTACTTTTGGCAGAGACAGGGTTTCACCATGTTGGCCAGGCTGGTTTCAAACTCCTGAACTCAGGTGACCCAGCCACCTCAGCCTCCCAAAGTGCTGGAATTATAGGCATGAGCTACTGTGCCAGGCCCCAAAAGTCTAAATTCTTTAAGCCCCTCTATTTGGTGTTATATTTTCTTCAGCAAGCTTAAGCTATACCCACACTAAGACACTGGATTAGAAATTTAAATGTGAGGCCGGGCGCGGTGGCTCAAGCCTGTAATCCCAGCACTTTGGGAGGCTGAGGCGGGTGGATCACGAGGTCAAGAGATCGAGACCATCCTGGTCAACAAGGTGAAACCCCGTCTCTACTAAAAATACAAAAACATTAGCTGGGCATGGTGGCGCGTGCCTGTAATCCCAGCTACTCAGGAGGCTGAGGCAGGAGAATTGCCTGAACCCAGGAGGCGGAGGTTGCGGTGAGCCGAGATCGCGCCATTGCACTCCAGCCTGGGTAACAAGAGCGAAACTCCGTCTCAAAAAAAAAAAAAAAAAGAAATTTAAATGTGAAAACCAAAATGTTGACACTTTCAGAAGATAAAATTATATTAACTTCAGGGTATGGAATAATGTCTTAAGACATAAGCCAAATCACAGAAAGAAGATCTTTCAGCACATAATAAAGACCTAGAATACAGAATATATCTATTTTTAAAAATCTTTATTTATATATCTACATTTATTACTTTATTTTGAGACAAGGTCTTGCTCTGTTGCCCAGGCCAGAGTGTAATTGCCTAATCTTGGCTCACTGCGGCCTCGACCTCCCATGCTCAAATGGTCCTCACACCTCAGTCTCTCAAGTAGCTGGGATTACAGGCATAAGCCATTGCATCCGGTCTCAGAATATATCTAGAACTTTTACAAATCAATAAGAAAAAAATCAACAAATGACTAGAATAGCAACTTTAGAAAAGAAAAAATTCCAAATGTTCAATAAATGGGGAGGGAAAGGGAATGCTCAATCTTATTAGTAATCAGAAAAATTTAAATGAGGGCCATAGTGAGGTAACATTATTACCCATTAGGATGGCAAAATTAAGAAATCTGAAAATACTAAGCATTGGTGAGGATATGAATCACCAGGAACATTTTACATGCCACTATTAGAAGTATAAGTGGAAGTGGAAGTTAGTAAAACAATTTTGAACATCAATTTCACATTATCTTATAAAACTTGAAAATTTGGGCTCTCTGCTTCTCCCATTTGACAGACAGCCGCATCTTGTCTCCCATTGCCAGCCACATCCCTGAGACACCATGGGGAAGGTGAAGGTCGGAGTCAATGGATTTGGTCATATTGGGCGCCTGGTCACCAGGACTGCTTTTAACTCTGGTAAAGTGGATATTGTCGCCATCAATGATCCCTTCATTGACCTCAACTACATGGTATACATATTCCAGTATGATTCCACCCATAGCAAATTCCATGGCACTGTCAAGGCTGAGAACGGGAAGCTTGTCATTAATGGAAATCCCATCACCATCTTCCAGGAGCGAGATCCCTCCAAAATCAAGTGGGGCGATGCTGGCCCTGAGTACGTGGTGGAGTCCACTGGCGTCTTCACCACCATGGAGAAGGCTGGGGCTCACTTGCAGGAGGGAGTCAAAGGGTCATCATATCTGTACCCTCTGCTGATGCCCCGATGTTCGTGATGGGTGTGAACCATGAGAAGTATGACAACAGCCTCAAGATCGTCAGCAATGCCTCCTGCACCACCAACTGCTTAGCGCCCGTGGCCAAGGTCATCCATGACAACTTTGGTATCGTGGAAGGACTCATGACCCCCGTCCACGCCATCACTGCCACCCAGAAGACCGTGGATGGCCCCTCCGGGAAACTGTGGCGTGATGGCTGTGGGGCTCTCCAGAACATCATCCCTGCCTCCACTGGCGCTGCCAAGGGCATGGGCAAGGTCATCCCCGAGCTGAATGGGAAGCTCGCATGGCCTTCCATGTCCCCACTGCCAACGTGTCAGTGGTGGACCTGACCTGCCTTCTGGAAAAACCTGCCAAATATGATGACATCAAGAAGGTGGTGAAGCAGGCGTCGGAGGGCCCCCTCAAGGGCATCCTGGGCTACACTGAGCACCAGGTGGTGTCCTCTGACTTCAACAGCGACACCCATTCTTCCACCTTTGATGCTGGGGCTGGCATTGCCCTCAGCGACCACTTCCTCAAGCTCATTTCCTGGTATGAAAATGAATTTGGCTACAGCAACAGGGTGGTGGACCTCATGTCCCACATGGCCTCCAAGGAGTAAGACCCCTGGAACGCCAGCCCCAGCAAGAGCATGAGAGGAAGAGAGGCCCTCACTGATGGGGAGTCCCTGCCACACTGAGTCCCCCACCACACTGAATTGCCCCTCCTCGCAATTTCCATGCAGACCCCTTGAAGAGGGAGGGGCCTAGGGAGCCCCACCTTGTCATGTACCATCAATAAAGCCCCCTGTGCTCAACCAAAAAAAAAAAAAACCTCAAAAATTTGAAAACCTAAGACAGAGGATTTCTACTCCTAGGCATATATATGTGTAGCTAGGGCCTGTGAAAAAATGTACATACAGGCTGGGTATGTGGTGGCTCACACCTGTAATCCCAGCACTTTGGGAGGCTGAGGAGGGAGGATCGCTTGAGCACAGGAGTCCAAGGCCAGCCTGGGAAACATAGTGAGATCCCACAATCTACAAAATTTTTAAAAATTAGTCAAGCTCAGTGGTGCATGCCTATAGTCTGGCTACTATGGAGGTTGGGAGGATTGCTAGAGCCCAGGAATTAGAGGCTGCAGTGAGCTATGATTGCGCCACTGCATTCCAGCCTGGGTGACACAGCAAGACCCTGACTCAAAAAAAACAAAAGTAAATACATAATGTATATGTATAAAAATGACTCATATATACATTTCCAGCAGCATTTTTCTAAAGAAAATATTAATGAATAATTTACTTACAATAAAAAACACAAATTTTAAGTGTACAGTTAAATGAGTGCTACCAACTCCACAAAGTTTTTTTGTTTTGTTTTGTTTTTTGAAGTGCAGTCTTGCTCTGACACCCAGGCTGGAGTGCAGTGGTGTAATCTCGACTCACTACAACCTCCCCTGTAGCTGGGACTGCAGGGGCACATCACCACACCCAGCTAATTTTTGTATTTTTAGCAGAGACAGGTTTCACCATGTTGCCCAGGCTGGTCTCAAACTCCTTACCTCAGATGATCTACCATTTTGGCCTCCCAAAGTGCTGGGATTACAGGCATAAGCCACCATGCCCAGCCCTTATTGTCTTTTCAATTTTGGCCATTTCACTGTCATTTGGATTTGTGTTTCCCTAATCTCCCTAATGACTAAGGATGTTGAGCATCCTTTATGTGCTTATTGGACATCTGCATTTTTTTGGAAAAATGTTTAGTCTATTCAGATACATACTACGCTCTTTTTTTTTTTTTTTTTTTTTCTGAAGCAGAGTCTCACTTTGTCATGCAGGCTGGAGTACAATGGCATAATCTCAGTTCACTGAAACCTCTGCCTCCTGGGAAGCAGGAGGCGGCTCAAGTGATTCTTCCACCTCAGCCTCCCAAGCAGCTGGCTAACTGCAGGCGCAGGCACCACGCTGAGCTAATTTTAGCATCTTTTTTGTAGAGATTGGGGTCTCACTATATTGCTCAGGCTGGTCTTGAACTCCTGGGCTCAAGCAATCCATCTGCCTTAGCCTCCGAAAGTGCTGGGATTATAGGCATGTGCCCCCGCATCTGGCACTTTGCTCGTGTTTTAAATTGAATTGTGTTTTTACTGTGGAGTTGCAAGAATTTTTTAATTTTTCTGGATACAAGTCCCATACCTGACATATGACTAGCAAATATTTTCTCCAATTCCATGTGTTATCTTTATTGTATTGATGATGTCCTTTGAAGTACAAAAGCTTTTCATTTTTTTTCCTAAGTCGGCACTCACCAAGGAGAAAGCCATGTTCAGTTCGAGCACCAAGATTGTGAAGCCCAATGGCGAGAAGCCACATGAGTTCGAGTCCGGCATTTCCCAGGCTCTTCTGGAGCTGGAGATGAACTCGGACCTCAAGGCTCAGCTCAGGGAGCTGAATATTACGGCAGCCAAGGAAATTGAAGTTGGTGGTGGCCGGAAAGCTATCATAATCTTTGTTCCTGTTCCTCAACTAAAATCTTTCCAGAAAATCCAAGTCCGGCTAGTACACGAATTGGAGAAAAAGTTCAGTGGTAAGCATGTTGTCTTTATCGCTCAGAGGAGAATTCTGCCTAAGCCAACTTGAAAAAGCCGTACAAAAAATAAACATAAGCGTCCCAGGAGCCATAAACTGACAGCTGTGCACGATGCAATCCTTGAGGACCTGGTCTTCCCAAGTGAAATTGTGGGTAAAAGAATCCGCATGAAACTGGTTGGCAGCTGGCACATAAACGTTCATTTGGACAAAGCACAGCAGAACAACGTGGCACACAAGGTTGAAACTCTTTCTGGTGTCTATAAGAAGCTCACGGGCAGGGATGTTAATTTTGAGTTCCTAGAGTTTCAGTTGTAAACAGAATGACTAAATAAAAAATATATTCACAGTTTAAAAAAAAAAAGGTTTTCATTTTGATAAAGTCCAATTTACCTATTTTTTCTTTTGTTGCTATAATTTTGGTATCATTTTAAGAAACCATCACCTGACCCAAAGTCACAAAGTTATAGGCTTTCTTTTAAGAGTTTTACAGTTTAACTCTTACTTTCAGGCCAAGGATCTGCTTTGAGTTAATTTTTGTGTATTGTGTGATGTAGGGGTCCAGCTTTGATCTTTTGCATCTGAATATTCAGTTGTCCCAACACCATTCATTGCAAAGACTATTTTTTCCTGTTGAATTTTCTTGGCACTCTTGTTAAAAATCAATTGACCACAATATAAGAGTTATTCATTCCTTCCTGTACTTCTGAATTTACATCTTATATAGTTTCCTGCATCCTTAGGTGTTTCCCTTAGCATTTCTTGTTGTGGCAGCATTACTTATAATAGTAATAGAAATTAAAAGTTCCCCAGTATTAATAGATGAAAGGTGGGTTGATAAAATGAGTTATTTTCTTGCAATAGAATATCATCTAAAAACAAAAGCGAATCAATTATAACTACATACAAAAGCACAGACACCACTTAGAAACAGAATATTAACAACCCTGGCTTTTGTTCTCTGTGAGATGAGAATTCGCCGTAATGTTTTGTAGCAGAGGAAAAATATTATCTAACTTACATTCTTACAGGATTAATTTGGCTGCTGTGTGGAGCATAGGCTGCCAGGGGAGAAAGGGAGGCAAAGACAGATGTTGGCAGACCCACTGTGAGGCCACTGCTATAGTTCAGGCAAGAGATGATGGCATCTTAGACCAAGGTGGTGGTAGTGGGAATGATAAATGGCAGAACTCTGGCTATATTTTGAAGGCACAACCAACAAAATTTTAGGGTGTCAGGAGGAAAGAAATCAAGTAGGTATTATAGATATTAGAATGAAAGGAAAATAGGCTGGGCGCGGTGGCTCATGCCTGTAATCCCAGCACTTTGGGAGGCTGAGGCGGGCAAATCACTAGGTCAGGAGTTCGAGACCAGACTGGCCAACATGGCAAAACCTGTCTCTACTAAAAATACAAAATATTAGCTGGGTGTGGTGGTGGGCACCTATAATCCCAGCTACTTGGGAGGCTGAGGCAGGAGAATCACTTGAACCCAGGAGATGGAGGTTGCAGTGAGCTGAGATTGCACCACTGCACTCCAGCAGGAGAGACAGTGTAAGACTCTGTCTCAAAAAAAAAAAAAAGAAAAAGAAAAAGAAAAGAAAGGAAGATAAATCAACTTTATTTTTTAAAATAATAGCTTAGGCCGGGCGCGGTGGCTCAAGCCTGTAATCCCAGCACTTTGGGAGGCCGAGGCAGGTGGATCACAAGGTCAAGAGATCGACACCATTCTGGTCAACATGGTGAAACCCCGTCTCTACTAAAAATACAAAAAAAAAAATTAGCTGGGCATGGTGGTGCGTGCCTGTAATCCCAGCTACTCAGGAGGCTGAGGCAGGAGAATTGCCTGGACCCAGGAGACGGAGGTTGCGGTGAGCCGAGATCGCGCCATTGCACTCCAGCCTGGGTAACATGAGTGAAACTCCGTCTCAAAAAAAATAAATAAATAAAATAAAATAAAATAAAATAATAGCTTAGTTGGTATAATGATATTACAAAAACTAAAGAATGGTAAGTGAAAGGTGTCAGTGACCCCAATGTTTCTAGTCTGAACAAATGAAAGAATACTCTTATATTGTCTACACTTTTCTATATTTTTGAAGTATTTTATAATACATAAATGCTGAGAATACATAACTTTTTAAAATAAGTCTGGGTGTGGTGGCTCATGCCTGTAACCCCAGCACTTTGGAAAGCCAAGACAGGCAGATTATATGAGCCCAGGAGTTCAAGATCAGCCTGGGCAACATGATGAAACCCCATCTCTGCAAACAATACCAAAAAATTAGCTGGGCATAGTGGCGCACACCTGTAGTTGCAGCTACTTGGGAGGCTGAGGTGGGAGGATCATCTGAGCTGAGGAAGTCCAGGCTGCATTGCACTGCACTCCAGCCGGAGTGACAGAGTGCAACCCTGTCCAAAAAAAAAGAAAAAGAAAAAGGAACCATAAACCTGAATCAAAATATTAATTGAGGCTGGGCATGGGGGCTCACACCTATAATCCCAGCAATTTGGGAGGCAGAGGTGGGAGGATCACCTGAGGTAGGAAGTTCGAGACCAGCCTGACCAACATGGAGAAACCCTGTCTCTACTACAAATACAATATTAGCCGGGCGTGGTAGTGCACGCCTATAATCTCAGATACTTGGGAGGCTGAGGCAGGAGAATAGCTTAAACCCAGGAGGGAGAGGTTGTGGTGAGCCGAGATGGCGCCATTGCACTCCTGCCTGGGCAAGCAGAGCAGAACTCCATCTCAAAAATAAATAAATAAATAAATAATAAGATAAAATATTAATTGAGGCCGGGCACGGTGGCTCAAGCCTCTAATCCCAGCACTGTGGGAGGCCGAGGCGGGTGGATCACGAGGTCAAGAGATCGAGACCATCCTGGTCAACATGGTGGAACCCCGTCTCTACTAAAAATACAAAACATTAGCTGGGCATGGTGGCGCGTGCCTGTAATCCCAGCTACTCAGGAGAATTGCCTGAACCCAGGAGGCGGAGTTTGCGGTGAGCTGAGATGGCGCCATTGCACTCCAGCCTGGGTAACAAGAGTGAAACTCCATCAAAAAAAAAAAAAAAA
>NW_022436999.1:9278608-9283250 GCF_009761245.1 Sapajus apella
GTAACAAGAGCGAAACTCCGTCTCAAAAAAAAAAAAAAAATAGAAATGATGTACTAAGCTGGGTGCGGTGGCTCACACCTGTAATCCCAGGACTTTGGGAGGCCGAGGCAGGCGGATCACAAGGTCAGGAGTTCAAGACCGGAATGGCCAACATGGTGAAACCTCATCTCTACTAAAAAATACAAAAATTAGCTGGGCATGGTGGCTTGTACCTGTAATCCCAGCTACTTGGGAGGCTGAGGTAGGAGAATTGCTTGAACTGGGACCAGGGAGGCAGAGGTTGCAGTCAGCCGAGATCACACCACTGCACTCCAGCCTGGGCAACAGAGCGAGACTCCGTCTCAAAAAGAAATGATGCACTGGAAAACACTGATGGGAGTATCTCAGGGCTGGAAATACACACACACACACACACACACACACACACACACACACACACACACAAATATCTATTTAAGATATATACATACAGATGCAGTGGCTCACGCCTGTAATCTCAGCACTTTAGGAGGCCAAAGAGGGCTGATCACTTGAGGTCAGGAGTTTGAGACTAGCCTGGTCAACATGGTGAAACCACATCTCTACTAAAAATACAAAAATTAGGTGGATGTGGAGGCAGGTGCCTGTCATCCCAGCTACTCAGGAGTCTGACACTGTAGAATTTCTTGAACCACAGAATCAGAGGTTGCAGTGAGCTGAGATCAAGCCACTATACTCCAGCCTGGGGAACAGAGAGCAATCCTGCCTCGAAAAATAAAGACATAAATAAGAAATAAAAATATCAGTATGTACTTTCAAATTTTTCATATGATCCTGTATTACAATAATTATATACTCATGATAACTGGTTTTATCTACTTAAAAAAACTTTTGGCTGGGTGTGGTGGCTCATGCCTATAATCCCAGCACTTTGGGAGGCCGAGGCAGGTGGATCACCTGAGGTCCGGAGTTTGAGTCCAGCCTGGTCAACATGGCAAAACCCTGTCTCTCCTAAAAATATAAAAATTAGCCAGGCATGGTGGCATGCGCCTGTAGTCCCAGCTACTAGGGAGGCTGAGGTAGGAGAATCACTCGAACCTAGGAGGCAGCGGTTGCAGTGAGCAGAGAGACTGCACCACTGCACTCCAGCCTCAGTGACAGAGCGAGACTCCATCTCAAAATAAAATAAAATAAATAATTAATTAAAAATAAGATTTTTATGGATGCACCTTCAGCACCTAGGAAAAGAGCAGCCACATAATATGCACTCAATAGGTAGTTGTTGAATGAATGAACAAAAGAAGTTTTATTTATTTTATTTACTTGTTATCTGAACTCCACAAATGCTATGTTTGACTTACACTATTCCCCACAATAAGAATTAAGAGATTGGACGAATGCAGTTGCTCACATCTGTAATCCTACCACTTTGGGAGGCCAAGGCAGGAGGATCACTTAAGACCAGGAGTTCGAGACCAGCCTGGGTAACATAGCAAGACTTAATTTCTACAGAAAAAAAAAAAAAAAAAGAATTAAGAGACTGATATAGTTGTGTTGTTATTATCAGGGTAAATTTCAGTTATTAGTAAATCAGTCTGAAGAACTTTAAACAAACAAAATAACCCAAGGATGAATTTTCTTTTTCTTTTTTTTTGAGACAGAGTCTCACTCTGTTACCCAGGCTAGAGTCCAGCGGTGCGATCCCAGCTCACTGAAAGCTTTGCCTCCCAGTATCAAGCAATTTTTGTGCCTCAGCCTCTCAAGCAGCTGGGATTACAGGCACGTACCACTACGCCTGGCTAATTTTTGTACTGAATTTTCTAAAAGAGATCTTTTAATCTGTGAAATATATAAACATATTAAGAAACTCAAAAGAGTTCCTTAAATATTCTTAGTTATGTGTATCTTGGAATGTGTCTACTTTAAGAGATTAACCAAAAAAATGAGATGGAAAATAGAGCAGTTTATGTTCCATAGGACAGGACTCTGTTGGTACATTTATCATTCTCGCGCGATAGCTGACAGTAAAGCATACTCAACACAGTAGTTACTCAAGTGTGATTATCTTACCACTGGGGGGGAGTCACATGATTATTTTAGTTGATGAAACATAGACATATTAAAAAAAAAAACAAATCTGGGGGAGGGGCCACAGGAAAAATAAAAAATAAAAATAAAAATTAAAATCTGTCTTTCCATCGGTATTAATGATTAGGACTATGTTAAAGAAAGCATTACAATAAAAGGATTATAAGCCAACTCAAAATTATTTTTAAAATAATAGCACAGTTAGCATGATATTGTAAAATTATGAAATTATAGAAATATTAGGTTAAAAGAATAAGGAAGGGCACAAAGCATGCTATATGTCATTAATAGGGAGTTATTAATTTAATTAGATTTGGAAACAGAATTGGAAATCTAGATACACACTACTTCCAAATGATCCATAGGCAATGATTCAAGGAACGGATAAACAGGATATTAGAGAAGAGGTGCTAGAGCTTAGTTGTGGGTTTATCATATACAAAGACAGGTAGTTCTTATGTTAATCAGTGGTCTGCCTGTTAAGTGGCAGTTGGTCTGTTATATGTCTGGCTTCACTTATATATATATATATATTTTGATCCACTGCTAAGAATCTGTCTTCACATGTATTATCTATTTGAGAAAGAAAAGTACAAGAAGATAGGCACTATATATTTGTATTTGGTATGGCAGAACATGTATATGGATATTTAATAAATATTTTAATATTAATGAAAGAGCAGTATATAACATATAATTTGATTCAGAAAAAGAACATTTCTTTTTTTTGACAGGGACTTGCTTCGTCACCCAGGCTGGGGTGCAGTGGTGTGATCATAGTGCACTGCAGCCTTGAAATTCTGGGATCCAGGGATCTTCCTGTTTTGCTTCCCAAAGTGCTCGTGATCTATCCACCCCGACCTCCCCGAGTGTTGGGATTACAGGAATAAGCCATTGTGCCCAGCGCCAAATATTTTCAATCTGCTGTTAATTGAAATTGCAAATGTAGAACCCATGGATATGAAGGGCTTACTGTATATGTTGTTTGGAGTCATGACTGTTTAAATCCTTTGCCCATTTCTTGGCTGATCTCATCTTGCAGAGTTTATACTGCTCTCACCCTATGAGAGTGTAATACGTGCTTAATAAACTTTTGCTAGGCCGGGTGCTGTGGCTCAGGCCTGTAATCCCAGCACTTTGGGAGGCCGAGGCGGGTGGATCACGAGGTCAAGAGATCGAGACCATCCTGGTCAACATGGTGAAACCCCGTCTCCACTAAAAAATACAAAAAATTAGCTGGGATTACAGGCACACGCCACCATGCCCAGCTAATTTTTTGTATTTTTTAGTGGAGACGGGGTTTCACCATGTTGACCAGGATGGTCTCGATCTCTTGACCTGTAATCCCAGCACTTTGGGAGGCCGAGGCGGGTGGATCACGAGGTCAAGAGATCGAGACCATCCTGGTCAACATGGTGAAACCCCGTCTCCACTAAAAAATACAAAAAATTAGCTGGGCATGGTGGCGTGTGCCTGTAATCCCAGCTACTCAGGAGGCTGAGGCAGGAGAATTGCCTGAACCCAGGAGGCGGAGGTTGCGGTGAGCCGAGATCGCGCCATTGCACTCCAGCCTGGGTAACAAGAGCGAAACTCCGTCTCAAAAAAATAAAATAAAATAAAATAAACTTTTGCTGCTGTACTTTGCTTAAAAAATAAAAATCCTTTGCCCATTTCTTTTTTTTTTTTTTTTTTGTATTTTTTTTTAGTAGAGATGGGCTTCACCATATTGGCCAGGCTGGTCTTGAACTCCTAACCTCAAGTAATCTGTCCACCTCAACCTCCCAAAGTGCTGGGATTATGGTATGAGCCACTGCGCCCAGCCTCAATTACTCCATTATTCTAGAAATGCTTCTACACAAGTACATTGTGAAGGTTCCTTATTTATATAGGATATTTGGCATGCTATATTTTATTATTGATTTTTCATTTAGTTGTAGTTTGCTTATATACCAAATTTTAAATTGTAGAAGCTAGATTAGTAAGTTGAAAAGGAGCAGATGAAATTAACTTTAATAGATCCAAAATGTTATTTCAGCCTGTAATCAGTATAAAATTATTGATAAAATTTTTATATTGTCTTTGAAATGTAGTTTTTATGTTTTTACATTTCAGTGAGTTTACCTAATATAAAATAAAATGTATATAATATAAAGTATACAATTTAATAAGTTTTATGTATCCATGAAATCATATCAGCACAATCAAGTAATGAAAATAGCCTTTTTTACCTCAAAAGTTCTGGCTGGGTACGGTGGCTCACACCTGTAATCCCAGTACTTTGGGATGCTTAGGCGGGTGGATCAACTGAGGTTAGGAGTTCAAGATCAGCCTGACCAACATGGTAAAACCCTGTCTCTACTAAAAATACAAAAATTAAGCCAGGCGCGGTGGCTCAAGCCTGTAATCCCAGCACTTTGGGAGGCCGAGGCGGGTGGATCACGAGGTCAAGAGATCGAGACCATCCTGGTCAACATGGTGAAACCCCGTCTCTACTAAAAATACAAAAAATTAGCTGGGCATAGTGGTGTGTGCCTGTAATCCCAGCTACTCAGGAGGCTGAGGCAGGAGAATTGCC
>NW_022436999.1:9283350-9283909 GCF_009761245.1 Sapajus apella
AAAAAAAAAAAAAAAAAAAAAAATACAAAAATTAGCCAGGTGTGGTGGGGCTTACCTGTAATCCCAGCTACTCGGGAGGCTGAGGCAAGAGAATCACTTGAACCCGGGAGGCAGAGGTTGCAGTGAGCTGAGATTGCGCCACTGCACTACAGCCTGGGAGGCAGAGTGAGACTCCATCTCAACAACAACAAAAGTTCTCCTGTGCTCCTTTGCAATTCCCTCCCTAGCTCATCCATCCCAAAACAAGCACTGATTTCCTTTCTGAAATAATTTCCTTTCTGGATATAAGTGCTTTATCAGATATGTGATTGGCAAATACATTTCCCAGTGTCTGGCTAATCTTTTCAGTCCTTAACAGTGTTTTTTGAAAAGAAAGTTTTTTGAAAAAAAAATTAAATTTTAAAAATTATCTTTATGAATTGTTTATCTCATATGTAAGAACTATGACTAATCTAAGACTATGACATTTTTTCTTAGGTTTTCTTCTAAATGTTAATAGTTTTAGGTTTAAATTTAGGTCTGTAATCCATTTTTAATTAATTTTTTTTTTTTTTTTTTT
>NW_022436999.1:9284009-9288733 GCF_009761245.1 Sapajus apella
CCAGGCTGGAGTGCAATGGCGCGATCTCGGCTCACCGCAACCTCCGCCTCCTGGGTTCAGGCAATTCTCCTGCCTCAGCCTCCTGAGTAGCTGGGATTACAGGCACGCGCCACCACGCCCAGCTAATTTTTTGTATTTTTAGTAGAGACGGGGTTTCACCATGTTGACCAAGATGGTCTCGATCTCTTGACCTCGTGATCCACCCGCCTCAGCCTCCCAAAGTGCTGGGATTACAGGCTTGAGCCACCGTGCCCGGCCTTTAATTAATTTTTATACATGGCATCAAGTACTTATTGAAACTTTTTTTTTGCTCGTGGATATTCAATTTTTCTAGTTAAAAAGACAAGAAAATTCCATTTGTTAAAAAGACTGTTCTTTCTCCACTGACTTGTACATGACCCTTTGTTCACAATCAAATGACACAGATGTATGGGTTTACTTCTAGTCGTCCTATTTGCCTATATTGAGCTATCTATAATCACATTATCTTGATTTCCATGAATTTATAATAAATCTTCCTAAATCAGATAGCATCAGTTCTTCAACTTTGCTCTTTTTCAGAGGTATTTTGGCTAATCTAGGTCATTTGTATTTCCGTATAAATATTATGGTCTTTGGTTATTTAGATCTTTTTTTGGCTCATGATTTTACAAAGAAAAAATAAAAAAAAAATTTTAAAAGGGCTTTAATTCCTTTTAGCAATGTTTTGTAATTATTTTTTTTTACTAGATATGCCTTACAAATCTTTTGCCGGAATATTCTCTAAGTATTTTATATTTTTTTGATGTATTTTTAATATATTATTGTAATTGGATTTATAATTTCAGTTTTTGATTATTTATTACTAGTTTAAAGAAATTAAATTGGCCAGGCATGGTGGCTCATGCCTATAATCCCAGCACTTTGGGAGGCCGAGGTGGGCGGATCATGAGGTCAGGAGTCCAGACCAGCCTGGCCAATATGGTGAAATCCCCTCTCTACTAAAAATACAAAAATTAGCCAGGCATGGTAGCAGGCACCTGTAATCTCAGCTACTTAGGAGGCTGAGGAAGGAGAATTGCTTGAACCTGAGAGGCAGAGGTTGCAGTGAGCCGAGATTGTGCCATGGCACTCCAGCCTGAGTGACCAGAACAAAACTCTGTCTCAAAACTAAATAAATAAATAAAATTGATTTTTGCATGTTGATCTTGTATCCTGGTGACTTGCCAAATTTATTTTCCAGTTCTAGTAACTTTTTTTTTAATTCCAAAGGATTTTCTGTTTGAGCAATCGCCTATAGGCAGTTTTATCACTTCCTTTACAATTTGAATGTTTCTATTTTTTTCCTTGCCTTATTGCACTGGCTAGAACTCCTAGTATAATATTGAAAAAAAATTATGAGAATAGATATCTTTGCCTTGTTCCTATACTTAGGGAAAAACATTTAATCTTTTACCATTTATGATATTATCTGTATGTTTTACGTAGATTTTTTTTTTTTGAGACGGAGTCTTGCTCTGTCGCCAGGCTGGAGTGCAGTGGTGCAATCTCGGCTCACTGCAACCTCCACCTCTGGTTTCAAGCGATTCCTCCACCTCAGCCTCCCGAGTAGCTGGGACCACACGCTTGTGCCACCACGCCCAGCTAATTTTTGTATTTTTTTTTTTTTTTTTTTTGAGACGGAGTTTCACTCATGTTACCCAGGCTGGAGTGCAATGGCGCGATCTCGGCTCACCGCAACCTCCGCCCCCTGGGTTCAGGCAATTCTCCTGCCTCAGCCTCCTTAGTAGCTGGGATTACAGGCACGCATCACCATGCCCAGCTAATTTTTTGTATTTTTAGTAGAGACGGGGTTTCACCATGTTGACCAGGATGGTCTTGATCTCTTGACCTCGTGATCCACCCGCCTCAGCCTCCCAAAGTGCTGGGATTACAGGCTTGAGCCACCGCGCCCGGCAATTTTTGTATTTTTAATAGAGACGAGGTTTTACCATGTTGGCCAGGATGGTCTCGATCTCTTGACCTCATGATCCGCCCACCTCGGCCTCCCAAAGTGCTGGGATTACAGGTGTGAGTCACCATGCCCAGCCACATAGATGTTTTATATCACATTGAGAAAGTCTGTTTTATTTCTAATTCACTGACGTACATTTACTTATTTATTTATATATTTTGAGACAGGGTCTCACTCTGTTGCCCAGCTGGAGTGCAGGGGCTCAATCACAGCTCACTGCAACCTTTAACTCCTGGGTTCAAGGGACCCTTTCACCTCAGCCTCTCGAGTAGCTGGGACTACAGGCTAGTGCCACCATGCCTGGCTAATTTTTATTTATTTGTTTTTATTTTTATTTTTCTTGAGAAAGGGTGTCACTCAATAGCCCAGGCCGCAGTGCAGTGGTGCTATCATGGTTCACTGTAGCCTCAGCATTCTAGGCTCAAGTGATCCTCCCACCTTAGCCTCCCAAGTAGCCTCCCAAGTATGCACCACCATGCTCAACTAATTTTTAAATTTGTTTCTAGCCACAGGGTCTCCCTATGTTGCCCAAGCTGGTCTCTTTTTTTTTTTTTTTTTGTTTAGACAGAGTTTCGCTCTTGTTACCCAGGCTGGAGTGCAATGGCGCAATCTCGGCTCACCGCAACCTCCGCCTCCCGGGTTCAGGCAATTCTCCTGCCTCAGCCTCCTGAGTAGCTGGGATTACAGGCACGCACCACCATGCCCAGCTAATTTTTTGTATTTTTTAGTAGAGACGGGGTTTCACCGTGTTGACCAGGATGGTCTCGATCTCTCGACCTCGTGATCCACCCGCCTCAGCCTCCCAAAGTGCTGGGATTACAGGCTTGAGCCACCGCGCCCGGCTCCAAGCTGGTCTTGAACTCCTGGGTTCCACGTGATCCTCCTGCCTTGGTCTCCCAAGTGCTGGGATTATAACATGAGCCACCACACCTGGCCTGACATTTGTTTTAGGTCAGAAATAGATACTGAGCTTTGTCATATCCTTTTTCTGCATGTATTGAGAGAATATCATACAGGTTTTCTTTTTTAGTCTTGTTAATATGTTACATTGGCAGGCCGGGCATAGTGGCTCACACCTGTAATCCAAGCACTTTGGAGGCCAAGGCGGGTGGATTACCTGAGGTCGGGAGTTCAAGACCAGCCTGACCAACATGGTGAAACCCCGTCTTTAAAAAAAATATATGTGTGTGTGTGTGTGTGTGTGTTACATTGGTTTATTGATTATAATTTAAAGGATATCTCAACTTGAACTAGCTTCATTTTAACTGCTCAAGATCCCCATGGGATACTATTATATTAGGCAGTACAGCCCTCTGTGTCCCTAGCCACTCTGCTATGCTACTTTCTATAAAGCTTACACAGAAAGCAACTCAAGCAGACTCCTTCCACTTAGAGAGGGAAAGACACATACTTTGAAATTTACAGGCATCTGAATTAGGTATTATTCTTTCTAAGTGACAGATTATAAAACAGATCCAAAGAGGCTGATGTCACATACCTGCCTGTGAAAGAAAGAGGGAGAAAAAAGAAATCAGGATACAAGTGTTTTTTTCATTACATAATCTGCAATTCACAGTAGTTTTAGGAGGAAAAAAAAAAAACTAGAAAAATGAACTCTTCATTGTAGACCAAGACCGGAAAAAACAATAAATAACCTAGCAAGATGCAAAAATTGTTAAAAACCAACAACAATAATAAAACAATTAATAAATTAAAAGGCAGACCTAAGCAGAATTGAAATACCCCAAATTCCTTTTTGGGCAGAAAACAGATCTACGGCTTTGGCCTGGTTAGGGTCTTGCAAGATGAGACTGGAAAAAGAAGTAGGTGGAGAATGACGACCTGTGTCTTTTTTCATTTGCCTGCTTTTATTTATGTATTTATTTTTTAAATTTTTATTTATTTATTTATTTTTAAAAGACAGTTATTCAGCCGGGCGCGGTGGCTCACGCCTGTAATCCCAGCACTTTGGGAGGCCGAGGCGGGTGGATCACAAGGTCAAGAGATCGAGACCATCCTGGTCAACATGGTGAAACCCCGTCTCTACTAAAAATACAAAAAATTAGCTGGGCATGGTGGTGTGTGCCTGTAATCCCAGCTACTCAGGAGGCTGAGGCAGGAGAATTGCCTGAACCCGGGAGGCGGAGGTTGCGGTGAGCCGAGATCGCGCCATTGCACTCCAGCCTGGGTAACAAGAGCGAAACTCCGTCTCAAAAAAAAAAAAAAAGACAGTTATTCAGTGTCACGATCAGACTATTACATTTAGCAATCAACAGCATGGGTGCAAAAAAAAAAGAAAAAGAGGCCGGGCGCAGTGGCTCAAGCCTGTAATCCCAGCACTTTGGGAGGCCGAGGTGGGTGGATCAAGAGGTCAAGAGATCGAGACCATCCTGGTCAACATGGTGAAACCCCGTCTCTACTAAAAATACAAAAAATTAGCTTGGCATGGTGACACGTGCCTGTAATCCCAGCTACTCAGGAGGCTGAGGCAGGAGAATTGCCTGAACCCAGGAGACGGAGGTTGCGGTGAGCCGAGATCGCGCCACTGTACACCCCCCGCGGGAAAAAAAGAGAAAAACCCCATCTCAAAAAAAAAAAAAAAAAAGAAAAAAAATCTACATTAAAATCCTTTGTTGGAATGCTTTACACTTTCCACAGAACAGAAACGAAAATAACCTGTTATGCAATTAGTCACAAATACAGTCCTCGAGTTTTTTGCCTATACACATGA
>NW_022436999.1:9291733-9301176 GCF_009761245.1 Sapajus apella
AAAAAAAGAAAAAAATACAAAAAACCCCTCAAAAACTATTATGAACAACTCTGCACACAAATTAGAAAACCTAGAAGAAATGGATGCATTCCTTGAAACATACAATTTCCCAAGATTGAACTAGGAAGAAACTGAAATGCTTAACAAACCAAAAATGAGTTCTGAAGTTGAATCGATAATGAAAAGCCTGCTAACCAGAAAAAGCCATGGACCAGACAGATTCACAGCTGAATTCTACCAGACATATAAAGACAAGCTGGTACCATCCTACTGAAATTACCCCCAAAAAAGAGAGGAGGAGGGACTCCTCTTCAACTCATTATTTGAGACCAGCATCATTCTGATACCAAACTTGGCAGAGACACAACAACAAAAAAATTTAGGCCAATATCACTGATGAACATAGATGCAAAAATCCTCAACAAAATACTGGCAAATTGAATCCAGCAGCACATCAAAAAGTTAATCCACCATAATCAAGTAGGCTTTATTCCTGGAATGCAAAGTTGTTTCAACATACACAAATCAACAAATGCGATTTGTCACGTAAACAGAATTACATACAAAAACCACATGATCATCTCAACAGAAAAGGTTTTCAATAAAATTCAACATCTCTTCATGTTAAAAACCCTCAACAAAGTTGGCATTAGAGGAACATACATCAAAATAATAAGAGCCATCTATGACAAACCCACAGCCCACATCATACTGACCTGGCAAAGCCAGAAGCATTCCCCTTGAGAAATGGAACAAGAAAAAGATGTGCACTCTTATCATTCTATTCAGCATAGTGCTGGGAGTCCTAGACAGAACAGTCAGGCAAGAGAAAGAAATAAAGTTATCCAAATAGGAAGAAAGGAAGTAAAACTGTCTCTCTTCACAGATGATACGATTTGATGCTTAGAAAAAAATCCAATGGTCTCTGCCCAAAAGTTTCTAGATCTGATCGACAACTTCAACAAAGTTTCAGGATACAAAATCAATGTACAAAAATCAGTAGCATCCCAGCACTTTGGGAGGCCGAGGCGGGTGGATCACAAGGTCAAAAGATCAAGACCATCCTGGTCAACATGGTGAAACCCCGTCTCTACTAAAACTACAAAAAATTAGCTGGGCATGGTGGTGCGTGCCTGTAGTCCCAGCTACTCAGGAGGCTGAGGCAGGAGAATTGCCTGAACCCAGGAGGCGGAGGTTGCGGTGAGCCGAGATCCGCCACTGCACTCCAGCTGGAGCAGCAGAGCAAAACTCCATCTCAAAACAAACAAACAAGTTTATTACTTCCTGGATACAGTGGGAGTACAGGCATTGGGTAAACGCTTCTGTTCTAAAAGAGAGAGATTGACCAAAACAAAGGCATGACAGGCCCCAGGCCAGTCTAAAGTTCAGCAGGGCAGTCATTAAATCTTAAAGATCCAAAATAATCTCCTTTAACTCCAAAAAGGGAAGGACTCACTTCCAGGGCATGCTGATGCAAAGAGTGAGCTCACAAAGCCTTGGGCAGCTCCTCCCCTGTGGTTCTGCAGGGTAAAGCCCTCAGCAGCTGCTTTTATAGGCTAACATTGAGTGTCTGTGGCTTTTCTAGGTGCACAGTGCAAGCTGTCAGTGCATCTACTATTCTGGGGTCTGTAGGATGGTGGCCGTCTTCACACAACTCCAGTAGGCAATGCCCCAGTGGGGACACTGAGGGAGCTACAACCCCACCTTTCCCCTCCACACTGCCCTAGTAGAGGTCCTCCATGAGGGTCTGCCCCTCCAGCAGACTGTTGTCTGGACATCCAAGTGTTTCCATACATTCTCTGAAATCTAGGTGGAGGCTCTCAAACCTCGGCTCTTGCCTTCTGTGCACCCACAGCCCAACACTACATGGAAGCATGGCTGGGAGGCCTCAGGAAATTTGTAATCATGGTGGAAGGCAACGGGGAAGCAAGTACATCTTACCATGGTGGAGCAGGAGAGAGAGTGAAGGGGGAAGCGCTACACATTTTCAAACAGCCAGATCTCAGGAGAACTCACCCACTATCATGAGAACCACAAGGGGAAAATCTGTCCCCATTATCCAATCACCTCCCAGCAGGTACTTCCTCCAACACAAGGGATTACAATTCAACAAGAGATTTTGGTGGGAACACAGAGCCAAACCACATCAATGAGCAAAGAATATGACCAGACACTTCTCAAAAGAAGACATACACATGGCCAACAAGCATATGAAAAAATGCTCATCATCACTAATCATTAGAGAAATGCAAATTGGCTGGGCATGGTGGCTCACACTTGTAATCCCCGCACTTTGGGAGGCTGAGGTGGGAGGATCACTTGAGCCCAGGAGTTCAAGACCAGCCTGGGCAATACAGTGAGACCCCATCTCTCTCTAAAAAAAAAAAAAAAAAAGTGAGAAATGCAAGTCAAAACCACAATGAGATACACCACCAGTCAGAATGGCTATTATTAAAAAGTAAAAAAAAAGGGCCAGGCGTGGTGGCTCATGCCTCTAATCCCAGCACTTTGGGAGGCCGAGGCGGGTGGATCGCTTGAACCCAAGAGGCGGTCAAGAGATCGAGACCATCCTGGCCAATGTGGTAAAACCCCATCTCTACTAAAAATACAAAAAATTAGCCGGGCATGGTGGCGCATGCCTGTACTCCCAGCTACTTGGGTGGCTGAGGCAGGAGAATCGCTTGAACCCAAGAGGCGGAGGTTGTGGTGAGCCAAGATTGCGCCATTGCACTCCAGCCTGGGCAACAAGAGCAAAACTCCAACTCAAAAAAAGAAAGTAAAAAAAATAGACCAGATGCAGTGGCTCAATCCTGTAATCCCAGCACTTTGGGAGGCCGAGGCAGGCAGATGACGAGGTCAGGAGTCCAAGACCAGCCTGGCCAACATGGTGAAACCCTGTCTCTACTAAAAATACAAAAATTAGCCGGTCATGGTGGCAGGTGCCTGTAATCTCAGCTACCTAGGAGGCCGAGGCTGGAGAATTGCTTGAACCTGGTAGGCAGAGGTTGCAGTGAGCCGAGATTGCGCCACTGCATTCCAGCCTGGTGACAGAGCAAGACTCAGTCTTGGGGGAAAAAAAAAGTCAAAATATAATAGATGCTGGTGAAATTGCAGTGAAAAGGGAATACTTTTTCACTGCTAGTGAAAATGTAAGTTAGCTCAACCAACTGTGGAAAGCAGTTTGAAGATTTCCCAAAGAATTTAAAGCGGAACTACCAGCTGGATGCAGTAGCTCACACCTGTAATCCTACCACTTTGGGAGGTTGAGGTGAGAGGATCATTTGAGGCCAGGAGTTTGAGAGAAGCCTGGGTAACATACTAAGACCCCATCTCTACAGAAAATAAAAAATTAGGCAGGCATGTTGGCATGTGCCTTGTGGTCCCAGCTGTTTGGGAGGCTGAGATAGAGGATGCTTTGAGCCTGGGAGGTTGAGCCTGTAGTGAGATATGATCATGCCACTGTACTCTAGCCTGGGCAGCAGGGCAAGACCCTGTTTCAGAAAAAAAATAAAAATAAAAATAACCTGTCGGGCACAGTGGCTCAAGCCTGTAATCCCAGCACTTTGGGAGGCCAAGGTGGGTAGATCACGAGGTCAAGAGATCGAGATCATCCTGGTCAACATGGTGAAACCCCGTCTCTACTAAAAATACAAAAAATTAGCTGGGCATGGTGGCACGTACCTATAATCCCAGGTACTCAGGAGGTTGAGGCAGGAGAATTGCCTGAACCCAGGAGGCGGAGGTTGCGGTGAGCTGAGATTGCGCCATTGCACTCCAGCCCGGGTAACAAGAGTGAAACTCGGTCTCAAAAAAAAAAAAAGAAATAAAAAAATGGAAGAAAAACCCAGAACTACCATTTGACCCAGCAGTCTTATTACTGCAAATATACCCAAAGGAATATAAATCATTCTATCATATAGACATTTGCATGCATGTGATCATCACAGCACTATCAAAATAGCAAAGACATGGAATCAACCTAAAGCTCTATCAGTGGTGCAGTGGATAAAGACAACATGGCAGATATACACCATGGAATACTACACAGCCATACAAAAGAATGAAATCATGTTCTTTGCAGCAACATAGACAGAGCTGGAGGCCATTATTCTAAACAAATTAATACAGGAACAGAAAACCAAATACTGCAAGTTCTCTCATATAAGTGGGAGCTAAACACTGAGTACACATGGACACAGAGAAGGGAACAATAGACAAGGGGGCCTACTTGAAGGTGAAAGGCAGGAGGAGGGTGAGGATGGAGAAGCTATCTATCAGGCACTACGCTTCTTACCTGGGTAATGAAATAATTTATAAACAAAACGCCTGTGACATGCAATTTACCCATGTAACAAACCTGCACTCGTACCCCTTGAACCTAAATAAAATTTGGAAGAAAAAATCTTCAGTGGAAACAAAGAAAGAAGGGTGTGGGAAAGCCTGATTTATGGGGTGGTGATTAGGAAAGGCATGGTAAATCAGGGTCAGGTTTGTTATGCAGATTTAAATTGGTGCCTTCTCCATTGATAAGAATCTGTAGTGAGTTAGCATCATCCTTCTCTTTGTAGTATAAAGTGGGAGGAGAGGCATGCTTACAAATGGAGTGTTGCCTGTGAATGGAGATTTCCTTTCCTTTATAGATGTAAATTTCTCTTAGAAAAGTGTGACTTCTGAGCCTTCATGGAGAAATAAATTAAAAAGAAAGAAAAGTGTGACTTCTAGGCCTTCATGGAGAAATAAATAAATACATAAGAAAGAAAAGTGTGACTTCTGGTCTTGTTCTCTAAGCTTCTCCTGTAGCTGCAGTCTCTCAAAATAATGAGCTCAAAATAATCCTTATGCCAAAGGCTTCTGCAGTTTTTCAATATGCCAAGGTGACATATTTTGAAGTAGCATGTCCTGAACCCCATCACCTTGAAACTCCCTCAACATACAATAAAATAAGTATGTATTATTTCCACATTATTCTAATTTCATGTTAAATTAAGTTTAGCCTAAAACTGTCTTCTTAAATATTTTAAGCTCAGCTTAAAGGTTTCTCTGTACACAGTGACTGTAACTGAACTGGATGTGTAAACAGGCTAACCTACTCTTGTGCCAATCACAGCGTTTTGGCCAATCACAGGCAGCTAACTGTTCAAACCATGTTCAAATAAGACAAATGCCAAGCTGTAACCAATCTAGCTGTTTCTATACCCCACTTCTGTTTTTCTGTACGTCATTTTCTTTTTTCTGTCCATAAATATTATTTGGCCATGTGATAGCCCTGGAGTTGCCCTGAACCTATTCGGGTTCAAGGAGCTGCTGGATACTCAGATCATTCTTTTTTTTTTTAAATGGGGTTTCACCAGGCTGGTCTTGAACTCCTGACCTCAGGTGATCCACCCACCTTGGCCTCCCAAAGTGCTAGGATTACAGGCGTGAGCCACTGCGCCCAGCTCTCAGATTATTCTTTACTCAGTTAAACTCTGTTAAATTTAATTTTCAAGTTTTTCTTTTAACATTCATCACACTGTTAGAGCTAATTCACTCCCATTGAAAAACCTAGCCCCATATCAGGACCACAGACCAGTCTTGTCCTTTGTTGTGAGGAATTGAAGGCAATATAATTCAGTAGCTCAAGTGACACTTTAGCTGCTAGTCTGACTTTGCCCTGTGCTTTCAGGACTTGGGTTATTCTGCTTTATTCTCACTTTTTTTTTTTTTTTTTTTTTTGAGATGGAATTTCGCTCTCGTTTCCCAGAGTGCAATGGCACGATCTCGGCTCACCGCAACCTCCGCCTCCTGGGTTCAGGCAATTCTCCTGCCTCAGCCTCCTGAGTAGCTGGGATTACAGGCACGCGCCACCATGCCCAGCTAATTTTTTGTATTTTTAGTAGAGACGGGGTTTCACCATGTTGACCAGGATGATCTCAATCTCTTGACCTAGTGATCCACCCGCCTCCGCCTCCCAAAGTGCTGGGATTACAGGCGTGAGCCACTGTGCCCGGCCTATTCTCACTATTAATGGTAACCTCACAGTTCAAAGTACCTACACTTCTGGTCCTGTTTTCAGACCCCTCTTACATTGACTGCCTGCCTGCCTAAACAGCTCTCTCAACAATGCCTTCACTCATATTTCTTTTCTCTGTCTATGCCATACACATGGTAGAAAGGTGTCAAATGTTAAATTTTGTTTTTCCTGTATTTAGAACTATTTAGCTTTTAAATTTCTTCTTTCATCAGTTTTAGGAATTTTTTAAATCAAGTATTTTGTCCTTCTCTTCTAAATGATCACATTTTATTGGCATGTAGTTATTCATAATATTTTATTTTTTTAAGGCAGGTAGGATATATAGTGTGAAAATAAAATTTAACAGCTGCTGGAACTCCAGAAACATTTTAAGACTTGAGAGAGACATGACTGATCTGAGTCATGTAGCATGTAGTCGTAACTTCTGCTTCTTAGATTATAGATTAGGCCGGTCACGGTGGCTCACCATTGTAATCCCAGCACTTTGGGAGGCCGAGGCGGGAGGATCACCTGAGGTCAGGAGTTCAAAACTAGCCTGGCCAACACAGTGAAACCCCGTCTCTACGAAAAATACAAAAATTAGGCTGGGTGCAGTGGCTCACTCTGGTATTCCAGCACGTTTGGAGGCCGAGGTGGGTGGATCATGAGGTCAGGAGTTTGAGACCAGCCTGGCCAACACAGTGAAACCCGGTCTCTACTAAAAATACAAAAATTAGCTGGGCATGGTGGTGGGCGCCTGTAATCTCAGCTACTTGGGAGGCTGAGGCAAGAGAATTACTTGAGCTTGGGAGGCAGAGGTTGCAGTGAGCCAAGACTGAGCCATTGCACCCACCCTGGGTGACAGAGCTAGACTCCATCTCAAAAAAAAAAAAAAAAAAAATTAGTTGGGCATGATTGTGGGCACCTGTAATCCCAACCATCCTGGAGGCTGAGGCAGGAGAATCACTTAAACCTGGGAGGTGGAGGCTGCAGTGAGCCGAGATTGTGCCGTTGCACTTCAGCCTGGGCGACAGAGCAAGACTCTGTCTCAAATAAATAAATAAAATAAAATAAATTACAGATTGACTCTCTTTCTCACTGTTCTTGTTCTGTAAATGACAAGGAAAGACAAGAGACCAGACCACTTCCCCTTCAATCAATGACCTTTGTCATAGGTTAACCGCCTCCTTTATTGTCCTGTACCTAATTCAAAACAGATGGCACAAAAGACTCCATGACTGTTTCATCTTCAGTGTAGAATGTTAAGCAAACCTTTCTTGAAAGAAAAATACCACTTTAATCAATCAAATCATTGTAACTATGCATTAACGCTTACATAAAAAGATGCTGAAATTCTGTTAAGCTTGCCTAAACGCTGTCTGTATAAATAACCCCACACTTCCACATGTTGGAACATTCTTCCACTCTTTGGAATCTGTGCTTCCAGGATGGCTATTCTCGAACTCTACACTTAATCATATTTTCTGAATCTTGTTATTTAAGGTTGACAATATCAACGTTCACTTTTTATTTGTTATTGACAACAATTGCTTTTGAGAAAGAAAAGTGGCTCAGCACAGCCTAAGGAATGTGAAGTATGCAAAGTTTATCGGGCCCACAGAGACAGGAACACCAGACTTCAATCACAGCCCCCGAAGCCATGCCTGGAGGTAATTGTTTTATTTTCCTAAAATGTTACCAGGAATTACACAATGTAACCCTGACTCATTATCTTCATGTTCCTGGGTTTTGTGATACAAGAACAATGTATCCTTAGCCAATCAATAGCTTATTTTAGAGAGCCAATGTTAATTTTTGGTAAACTCTTCAGGGACTGCTCTCTAACTTCTCTTTTTTCATGAGTAAACCCACTTAGGATAGGAGCATATATTCAGGGGAACTTTAATCTCTGATTCTCTGGTTGTAGTCCTCAACCTTAGTCAGAATAAACTCTCAAGTTATATTAATTTTGGCTTCAGTTTCTTAAAAAAAAAAAAAATACTGTTGATATGGAGACTCAGACAGATAACTAACAATTAACTTTTTTTTCTTTTCTTTTCCTTTTTTTCTTTTTTTTTTTTTTTTGAGGCAGGATCCCACCCTGTTGGCCAGGCTGGAGTGCAGTGGCTTGATCTCTGCTCACTGCAGCCTTGACCTCCTGGGCTCAAGCCACTCTCCCACCTCAGCCACCCAAGTAGCTGGGACTATAGGTGCACGCCACTGTGGCTGGCTAATTATTATTATTATTTTTTGTAAAGACAGGGTCCCATGTGTTGCCCAGACTAAGCTTTTAATTTTAATATTATATTTAAAGCTATGTTTTCCCTCTGAGCACTATTTTAGTTATATTTCACAAATTTGATGTTATATTTTTGTCATATTTCATTCAAAATATTTTTAAATTTCCGTGTGTTTTCTTCTTTCATCTACATGTTTTTTGAATGTATTTTGTTCAATTTCCAAACATTTGGGGATTTTAAATTCATCTAACTTTCTCCTCAAAACAGTTTGGTGATGTACATGGTACAAGTTAGCACATATCAGAATTGTGACTGTAACCTTTCCCTTGTTTGTTGGTAAGCATGAATAGCCTTTTTAAAAAAATTATATTTAGATGAATTAAATTTTTTCAGTCTTTTACTGCTTTTCTCTTTCATATATTGTTTATTTTATTTATTTATTTTTTTTGAGACGGAGTTTCGCTCTTGTTACCCAGGCTGGAGTGCAATGGCTCAATCTCGGCTCACCGCAACCTCCGCCTCCTGGGTTCAGGCAATTCTCCTGCCTCAGCCTCCTGAGTAGCTGGGACTACAGGCACGCGCCACCATGCCCAGCTAATTTTTTGTAGTTTTAGTAGAGACGGGGTTTCACCATGTTGACCAGGATGGTCTCGATCTGTTGACCTCGTGATCCACCCGCCTCAGCCTCCCAAAGCGCTGGGATTATAGGCTTGGGCCACCGTGCCCGGCCCATATATTGTTTAAAAAGATCTTCTTAAGAATAATAAATTAAGGTTAACCTAAATTTAAAATAGAATTATCTGCCAAGCATAGTGGCTCATACCTGTAATCCCAGCACTTTGGGAGGCAGAGGCTGGTGGATCACCTAAGGTCAGGAGTTCGAGACCAACATGGTGAAACCCCGTTTCTTTTAAAAATACAAAAACTTGGCCGGGCGCGGTGGCTCAAGCCTGTAATCCCAGCACTGTGGGAGGCTGAGGCGGGTGGATCACGAGGTCAAGAGATCGAGATCATCCTGGTCAACATGGTGAAACCCCGTCTCTACTAAAACTACAAAAAATTAGCTGGGCATGGTGGTGCATGCCTGTAATACCAGCTACTCAGGAGGCTGAGGCTGGAGAATTGCCTGAACCCAGGAGGCGGAGGTTGCGGTGAGCCGAGATCGCGCCATTGCACTCCAGCCTGGGTAACAAGAGCGAAACTCCGTCTCA
>NW_022436999.1:9304176-9325876 GCF_009761245.1 Sapajus apella
ACCCAGGCTGGAGTGCAATGGCGCGATCTCGGCTCACCGCAACCTCCGCCTCCTGGGTTCAGGCAATTCTCCTGCCTCAGCCTCCTGAGTAGCTGGGATTACAGGCACGCACCACCATGCCCAGCTAATTTTTTTTTTTTTTGTATTTTTAGTAGAGACAGGGTTTCACCATGTTGACCAGGATGGTCTCGATCTCTTGACCTCGTGATCCACCCGCCTCGGCCTCCCAAAGTGCTGGGATTACAGGCTTGAGCCACCGCGCCTGGCCGACTCCAAACAAGTTTAATAACTTGTCAACATCAAATGGTTAAGTAGCAGAGTCAGAGACCAGATCACACTTACTTCTTTTCTTTTTTTTTTTTTTTTTTGAGATGGAGTCTCACTCTGTCACCCAAGCTGGAGTGCAGTAGTGTGATCTCAGCTCACTGCAACCTCTGCCTTTGGGGTTCAACCGATTCTTCTTCCTCAGCCTCCACAGTAGCTAGGATTATAGGCGCCATGTCTGCAGTCTGCACCCTCAGGGACCCTGGAAGTCTTCCCTACCCCATCCCAGCAGGTTCAGAGGTGTCTTCTCCCACTGCCTGGCCTCTCTCCTCTCCCGGGATGGCTCCAATCTCGGAGCAGGGGTGCTATCACAGACCAGCCAGGTGTGCGCAACCTTGGGGCAGTGCTGACACACCAGCCCTCTGCTGTCTCTGCCCCCTCCGGAATTTGGGCACCCATGAGCATGAGAGGGGAAGCCAAGAGGGGCTGAGGGTGGAAGCCAAGTGAGGGCAGAGAACAACTTGGCACTGGCCTACAGGAACCCATTGGTGCAAACAGCCTGGCTGCCAAGGATGCTGGTGGTGCAGTGGAAGGCAGATAGGCTCCTGGACAAAGGAGGCAGATCCCCATAAGATTCCACCTTCAGGGCAGGGATCTTCAAGACCACACTGGGAAACATGGCAAAACCCCTGAAGGCTGGGGGTCAGGTGCCAGTCCCTGTGGATTTGAGTAGGCATTTATGGTGCCTTGTCGGGCCAGCCCATGGCCACCTATGGACCAATCAGCATGCACTTTCTCCTCTCGGAGATCCATAAAAGCCCCAGACTCAGCCAGAGCAGGGCAGAGGATGGAGAGACCATGGGACTGCCAGCTGCAGAGAGGAGCCACCCACTCCAGGCCTCCTCTCTGCTGGGAGCTAAACACTCCATGGGACAACCTGCCTACAAAGAGGAGCTGCCCACTGCAAGTCTCATTTGAGCTGTTCTAACACTCAATAAAGTTCCTCTTCATCTTGCTCACCCTTCGCTTGTCTACATGCCTCATTCTTCCTGGACACAGGATAAGAGTGCAGGCAAAGGCGGCTGGGCGCGGTGGCTCACGCTTATAATTCCAGCACTTTGGGAGGCCGAGGCGGGTGGATCACGAGGTCAAGAGATCGAGACCATCCTGGTCAACATGGTGAAACCCCGTCTCTACTAAAAAAAAACTACAAAAAATTAGCTGGGCACGGTGGCGCGTGCCTGTAATCCCAGCTACTGAGGAGGCTGAGGCAGGAGAATTGCCTGAACCCAGGAGGCGGAGGTTGCAGTGGGCCGAGATTGTGCCATTGCACTCCAGCCTGGGTAACAAGAGCGAAACTCTGTCTCAAAAAAAAAAAAAAAAAAAAAAATGCAGGCAAAGCATCACCAGCCACACATGTTTCTGGCCAGAAAAGTGACAACCCGAAGTTCTCATAACACATGTTTTCATTCCTATGTAGAAACTAAAAAAATTGATCTCATGTAGAGAGTTGATTGGTGGTTACCAGAGACTGGGAAGAGTAGTGGGGAGGAGGGGAAGAAGACGAGTCAGTTAATGGGCACAAAAGTATTGTTAAAATAGAAGGAATAAGATCTAGTCTTCGATAGCCCAATGAGGTGACTATAATTAACAATAATTAATCGTATATTTCAAAATAGCTAGAAGAGAAGATTTGGAATGTTGCCAACACAAAGAAATGATAAATATTTGAGACTGTCAATATCTCAGTTACCTAGATGTAATCATCATACATTGCATGCATGTACGTGTACCTTGGCTCCAAAATAAGAGAAAGAAAAAAAGAAGGCTGGGGCCATAGCTCATGCCTGTAATGCTAGCAGTTTGGCAGACCAAGTCAGGTAAATTGCTTGAGCCCAGGAGTTCAAGACCACACTGGGCAACATGGTGAAACCCTGTCTCTACAAAAAATACAGCAGTTAGCCAGGCATGCTGGCACATGCCTATAGTCCCACTATTTGGGAGGCTGAGGTGGGAGGATCAGTTGAGCCCAGGATGTCCAGCTGCAGTGAGCGGCATTTGCACTACTGCACTCTGGCCTGGGTAATGGAGCAAGACCCTGTCTAAGCTTTTTTTTTTTTTTCTTTTTTTTGAGACGGAGTTTCGCTCTTGTTACCCAGGCTGGAGTGCAATGGCGCGATCTCGGCTCACCGCAACCTCTGCCTCCTGGGTTCAGGCAATTCTCCTGCCTCAGCCTCCTGAGTAGCTGGGATTACAGGCACGCGCCACCATGCCCAGCTAATTTTTTGTACTTTTAGTAGAGACGGGGTTTCACCATGTTGACCAGGATGGTCTTGATCTCTTGACCTCGTGATCCACCCGCCTCGGGCTCCCAAAGTGCTGGGATTTTTTTTTTTTTTAATAAAGGCAAGGCATGATGGCTCACACCTGTAATCCCAGCACTTTGGGAGGACAAGGCAGGCGGATCATGAGGTCAAGAGATCGAGACCATCCTGGCCAACATGGTGAAACCCCGTCTGTGCTAAAAATACAAAAATTAGCTGGGTATGGTGGCGCACACCTGTAATCCCAGCTACTTGGAATGCTGAGGCACTAGAATCACTTCAACCCGGGAGGCGGAGGTTGCAGTAAGCCAAGATCTCGCCTGGCGACAGAGTGAGACTCCATCTCCAAAAAAAAAAAAGTTTCACTAAAGCTTCCTATTTCTTTGGTTTTACGAGACATGCCCACTTATAGATAGCACAGAATCTTGTACGTTTTGTGGACAGATATTCACCCTTGTCACACATGGCCCTTTTTTGGATCATGCCAATTCCTTCAAGCAGTTCATCCCTAGAAGCAGGTAAACAGGGACATCATCACCTCATGGACAGGTTTGAAATCATAACTGTAAATATTCACATTGCCAGGCAGAGTTAATCCTAATAAATTCTTGATATGGAGTGTGCCAGGTGTTTTTGTTTTTGAGACGAGGTCTCACTTTGTCACCCAGGCTGGAGTGCAGTGGCACGATCATAACTTACTGCAGCCTCAACTTCCCAGGTTCCAGCAATCCTCCCACCTCAGCCTTCCAAGTAGCTAGGACCACAGGGGTGCACCACCATACCTAGTTTTAGTATTTTTGATAGAGATGGGGTTTTGCCATGTTTCCCAGGCTGGTCTCGAACTCCTGAGCACAGGTGATCTGCCCGCCTTGGCCTCCCAAAGTGCTGGAATTATAGGCGTGAGCCACCATGTTGAGTCTGAAGTGTGCCAGTTCTGATTAAGGGTGAAAATAAGGTGGAATATCTTTTCCCAACTCACCAGCATTTCCAAAACAAAAAGAAAACATTGGAGGAATAGTGAATAGTGGAACTTAATATAAGAAGGTTTGTTTTCCTTAAGAATGAGGATCACCACTTCAAACTTAATACAAAGAGCTTGTGCTTTTCCTACATTCACAAATATAACAACCCCTCACCTAAAAAAAAAAACAAAACCATAACAGCCCACCACTGAATTTAGATGTACACACACAGGCTGGTCCGAAGGTAGTGAGTTATCTCAGTTGACTGTTCACAGTCAGTTACAAATCGAACTCCTTGTTCTACTCTTTCCCTCCTTCTCACTACTGCACTTGACTAGTCTGAAAAAAAAAAAAAAGATGTACACACATAAACAACATGTGTGCAGGTACAGTTATACGTATGATATATAGGTGGTGCAAATAACTTTTAAAACTATACTATTTATACATTTTTATTTTTATAGAGACAGGGTCTCTCTGTTGCCCAGGCTGGTCTTTAACTCTTGGGTATAAGTGATACTCCTGCCTCATCCTCCCAAAGTGTTGGGATTACAGGCGTGAGCCACCTCACTCAGTCTTAACTATTTTTTCTTTTTTTTTCTAGACAAAGCTTCACTTCTGTTGCCCAGGCTGGAGTGCAGTGGCATGATCTCGGCTCACTGCAATCTCCACCTCCTGGGTTCAAGCAATTCTCCTGTCTCAGCCTCCCAAGTAGCTGGGATTACAGGCACCCACCATCACACCTGGCTAATTTTTTGTATTTTAGTAGAGATGGGGTTTGGCCATGTTGGGCAGGCTGGTTTCGAACTCTTGACCTCAGGTGATCCATCTGCCTCGGCCTCCCAAAGTGCTAGGATTAGAGGCATGAGCTACCATGCCAGGCCAACTACTTTTATATAATTACAAATTTACAGCTGGGCTTCATGGCTCATGTCTATAATCCCAGCACTTTGGGAGGCCTGGGTGGGAGGATCACTTGAGCCCAGGAGTTTGACATCAGTCTGCAATATAGAGAGACCCCATCCCTACAAACAAAAAATTACAAATTTACAAAAAAACTTGCAAGAATATTACAAGGAATTCCCATCTACCCACTAGACCCACAAATGGTTTCTGTCTTGTACCACTGCTTTATCATTCTCTATGACACACATTTGTTTGTATGCATGCATGCACATATATGTACATATATATTTTTTGAACCACTTAAAATTAAGTTGTTATTAGGTATAGAGGGCAACTGTGTTCTTTACCCCTAGATACATTTGTGTGTATTTTCTAAACACAAGGACATTCTCTTACATAACCAGTACAATGACCTAAATCAGGAAGTTTAGTATGGATGTCATACTATTGAATCTACAGTTCCTGTTCAAATTTCATAAATTGTTCAGCTAGAGTCCTTCACAGCTATTTCTTTTTCCTTGTTCAGGATCCAAGCCAAGATTACATATTTGCATTTAATTGTAATGAGTCTTTGATCACTCTTTTTTTCCTGGCAGTTACAAAGGCAATCTTTGGTCTCTCTTAGTCTGGAACTGCTCCTCAGTGTTGAGAGCACAAGCCAGATATTTTGTAGAATGCTATTCAATTTGGATGTGTCTTATGTTTCATCATAGATTCAGGTTATGCATTTTTGGCAGGAATAAAAATGATACTGTATCTGTATTAGTCCATTTTCACACGGCCATAAAGTGGCCAAGACTGTGGTGGCACATGCCTGTAGTCCCAGCTACTTGGGAGGCTGAGGCAGGAGAATTGTTTGAACCCGGGAGGTAGGGGTTGCCATGAGCCGAGATCGCACCACTGCACTCAGGTCTGGGCAGTAGAGCAAGACTGTCTCAGAAAGAAAAAAAAAAGAAGTGCCCAAGACTGGGTAATTTATTAAGGGGAAGAGGTTTAATTGACTCACAGTTCCCCAAGGCTGGAGAGGCCTCAGGAAACTTATAATCATGGCAGAAGGCAAAGGGAAAGCAAGATACCCTCTTCACAAGGCCACAGGAAGAATGAATGCAGGAGAGACTACCAAACACCTTATAACACTATCAGATCTCGTGAGAACTCATTCACTGTCATGAGCATAGCAAGGGAGAACTGCTCCCATGATTCAATTACCTCTACCTGGTCTCTCCCTTAACACATGGAGATTCTGGGCATTACAAATAGTTGGCATTTTCTTACAAGCAAAAGCTTCCTTTTATTTCTTATTTATTTATTCATTCATTATTATCAATGTGGGCTCGTGGAATTTTATCTTATTCAATGGGTAATACTCCATTTCTATCATTATTTATTTTGATGCTCAAATTGTCCTGAATTTGGTTGGTAAGAGACCTTCAAGTTAGACCCTTTGTCCCTTTTGTTGTGTTCCTGTGTTCCAATCATTCTTTTTTTCCTTTCTTTTTTTTTTTTTTTGAAATGGAGTTTCACTCTTGTTGCCCAGGCTGGAGTGCAATGGTGTGATCTCGGCTCACTGCAACCTCCGCCTCCTGGGTTCAAGTGATTCTCCTGCCTCAGCCTCCTGAGTAGCTATACAGGCACATGCTACCACGCCCGACTAATTTTTGTATTTTTAGTAGAGACAGGGTTTCACCATATTAGCCAGGCTGGTATGAAACTCCTGACCTCAGGTGATCCGCCCACCTCAGTCTCTTAAAGTGCTGGGATTACAGACATGAGCCACTAATTATTATTTAAGCCCTTCCTTTTACTTTTTTTTTTTTTTTTTGAGACAGGGTCTTTCTCTGTCGAACAAGCTGAGTGCAGTGGTATGAACACGGCTTACTACAGCCTCAAACTCCTGGCCTCAAGCCATCCTTCTGCCTCAGCCTCCCAAGTAGTTGGGACTAAAGCTGTGTGCCGCCACACCTGGCTACTTTTTTTTTTTTTTAGACAGAGTCTCACTCTGTTGCCCAGGTTGGTCTCCAACTTCTGGCCTCGAGTGATTCTCCTACCTCGGCCTTCCAAAGTGCTGGGATTACAGGCATGAGCCACTGCTCCTGGCCTTTTAAACACTTTTCTAATTTGACACAGGATATTCTATACTCATTCTTTTGCTACCCCAAGAGGAAAACAAAGGAATCAAATCTGGTATTAGGTGTGCTCACTGATATTGGTGTGTCATTGTTTCTAGGTAGGCCCTTTCTGTAGAAAATGCTAGAAAAAATGTATATAAATATACCTCTGTGTGTGTGTGTGTGTGTGTGTGTGTGTGTGTGTGTGTGTACGTATATATATCTGTCTAGATAGAGGGTCTAAGGTCCACCTCTCTCTCTCTACCTTAAAAACAGTAAAGTCACACTGACTTCTTTACTCCCAAACCAACACTGCCAGCGTTCATGCTAGCCCTCCTCTTTTCCATATTCGTTAACTTCCATTTCCAACAGTGAGAAAACAGTGGCTTTCCAAGATTGTACCACTGTACTCCAGCCTGGGAGACAGAGCAAGATTCCATCACAAAAAAAAAAAAGAAGAAGAAGGCCAAGCGTGGGACATGGTGGCTCACGCCTGTAATTCCAGCATTTGGGAGGCCGAGGTGGGCAGATCACCTGAGGTCGGGAGTTGGAGACCAGCCTGGCCAACATGGAGAAACGCTGTCTCTACTAAAAAAAAATACAAAAATTAGCTGGGCGTGGTGGCACATGCCTGTAATCCCAGCTACTCAGGAGGCTGAGGTGGGAGACTTGCTATAACCCAGGAGGCAGGGGTTGCAGTTAGCCAAGATCATGCCACTGCACTCCAGCCTGGGCAACAAGAGAGAGACTCCATCTCCAAAAAAAAAAAAAAAACCACGTGGTTTTAAAACAGTGGTTTTCATTATCCCCCTATATACTTATTTATTTGCACAAACATCAAATGCAAATGAGGTACTTTTAGGATTGCTAATCCATACTATTGTGGAAAGCAAATCTCATAAAGTTCAATATTTATTTATACTTCTTTTCCATTTTTTCAGGTAAAATTTACATACAGCAATGTGCACAAATCTTAAGGGTATCATTTAACAACTAAATATACCCATTTACCCCCCGCCATAAACATTTCCATCACCCCAGAAAGCTCCCTCATGCTTCCTTCTCAGTTGATCCCTATCCGAATGCCATCCAGGGATAACCTCTGTCCTGACTTTTTGCTACAGATAAGTTTTCCCTGTTCTAGAATGACATGCAAATGAAGCATACATTACATACGGTTTTTTGTCTGGCTTATTTGATTCAATGTAATAAGATTCAGGCAAGTTGATGCATGCTTCAGTAGTTTGTTCATTTTTTAAAATACTTCCCAGTTTTATATTTTAGTTATGAAGGTCAGTTACTGGAGTCAGACTTGTTCCTAACAAGCAGAATTTTTATGTCCATTCAGAGTCCCTTACACTTTTCTGGGCATATTCACTTGCAGAAAGGTGTAGAAACTGTATAGTTTGTTCCTATTTATTTATTTAGAGACAGAGTCTTGCTCTGTTGCCCAGGCTGGAGTGCAGTGGCATGATCTTGGCTCACTGCAACCTCCACTTCCCCGGTTCAAGCAATTCTTCTGCCTCAGCCTTCTGAGCAGCTGGGATTACAGGTACCTGCCACCATGCCCGGCTAAGTTTTGTATTTTTAGTAGAAATGGGGTTTTCCCGTGTTTGCCAGTCTGGTCTTGAACTCCTTACCTCAAATGGTTTGCCCACCTGGCCTCCCAAAGTTCTGGGATTACAGGTGTCAGCTACCATGCCAACCCCTTTTTAGTACTGAGTAGTATTCCATTGTATAAATATAGTACAGTTTGTTTTGTAGTGTTCAGGGTAGAAGTCATGCACAGCTGTTGTGAAATTTATTACTATTTTTATGCTATTGTAAATTGTTTTCATTTCATTTTCTAGTTGTATTTTTAATGTCATTGATTTAAGAATATTGACCATATGTCCTATGATCTTGGGATTATTAATTATAGAGTTGTTTTATAGATTCCTGGATTTCTAAAATTAATGTGTGAACACTGAAACTTTTACTAATTCATTTTCCAGCTATATTCCTTTTATTATTAATTTTTATTTTATTTTTTGAGACTGACTCTTGCTCTGTCACCCAGGCTGGAGTACAGTGGCACAATCTCGGCTCACTGCAACCTCCGACTCCCATGTTCAAGCGATTCCCGGGCCTCAGCCTCCTGAGTAGCTGGGATTACAGGCATGTGGCACCACGACTGGCTAATTTTGTATTTGCAGTGGAGATTGGGTTTCGCTATGTTGGCCAGGTTGGTCTTGAACTCCTGATCTCTAGTGGTCCACCCACCTCAGCCTCCTGAAGTACAGGCATGAGCCACCATGCCCAGCTCCTTTTATTTTTTTTCTTGCATTGGCTAAGATTTTCAATACAATGTTGAGTTGAAATGTTGAGAGGGGACATCTTGGCTTGTTACTGATCTTACAAAAAATAATTCAATATTTCACTAATTGTGCAAAGTTAGCTGTAAGTCGTTTGTAGCTAATCCTAGTTTTTTTTTATTTTTTTAGACTAGTCAAGCACAGTAGTGAGAAGGGAAACAGAGTATTTTTCTAGCTTCTTTTTTTTGGGGGGATCAAGCTGTTCTTTATTTCAGGGAGAGGGCAGGGGACGGGGCTCAGCATTTCTTGGCAGCGGCTTTCCTCAATGCTGCCAGGACATTGCTAAACTCCTTGCGTTTCCTCTGGGTGCAAATGTGTGTCCCCACCCTTTTCTTGATGAACTTGAGGGCCTGTTTGTCCTTGGAACTTTAGTTTACTAAAGTTTAGTAACTCCATGGCGTGCCGCTCCTACGGGTGAAGTCACACACCTCCCAGATCATGCCCCACACGAACGTGGTGTGTTTGGTTAGATGCACGTGTCTGCGGCTGTGCCTGGGCTTGCTCACCTGTGGCCCTTGTTGAGGCCCACGGCCTTAGGGTAGCAAAGAGCCATGGCTGCTGCTCTCCAATGGCGGCCGTGGGGTAGGGCTGGCGCCGTGTGGAACTCTCTTTTCTAGCTTCTTAAAATGGAAATTTAGATTACTGATTTTATTTATTTGAGACGGATTTTTGCTCATTACTCAGGCTGGAGGGCAGTGGTGTGATCTCGGCTCACTGCAACCTCCACCTCTCAGGTTCAAGCAATTCTCCTGCCTCAGTCTCCTGAGTAGCTGGGATTATAGGCACGTGCGACTATGCCCGGCTATTTTTTTCTTTTTCTTTTGTATTTTTAATAGAAATGGGGTTTCACCATGTTTGCCAGGCTGGTCTCAAACTCCTGACCTCAGGTGATCCACCCGTCTCCACCTCCCAAAATGCTGGGATTACAAGCGTGAGCCACTACTGCGCCGGGCCTATTGATGAATTTCTTTCTTTCTCCCCTCCCAGGTTTATTGAGGTAAAATTGACAAATTAAAATTGTATGTGTTTATAGGCTGGGCACCGTGGCTCGTATGGGAGGCTGACACTTTGGGAGGCTGAGGCAGAAGGATCACTAAGGCCATGAGTTCAACACCAGCCTGGGCCACATAATGAGACCTCCCCACATTCCAAAAACATAACAATGGGCCAGTTGCAGTGGCTCAAATCTGTAATCTTGGCATTTTGAGAGGCCAGTGTGGGTGGATTACTTGAGGCCAGCAGTTCGAGACAAGCCTGGGCAACATAGTAAAACCCTGTCTCTACAAAATGCCAAAAATTAGCTTGGCATGTTGATGTATACCTGTAGTCCCAGATACTCAGGAGTCTGATGCGGGAGGATCACTTAAACCTGGGAGGTTGAAGCTGCAGTGAGCTATAATCATGCCACTGCACTACAGCCTGGGTGACAGAGCAAGACCCAGTCTCAGGAAAAAATTTAAAAATTGTATAAATAAAATAAATTGTATATATTTATGGTGTACAACATTATGTTTTCATATATGCATACAGTGTTAAATGAATACCACAATCAGGCTAATTTGCATGTACTAGTTCATTTCATGCTGCTAAAAAAACAAACCCAAGACTGGGTAATTTATAAAGAAAAGAGGTTTAATTGACTCACAGTTTCGCATGGCTGGGGAGACCTCAGGAAACTTAAATCACAGAGGAAGAGGAAGCAGACATATCTTACATTGTGGCAGGTGAGAGAGAGCGAGCAAGAGCAGGGAAAACTGCCTTATAAAACCACCAGATCTCGTGAGAACTCACTCACTATAATGAGAATAGGATGAGGGGCACCTGCCTGCAGTCCCAACTACTTGGGAGGCTGAGGTGGGGGATCACTTGAGCCCAGGAGTTTGAGGTTACAGTGAGCTATGATTGAATCACTGCACTACAGCCTGGGTGACAGAGACCTTGTCTCTAAAAAAATAAAATAAAGAAACTTAAGCTTCCTGCATCTTAGTTTCTGGATCTAAAAAATGGACTAATAGTGCTACATCAATAGATTATTTTGAGGATTAAACAAGATAATACAGCTAGGTTCCATAGCTCATGCCTGTAATCCCAGCACTTTGGGAGGCCGAGGCAGGCAGATCACCTGAGGCCAGGAGAGTTCGAGACCAGCATGGCCAACATGGTGAAACCCCGTCTCTACCAAAAACACAAAAATTAGCTGGGCGTGGTGGCAGATGCCTGTAATCACAGTTACTCCGGAGGCTGAGGCAGGAGAATCACTTGAGCTCAGCAGGCGGAGGTTGCAGAGAGCCGAGATAGAGCCATTGCACTCTAGCCTGGGAGACAAGAGCAAAACTCAGTCCCTAAATAAATAAATAAAAAGTAAAAATACTGGCAGATTGCCCTCCCTACATTGTAAGCTTCTTGGAGAGACAGATCATGTCATATTATTAATGCTTGTGGTTCTGTCAGTGCCTAACATGTTGCCTTGCATTTCATCAAATGGCTTAAGCTGTTGTTAAGCCATGCAATTTATGGCATTTTGTTATAGCATCTTAAGACAAATATTAATACGATAATTTAAACTCTACCTACCAAATTATAGCTATTTTATTGATGAAAATCTTTTCTCGTTAGCCAAGGGTAGTGGTGCACATCTGTAGTCCCAGCTACTCGAGAGGCTGAGGCAGGGGGATTGCTTGATCCTGGGACATCGGGCTCCAGTGAGCCATGATCATACCACTGCAGTACATCCTGGGTGACAGTGAGACCCTGTCTCAAAAAAGAAAAAAAAAAACCTTCTGTCTTGTCTTCAGTTTTCTTAACTGTAAAATGAAAGAAACGTCTTCTGGTGATACTTGAAATACATGAAATGTCATATAAATGCAAAGCACTAACAATTTTATTATGGGTGTAAAAGTCCTATGAGAGGTCAAGGTTTCTAAATATATAATCATATTTCAAAAACAAGACGTGCTTAGCTCAAACAAGAGATTATTCTGTCAGAAGGATAATCACAGATCATCAGAGGCAAATGCATTTGTGTCTGCACTTTCCATGTAAAACTGAGGTCTTTTGCTTTTGATATGACAATCTTGCTCATAATAACCATATTAAAAATAGCTTCTTTTTGCTGGGTGTGTTGGTGCATGCCTGTAATCCCAGCTACTCAGGAGGCTGAGGCAGGAAGATTGTTTGAGCCCAGAAGTTTCAATCTATAGCATGATATGATCACAAATTGCGAATAATCACTATACTCTAGCACAGGCAACATATTGAGACCCTATCTCTAAAAAAGTAAAAACAAACGAACAAAAAACTTATTTTAAAAACAGGCTTTAAAAAATATAGTTTAAGAGCAGTGGCTCATGCCTGTAATCTCAGCACTTTAGGAGACTGAGGCAGGTGGATTGCTTTAGCCCAGGAGTTTGAGACCAGCCTAGACAACATGGCCAGACCCCTGTCTTTACAAAAAACACAAAAATTTGCAGGCCATGGTCGTGTGCACCTGTGATATCAGCTACTTAGGAATATGAGGTGGGAGGACTGCTTGAACCCAGGAGGTTGAGACTGCAGTGAGCCATGATTGAGTCACTGTCCTCCAGACTGGGTGACAGAATGAGACCCTGTCTCAAAAAAAATTTTTATAAGCAATAAATAGTATTTAAATAAATTTATAATAAGAAATAAAATGAAGTTTAAACAGTAAAATTTATTATATGAATAATAAACAATAATAAAATAGCAAACAACTTATTTTAAAAGGTTATATAACTTAGATTTTTTTTTTTGTTTTGTTTGTTTTTAAGACAAGTCTTGCTCTGTTGCCCAGGCTGGAGTACAGTGGCATGGTCTTGGCTCACTGCAACCTCTGCCTCCCAGGTTCAAACAATTCTCCTGCCTCAGCCTCCTGAATAGCTGGGATTATAGACGCGCGTCACCACGCCCAGCTAATTTTTATATTTTTTGAACTCCTGACCTCAGGTGATCCACCCACCTCGGCCTCCCAAAGTGCTAGGATTACAGGCGTGAGCCACCACGCTGGCAGTTTTTATATTTTTTAAGTAGAGACGGGGTTTCACCACGTTAGCCAGACTGGTCTCGAATTCCTGGGCTTAAGTGATCCAGCCGCCTTTGCCTCCCAAAATGCTGGGATTACAGCTGTGAGCTACTGCGCCCAACCTATGGCTTAGATTTTTTTAAAGTAAAAGATGTATTGCTAGTAGGTATCTTGATGGAAATAAGAAGTATTGTTTGCTGGGGATTTTGTTGTTGTTGTTGTTGTTGTTTTTCAATGCGGTCTCACTCTTCCACCCAGGCTGGAGTGTGGTGGCATGACCACAGCTCACTACAGCCTCAATCATGGGGTCTCAAGCAATCCTCCCACCTCTGCCTCACATGTAGCTGGTACCACAGGGGCACACCACCACACTCTGCTAATTTTTGTACTTTTTGTAGAGACAGGGTTTTGCCATGTTGTTCACACTGGTCTCAAATGCCTGGGCTCAAGGAATGGGTACGCCTTGGCCTCTCAAAGTGCTGGGATTACAGGTATGAACCACTGCACCCAGCCTGTCCTTGACCTTTACATGATGGAATCATACTCTATATATTTTTCTATGATAGTTTTTCCCCCATTTTGCATTTCTTTCTTTCTTTTTTTTTTTTTTAAATATAGAAATAGAGATGGGGTGTTACCATGTTGGCCAGGCTGTTCTCGAACACCTGACCTCAGGTGATCCACCCATCTCGGTCTTCCAAAGTGCTGGGATTACAGGCATGAGCCACCGCGCCTGGCCCCATTTTGCATTTTTGAGATTCTCATCCATATTTATGCCTAGAGCTATAGTTTACTCATTTTCACTCCTGTATAGTGAAAAAAAAATTTTTTTTTTGAGACAGACTCTCCCTCTGTCACCCAGGCTGGAGTGTAATGGCAGGATCCCAAATCACTGCAACCTGTGCCTCCCAGGTTCAAGTGATTCTTCTGCCTCAGCCTCCAGAGTAGCTGGGATTACAGGTGCATGCCACCACACTCAGCTAATTTTTGTATTTTTTTAGTAGAGACGGGTTTCACCATGTTGTCCAGCTGGCTTCAAACTCCTGACCTCAGGTGATCACCTGCCTTGGCCTCCCAAAGTCCTAGAATTAACAGGCATGAGCCACTATGCCTGGCCTGTGTGTGTGTGTGTGTTTTTTTTTTTTTAATACACTATAGTTTTATCATTTTATGATGTTTTCAGTTTTTGCTATTATGAATACTTCAACCAAGAAATTCCTGCATACGTCTGTTGGTATTTGTGCCAAAATTTCTCTATGGTAAGTACTTAGGAGTGAAATTGCTGGATCATTAGAAATGACATTTTCAACTTATAAGACAATACTAAATTCTTTTTTTTTTTTTTTTTTTTTTTGAGACGGAGTTTCGCTCCCCCTTACCCAGGCTGGAGTGCAATGGCGTGATCTCGGCTCATCGCAACCTCCGCCTCCTGGGTTCAGGCAATTCTCCTGCCTCAGCCTCCCGAGTAGCTGGGATTACAGGCACGCGCCACCATGCCCAGCTAGTTTTTTGTATTTTTAGTAGAGACGGGGTTTCACCATGTTGACCAGGATGGTCTCGATCTCTTGACCTCGTGATCCACCCGCCTCGGCCTCCCAAAGTGCTGGGATTATAGGCGTGAGCCACCGCGCTCGGCCAAGACAATACTAAATTCTTATCCAAAGTCATTAGCAAATGTTCAGTCACATCAAAAGTATGTAAGTATTTCTGTGACTATTTCCTCACCAACATCACAAATTGACTGATTCACGAGGTCAGAAGATTGAGACCAATCTGGCCAACATGGTGAAACCCCATCTCTAGTAAAAATACAAAAATTTGCTGGGTGTGTTGGTGCGTGCCTGTAATCCCAGCTAGTCAGGAGGCTGAGGCAGGAGGATTGCTTGAACCAGGGAGTCAGAGTTGCAGGGAGCTGAGATCGTGCCACTGCACTCCAGTCTGACAACAGGCCAGGCATGGGTACTTATCCCTGTAATCCCAGCACTTTGGGGGGTCCAGGCAGGAATCACTTGAGGCCAGGAGTTGAAGACCAGCCTGGGCAATATAGTGAGACCTTGTCTCTATTATTATTTTTTAAAAATTGACTTCTGTTGGCCAGGATTGATGAATTAAAAAAAATTATTTTATTTAAAAATGTCTGGTCAAGCATAGTGGCTCATGCTTGTAATCCCAGCGCTTTGGGATCACTCACTATTGCCGAGGCAGGTGGATCACTTGAGGTCAGGAGTTCAAGACAAGCCTGAACAGCATGGTGAAACCCCATCTCTACCAAAAATACAAAAACTAGCTGGGTGTGGTGATGTGCACCTATAATCTCAGCTACTCTGGAGACTAAGTCATGAGAATAGCTTGAACCCGGCAGGCAGAGGTTGCAGTGAGCCAAGAGCGTGCGACTGCACTTCAGCCTGGGCAACAGAGTGAGACTCTGTCTTGAAAAAACAAAAAAAATATTTTGCCAATCTAGTAGGTATGAAACAATATCTCACAAGTTTTAACTTGTATTTATCTTATCACTAATGAGGTCAAGAATCTTCTCATGTGTTTAATTGGCCATACATACTCCTCATCTGTGAAATCTATTCATATTATTTGCCCACTTTTCAGTTAATTTGTCTTTCCTTACTGATCTGACAAGCCACCTCTGTCTTATATCAGATTTCCATACATTTATGGGTCTGTTTCTTTAAAAAATTTTTTTTTCTTTTTTTTCAAAGCCCAATGCTTTTGAAATGGGACTGTTTCTAGCATCTGTTTCCTGGTGAACTCATTTTTTTTTTCCTTTGGAGATGGGATCTTGTTCTGTCACCCAGGCTGGAATGCAGTGATACAATCACAGCTCATTGCAGCCCCAATCTCCTGAGCTCAAATGATCCTCCCACCTCAGCCTCCTGAATAGCTGGGACCACAGGCGTGTGCCACCACTTTTTAAAAATTTCTGTAGAAATAGTGTCTCACTATGTTGCCCAGGCTGGTCTCAAACTCCTTGGCTCAAGTGATCTTCCTGCTTTAGCCTCCCAAAGTGCTGGGATTACAGGCATAAGTCACTGTGCCCAGACATCATTTTTTACTTACTTGAATATTTATGACTGGTTAGCAAAAAGACTATTCAATGAAGGTTTCATCCACAGGAATTTACAAGACATTCTTGAAAATACTTAGTTATCTCTAAGGACTAATGCGCCACCAGAGGGAGCCCCAAGAGGTCGATGAATGTGACATAATAGCATTCAAGTTCACACAGGACATGGGAGTTTAGCTTTACTTAACATCGTTATGGGTATTTTCGCTATTGCTTACACCAAGATCTTGGAGTTTTGTTTTGTTTTGTTTTTGAGATGGAGTTTCACTCTTGTTACCCAGGCTGGAGTGCAATGGCGCAATCTCGGCTCACTGCAACCTCCGCCTCCTGGGTTCAGGCAATTCTCTCCTGCCTCAACCTCCTGAGTAGCTGGGATTACAGGCACGCGCCACCATGCCCAGCTACTGTTTTGTATTTTTAGTAGTGACGGGGTTTCACCGTGTTGACCAGGATGGTCTCGATCTCTTGACCTCGTGATCCACCCTCCTCGGCGTCCCAAAGTGCTGGGATTATAGGCTTGAGCCACGGCGCCCGGCGATCTTGGAGTTAATGCATTTTTGCAGTATGTCACATCTTTCCCCTGGTATTTCATTATTATAATTTTGTTTTTCCATGTGACTATATATAATAAGACATTATGAGATGAAATAACTAGTTCACTATTATTCATAAGCCTGGGCAACATGATAAGACCCTGTCTCTACAAAAGATAAAATTAAAAAATAATCAACCGGCCGGGCGCAGTGGCTCAAGCCTGTAATCCCAGCACTTTGGGAGGCCGAGGCAGGTGGATCACGAGGTCAAGAGATCGAGACCATCCTGGTCAACATGGTGAAACCCCGTCTCTACTAAAAATACAAAAAATTAGCTGGGCATGGTGGTGTGTGCCTGTAATCCCAGCTACTCAGGAGGCTGAGGCAGGAGAATTGCCTGAACCCAGGAGGTGGAGGTTGCATTGAGCCGAGATGGCGCCATTGCACTCCAGCCTGGGTAACAAGAGCGAAACTCCGTCTCAAAAAAAAAAAAAAAAAAATCAACCAGGCATGATGGCACACACCTGTGGTCCCAGTTATTGGGAGGCTGAGGCAGGAGGATTGCTTGTCCCCGGATGTCAAGGCTGCAGTGAGCTGTGATTGTGCCACTGTACTCCTGTCAGGACAACAGAGCCAGACCACATCACAAATATATTTATATATTGCCCCTAGAATTTTTTTTTTAGACAGCATCTGGCTCTGTTGCCCAGGCTGGAGTGCAGTGGCACAATCTTGGCTCACTGCAACCTCTACCTCCTAGGCTTAAATGATCCTCCTGCCTCAGTCTCCTGAGTAGCTGAGACCACAGGTGCATGCCACCAGTCAGCTAATTGTTTTTTTTAGAGACAGGGTTTCACCTTGTTGCCCAGGTGGGTCTCAAACTCCTGAGATCAAGCAATCTGCCTGCCTTGGCCTCCTAAAGTGCTGGGATTACAGGCATGAGTAAACATTCCTGGCCTACCCATAGAATTTTTAATGAACTTCTTAATTCTCTATGCTTAGATTGTTCCCCAGGCACTGCTGTCTTGACCTATTCCTAGACGCTGGAACCTATTCTGAAAGTTGATGATGAAGTTCATTTCATCAGCTCTGGTTACTTCCTACAAGTTAAGATTGTTCAATTCTAATCTTTTTAAAAACATATTTTTCAGAGATAGGGTCTCACTGTATTGCCCAGGCTGGTCTCAAACTCCTGGGCTCAAGTCATCCTCCTGCCCTGGCTTCCCAAAGTGCTGGTATTAAAGATGTAAGCCACCACACTCAATCTGTCCTCTTCTAATCTTTTTTTTTTTTTTTTTTTTGAGACGGAGTTTCGCTCTTGTTACCCAGGCTGGAGTGCAATGGCGAGATCTCGGCTCACCGCAACCTCCGCCTCCTGAGTTCAGGCAATTCTCCTGCCTCAGCCTCCTGAGTAGCAGGGACTACAGACACGCGCCACCATGCCTAGCTAATTTTTTTGTATTTTTAGTAGAGACGGGGTTTCACCATGTTGACCAGGATGGTCTCGATCTCTTGACCTTGTGATCCACCCGCCTCGGCCTCCCAAAGTGCTGGGATTACAGGCTTGAGCCACGGCGCCCGGCCGTCCTCTTCTAATCTTATTGGCCAGACCTAGTCATAGGATTCTGCCACCTCCTAAATCCTCATTGCAATTAATATATTTATGTGCTTTGCTCCTTATCGTCTAGATGCCTGTCTGAAAACCAGTTCCTCTATGACTGTGATCTCCAAGTGACCAAAGTCCTATCCTGGAATCCAAGCTAAGTGATACGCACCTTGTACCTTGCTCCTCAAGGCACTAACAACTAGGAATCCCGAGCAACTTTCTTAGCTGGAGTTTTTGTTTGTTTGTTTGTTTTATCCACACTGCTTTCTGGGGCAGGGGCTAATCCTACAATACGGACAGTCTACAGGCCAAGACCTTTGGCTGCTTCTTTGTCCTGGCTGCTGAGTCTGAAAAACAATTTTACATTTGAGAGCTATAGCTTTTCTTTAGCAGCAACGGAGCAGGAACTTTTCCTGATATATTTTCGTCTATTTATTGAACTAATGAGGCTCTATGCTATGTACTTTGGAATATGGCAATACACAAGATTGACAAAGTCCCTGTCATTAAGAGTTTATAGTCTAGCAGGGGTTTAAGGCATCAAACAAGTTTTAACTGGGTAAGGGCTACAAAAGGGAATGACCCAAGGAGACTTATAACATGAAGACCTAACCTCAGCTGATTGACATTTCCTACTGGATTTTTGCCCTTTATTGTGGGGTGGTTTGTCACTTGTTTTTATAGTCTAATTTTACTTCAAGTCAACTCACATTCTTTCAGTTGTAGGCAGAGATGTGTTTGTGCATGTAAACACACAATGGTTTTTTTGTTTTTTTTTTTTGAGACAGGGTTTCACTTCATCACCCAGGCTCAAGTGATCCTCCCACATCAGCCTCCCAAGTAGTTGGGACTACAGGGGTGCCACCATCGCAAGCTGATTCTTTGTATTTTTTGTAGAGATGGGGTTTCACTATGTTGCCCAGGCTCGTCCTGATCTCCTGTGCTCAAGTAATCTGCCCACCTTGACTTCCCAAAATTCTGGGATTACAGGCATGAGCTACTGTGCCCGGCATACACAATGGCTTTCATATATCCCTCGTTTCACAAAAAAATGTGAAATAATGTATCATGGGGGGTATTCATTGGAATTTCTGAGATGGGTTCTCATTAATTCAAACAGTGGCTTAACAAATGGACCCTATTCATTACAGAAGCTGATTCAATACCAAAAGATAGAATATAAGGGTGATAGTGCAAACGCTTAGGCAATTTGGAATCCAGAGAAGAAAGGAAAAAGGATTACTTGCATGCAGGGGCCAGGCAAGTAACATACATGACTGAACAAGGTAGGTCTGGGATGTGGTAGACTGGAGAGGGTTCAACTGACTGCCATGTAGGAATCAGGGCCCAGTGTGGCCACAGCATCCCAATCTATAAGAGAGGCTAGAATTTAGACTTTTATATGAAATTCTCTATTTTTAATGTCAAATAATTTAAACAATTGTGAATTAGATGAGATACATGCAAAATTATTAAAAACAAAGAAAAATTTTAAAAATAAAAGATTGACTGGGTGCCATGGCTCATGCCTGTAATTCCAGCACTTTGGGAGACCAAGGTGAGTGTATCACTTGAGTTCAGGAGTTCAAGACCAGCCTGGCCAACATGGTGAAACCCCATTTCTACTAAAAAAAAAAATACAAAAATTAGCAGGGCGTGGCAGCAGGTGCCTATAATTCCAGCTACTCCAGAAGCTGAGGCAGGAGAATTGCTTGAATCTGGGAGGTGGAGGGTGCAATGAGCTGAGATTGCACCACTGCACTCCAGCCTGGATGACAGGGCGAGACTCCATCTCAAAAATAAATAAATGAATGAATAAGATAGAACAAAATAAAAAATTGTGCAAGCTGAACAAAATGCTTCTACCATTTTGGCATATTTAATTTATTATTTTTATTTTTAGGCATATTTAATTTAGACTCTCAATTTTATGATGACTTTCTAAGCATGGACTCACCAACTCCTGCCCCCTGCATCTTGTTTCCTCTCCTATTTTACTCATCCCTCTCTCCTCTGCACTACCTTCAATCCCAACCCCATTCACCAGCTTCCAGTATCATTAAGTGATTCAGCTGAATAGATCTAAGGCCTTTTGTCCCTCTCTCCCCAGAGAGGTTTTCTTTACAAAGGGAAGGGGAGCGGGCAGGAGAGGTGAAGTACAAGGTTTTCTTTTCCACCACTTAATTTAAACAACGTTGTCCCAGAATTTCTTTCCTGTCTAGAGAAGAGTGCACCTAGAAGAATAATGAATGGAGCTCTTTGCCACTGCTAAACCTGCACTTCTGGAATCTTATCGCATTGCACAGCTCCTTGCCACTGGATAACTGCATATGGAACATTACGTAACTACATAACAACAAAGAAATCGCTCCCCAGGTGACACCAACTGTTCCAGGAGCTTTTTCAGTATTACAGGGATGATGCTCTATGCCTTCAGGCCACCATGTATTCAAAATTTAGCATTATACATTCTCCTGGAAAAAGAATTCCATTCTTAGCTGGGCACAGTGGCGCACGCCTGTAATCCCACCACTTGGGAAGGCTGAGGCGCGTGGATCACTTGAGGTCAGGAGTTCAAGATCAGCCTGGCCAACATGGTGAAACACTTTCTCTACTAAAAATACAAAAAATTAACCAAGTGTGGTGGCGGGCACCTGTAATCCCAACTACTTGGGAGGCCGAGGCAGGAAATCGGCCGAGCCCTGGGAGGTGGAGGTTGCAGTGAGCTGAGATTGTGCCACTGCATTCCAGTATGAACGACAGAGCAAAACTCTGACTCAAAAAAAAAAAAAAAAAAAAACCCCCCTCTTTTTTTTTTTTTTTTTTTTTTGAGACGGAGTTTCGCTCTTGTTACCCAGGCTGGAGTGCAATGGCGCGATCTCGGCTCACCGCAACCTCCGTCTCCTGGGTTCAGGCAATTCTTCTGCCTCAGCCTCCTGAGTAGCTGGGATTACAGGCACACGCCACCATGCCCAGCTAATTTTTTGTATTTTTAGTAGAGACGGGGTTTCACCTTGTTGACCAGGATGGTCTCGATCTCTTGACCTCGTGATCCACGCCTCGGCCTCCCAAAGTGCTGGGATTACAGGCTTGAGCCACCGCGCCCGGCAAAAATCCACTCTTAAGAGATTTTTATCCATGCATTAGTAGTGGTTAGGTAGTACCAATGGCAGATATATATGTTTACTTATTTATTGAGACAGGGTCTTGCTCTGTCACCCAGGTGGCAGTGCAGTGGCACAATCATGGCTCACTGTAGCTTCAATCTCTTGGACTCGAGCAATCCTCCTGCCTTAGCCTGCTGAGTAGCTGGGACTACAGGTGTGCATCAACACATCTGGCCAGGGTGTATATATATATATATATATATATATATTTTTTTTTTTTTTTTTTTGGAGACAGAGTCTTGCTCTGTCGCCCAGGCTGGAGTGCAGTGGTGCAATCTTGGCTCACTGCAAAGTCCGCCTCCAAGGTTCAAGTGATTCTCCTGCCTCAGCCTCCCAAGTAGCTGAGATTACAGGCGCG
>NW_022436999.1:9326276-9344361 GCF_009761245.1 Sapajus apella
CGCGCCTGTAATCTCAGCTACTTGGGAGGCTGAGGCAGGAGAATCACGTGAACCTTGGAGGCGGACTTTGCAGTGAGCCAAGATCGCCCCATTGCACTCCAGCCTGGGCAACATAGTCTAAATCTGTCCCCAAAAAAAAAAAAAAAAAACAAAAAAAAAAAAAAAAAAAGAAAAATGAAACTTAATGTTTCACAGCAATCCTGTGTAAGTCCAGATGGTCAAAAGACATTATTTTTCAAATCCTGTCTTCTCATTAGTCTTAAATCAACTCAACCATTATTACTAGAGTTTCATATTTCTTGTTTTTTAAAAGTCTATCACATATGACTATAAACTTGAGAAAATTTGACAAAAGAGCAAAAAAGATGGGATAGAATAGTGTATATGCCTCTTCTCTAGATACCTGTTTTCAGATCCATCCTTTGCCTTTCTGCTAGTCTGCTCTTTATCACAAGAAATTATTTTCCCTAAATTCCCTCGTCCTTGACCTACCCCTAGTCTTAGTCATGGTGAAAAGTTAGAGAATGGAAGGAAGAGGAAATGTGGAATTTCTCCCTCTCTCTCCAGTTTCCTTAGAATGGCCCCTCCCTCAGGGGCTCCTGCTCCTCCTTGACCCCCAGGCTGTAGCTCCTAAGGACAATTACACCTAGGGGTGGTCATGACTTTCTGCAGATGTTAATTCTGAGTTGCTTCACTGTGCATTTTGTTTTGTTTTGTTTTTTTGAGACAGGGTCTCACTCTGTTGCCCAGGCTGAAGTGCAGTGGCACAATCACAGCTCACCGCAACCTCGACCTCTCCAGCTCAAGCAATCCACCTGCCTCAGCTTCCCAACCTGAGTAATTTTAAAATCTTTGGACATAGGGAGGGGAACATCACACACTGGGGCCTGTTGGGGGCGTGGGGTGGGGGACAAGGGAAGGGAGAGCATTAGGACAAATACCTAATGCATGTGGGGTTTAAAACCTAGATGATGGGTTGATGGTTGCAGGAAACCACCACGGCACATGTATACCTATGTAACAAACCTTCATGTTCTGCACATGTATCCCAGAACTTAAAGTAAAATAAAATAAAAATAAAAATAAAAAACAGAGTGAAAATAACAGATTTTTTTTTTTTTTTTTTTTTTTTTTTTTTTTTTTTTGTAGAGATGGCGGTGGGAGGTGGGGGTGCGTCCCACTATGTTGCCCAGGCTGGTCTTGAACTTCGGAGCCCAAGCAGTCCTCCCACCATGGCCTCCCAAAATGCTGGGATTATAGGCGTGAGCTATTGCACCTGGCCCTCACTGTCCACTGTGAACTTCTCAGCCTCAGCTGTTCCTTCCCCTGTGTAAACAATTACCTGAACTAATTTCTCTCTTTCAAACGTGGCTTCTATTCTTCTGACTACACTTTCACAGCAAAGAGTGGGGCTGTTTGCAAAACACTCTTCTAAGCTTTCAGGAATATGTCATTAATCCATTCTGTAGACTCACATGTATGTCAGCTTTATCTGTGACCAGACATTGTCAGATTAAGTCATATTTTCTACTTATGCCTAACAGCTAGCCTACAAATTTTAATTCTCCTGGGCTGATGCCAATGAATACCATTTTACAAATTTGTTTTGAGTTACCTGTATTCCCTTCCTTTTAGAATTTCTTGGGAAGACAAACGTTTAGAACTCAGTCATAAATTAGAATATGATTCAGGGTCCACCTTCCTTTTAAAATTTCTTGGGAAGACAAACATTTAGAACTCAGTCATAAATTAGAATATGGTTCAGGGTCCAGTTTGGTGGTTCACATCTGTAATTCTAGCATTTTGGGAGGCAGAGGCAGGAGGATAGCTTCAGGTGAACCCGTGAGGGGTTTAAGATCAGCCTGGGCAACATAGGGCAAGTTCCCATCTCTACAAAAAATAAAAAATAAATTAGCTGGGCATGGTGGCATGCACCTTGGTGATTCCAGCTACTTGGCGGGGCTGAGGTGGGAGAATTACTTGAGCCTGGGAGTTTGAGGCTGTACTGAGCTGTAATCATGCCATTGCACTCCTGCCTGGGGGACACAGCAAGACCTTGTCTTTTTTTTAGGTCTTGCTATATTGCCCAAGGTGGGCTTGAACTCCTGGTATCAAGCAATCCTCCTGCCTTAGCCTCCCAAAGTGCTGGGATTACAGGCCTGAGCCATCATGATGGCTGGCCTTGTTATTTTTATTTTTTATAGAGATAGGGTCTCGCCATGCTGCCCAGGCTGGTCTCAAACAGTTGGCCCCAAACAGTCCTCCTGCCTTGGCTTTCCAAAGTCTTGAGATTATAGGCCTGATCCACCACACCAGACTGAGACCCTGTCTCCTGAAAAGAAAAACATATATAAATAAACAAAATAAATTAAAATATAATTCAGGAGTTAAAATGGGCTTTATTTTGCTTCTAAAATCCATGGGCATTACTTTTTTAGAGCAGGGTTCAAGGAGGAAAATCCTTTTGAAGGGTTTAAAAACTTTTTTTGTTGGCCAGGCATGGTGGCTCATGCTGGTAATTCCAGTGCTTTGGGAGGCTGAGGCAGGTGGATCACCTGAGGTCAGGAGTTCGAGACCAGCCTGACCAATATGGTGAAACCCTGTCTCTACTAAAAATACAAAAATTAGCTGGGTGTGGTGGTGTGTGCCTGTAGTTCCAGCTACTTGGAGGCTGAGACAAGAGGATTGCTTGAACCTGGGATGCAAATGTTGCAGTGAGCTGAGATCGAACCACTGCACTCCAGACTGGGTGACACAGTGATACTCTGTCTCAAAAAAAAAAAAAAAAAAAAAAAGTTTTTTTGTTTTAAATCCTGTTCTCTTTAAATTTCAAATTAGAAAAAGAAAAGAAAATTATAGCATAGCCGGGCGCGGTGGCTCAAGCCTGTAATCCCAGCACTTTGGGAGGCCAAGGCGGGTGGATCACGAGGTCAAGAGATCGAGACCATCCTTGTCAACACGGTGAAACCCCATGTCTACTAAAGCTACAAAAAATTAGCTGGGCATGGTGGTGCGTGCCTGTAATCCCAGCTGCTCAGGAGGCTGAGGCAGGAGAATTGCCTGAACCCAAGAGGCGGAGGTTGCGATGAGCCGAGATCGCGCCATTGCACTCCAGCCTGGGTAACAAGAGCGAAACTCCGTCTCAAAAAAAAAAAAAAAAAAAAGAAAAGAAAATTATAGCATAATACATCCTCATATAATTTTTGCCTGGATTCACCATTTGTTAGCATTCTACAAATTTTTCTCCCTCTTTCTGAACCACTTGAAAGCAAGTGGCAGGCATCATGGCATTTCACCACTAAATAGTCCAGCATGTACGTCCAAAGAACAAGAACATTCTCCTGGCCAGGCACGGTAGCTCATGCCTGTAATCCCTGCACTTTGGGAGCCGAGGTGGGCGGATCGTTTGAGCCCAGGAGTTTGAGACCAGCCTGGGAAACATAGCAAGACCCTGTCTCAACTTACTTAAAAAAAAATTTTTTTTAAAGAACATTCTGTTACATAACCACAATACCATATTTATGAACAAGGCATTTAACGATCCAGTCCATTCTCGTTTCCTTAATTGTCCAAAAAAAATGTTCTTTTTTGTCCCAATAAACTTTTAAAAAGTGTTAGGGAAATACAACAACTGGTGGCCATAAGGGAATAATGAACAATTGTGGGTGTTAAGTCTGGCTTACTGCATTACTTATTTGTATATTCAATTAGCAGATAGATAAAAGTTAAATTAGCCAATTTGTTTCTGTTAAATAATTTTAATTAAAAGTCTATTTTGGAAACATGTAACCTATCGTACAGAAAAAAAAAAGTTTAAAAGTGAAGTAGAAGATGATTGGCTTAACTCAGATTTCAAATAATCTACCCATTTGTTCATACTACAGATCTATACGGAACACTTTCTTTTTTTCGCATGGCAATCCAAATTTTTTGAACTACTGATGCTAAGTCATACAAAATTGCACCACTTTAATTAAGGCTTCTAATTTACATTTGGCCACCTCAAAGTAGTTGTAACATTAGGTTGGTCAGTTTAAATATTGTGGCTCCATGTTGGATAGACACACAATCTTTACACCCAAACGTTAATGCTATAAAGCAACAAGATATTGTTAAACAAAAAAGCAACAGTTACTGCAAATTAGGCCTTGTGACCAATCACATACAATTAAAATGGCTTCCCACATTCACGTCCACAGTACTCATCTACCATTTAACTTCTCAACCAAAACGTTATACATGTGAAACAATCACTAACAGGCAAAAATACTAAACCTGTATATCTGGTATTGCAAACACACTTACGCAAGAGCAAGCAAGGGATTCACAGCTGCAGAAGCCTGAAAATGATTTACAAAATTTGTTAAATCATTCAAAAATTATTTGAAAAGATACATGTCTTGTTGTAGGCCCCCACTGTACATACAACTATAAACATTGTTCCCTATGTAAACAAAACAGGAAACATATAATAAGAGACTTGAAAAGTCTGGACATTTCCTTTACAACAGATATTAAAGGCAACATCTTTAACCTGTGACATTATATTAGAAGGACTATCATATTTTAAAGACAAGATCACTGTCTCCACAGTTTTTTTTAAATTAAAAATTTTTTAAATTAAAAAATATTTTAAAAATTATACTTGTAATAAGAACAATTAAAGTGCTTATATTGTACAATAATAATGACCTTGAATTTCTTTTAAAAAATTACAGTAAGCTACAAGTATCAAAGAAGTGAAGTTATCTGGTGTAGTCTATATAGCAGCTTTCTTTTACTATGCTAAAATAGTGGTGCGTTTAGGACTTACATTATTGTACTCTTCAATACAAAAGTATGGGGCATGTTAAAGTATACAGTACACCGTTTTCTGTTTGGTTTTTTTTTTTTTTTTTTTGAGACGGGGTTTCACTCTTTTTACCCAGGAGGCGGAGGTTGCGGTGAGCCGAGATTGCGCGCTTGCTCCGCCTCCTGGGTTCAAACAATTCTCCTGCCTCAGCCTCCCGAGTAGCTGGGACTACAGGCGCGCGTCACCATGCCCAGCTAATTTTCGTATTTTTTAAATAGAGACGGGGTTTCACCTTGTTGACCAGGATGGTCTCGAGCTCTTGACCTCGTGATCCACCTGCCTCGGCCTCCCAAAGTGCTGGGATTATAGGCTTGAGCCACCGCACCCAGCCCAGTACACCATTTTCATACATGAACAACATTGGTGGATGAAGAATGTCTCTTAGTAGTAATACTGGATGTAGCCTCTGGTTTTACCAGCTGCATACTCTAGGAATTTTTTTTTTTTTTTGAGGCAGAGTCTCGTTCTGTTGCCCAGGCTGGAGTGCAACGGTGCTATCTCGGTTAACTGCAACCTCGGCCTCCGAGTTCAAGCGATTCTCCTGCCTCAGCCTCTGAGAAGCTGGGATTATAGGCGTGAGCCACCACACCTGGCTAATTTTTGTATTTTTAGTAGAGATGGAGTTTCACCGTGTTGGTCTGACTGGTCTCAAACTCCTGACCTGGTGATCTGAGGGCCTCAGCCTCCCAAAGTGTTGAGATTACTGGCATGAGCAGTCCTGAAGCTGCCGCCACTGCTCTGACTGGTTTACATGCCTGATGCTGGGTGAGGTTTGGCGGTGTCCTGAACACTTTCACTGTACCAGGTGCTGATGGAAATCAGGACATGCTATTCCAGAAAAAAACACCTTGGCATTTGAGAAGATAGCAGAAGGAGGAGGGTCATTCTCACCTTTCCCCTCTTTTCTCCAGAAGCAAGTCATAAAACTGAAAAGGATGTTTCTGACCTTTCTCTGAAGCAGGTCATAAGTCCCTCACTAGAGAGGTACCCTCCCTATAACTGAAGGAAAGGAACATCCTTATCTACGAAGACACAGGAACTCAGAGAAGAATCTGAACAAACAGGCCTTGCAAAATTCCCTCTAGCTTCTTGCCATTAGATCATACCCTCTTTTTCTCGCCATACTTCTCCATGATTATCCACTTCTTCATCAAATCTAGCATAAAAACACTTCCGTTTAACTGTTTTTTTGGTTCTTCATTTCCTTATGAAGGCTCCACATCATGTAAAACTTACATTAAATAAATGTGTATGTTTTTCTCTTGTTAATCTATTTTTTGTTATAGGGTTCTCAGTCATGAACCTCAGATGGGAAGGAAAATAGATCTTTCACCCTGCAGTACCATGGATCAAAAAAGAAAAAAAAAAAACCACATTGTCTCAGTCACATTTTGTTTGTTTTTAGTTTGTTTGTTTTGAGATGGAGTTTAACTCTTGTCCCCCAGGCTGGAGTGCAATGGGGTGATCTTGGCTCACAGCCACCTCCGCATCCCGGGTTCCAGTGATTCTCCAGCCTCAGCCTCTCGAGTAGTTGAAACTACAGGCACCTGCCACTACACCAAGCTAATTTATATATTTTTAGTAGAGATGAGTTTCACTAAGTTGGTCAGCCTGGTCTCCAGCTCCTGGCCTTAGGTGAGATCCACCCACCTGCCTCCAAAGTGCTGGGATTATGGGTATGAGCCACTGTGCCTGATCTCAGTCACATTTTATTTGAAAGGAACAAGTATATCATAATGCTTTTTAAAAATACAGGTACAGGCCTGGTGTGATGGCTCATGCCTGTAATCCCAGCACTGTAGGAGGCCAAGGCAGGTGGATTGCTTGAGATCAGGCGTTTGAGATCAGCCTGGGCAACATGGTGAAATCCCGTCTCTACAAAAAATACCAAAAAATTAGCTGGGTGGGGTAGCACATTCCTGTGGTCCCAGCTACTCAGGAAGCTAAGGTGGGAGGATCACCTGAGGTTGCAATGAGCTGATATCATGCTACTGCACTCCAGCCTGGGCAAGAGAGTAATATTCTATCTCAATATACTGTGAGGAAACATAGGAGGGAAGGCACAGGGTAGCCTCAAAAGTTTCACATCAGAAGTAATATTTGGGCCGGGCGCGGTGGCTCACACCTATAATCCCAGCACTTTGGGAGGCCGAGGCGGGTGGATCACGAGGTCAAGAGATCGAGACCGTCCTGGTCAACATGGTGAAACCCCGTCTCTACCAAAAATACAAAAATTATCTGGGCATGGTGGTGCATGCCTGTAGTCCCAGCTACTCGGGAGGCTGAGGCAGGAGAATTGCTTGAACCCAGGAGGCGGAGGTTGCGGTGAGCCAAGATCGAGCCATTGCACTCCAGCCTGGGTAACAAGAGCGAAACTCCGTCTCAAAAAAAAAAAAAAAAAAAAAAAGGTTATCAGAACTTATTAACATTAGTGTCACTAAAGTTGGTATACAACCCCCCACTGCTAAATTTGACTGGCTTAAAAAAAAAATAAATAAAAAAAAAAAAGAAGTAATATTTGTACTGAGTCTTAAAAAACAAGTAGAAGTGTGTCGATCCTATCTCTAACTTTCAATCTCTAAAAGAGGAACAAAATACAAAAACAAATCTCTATTGCAGATGGAGATTCAGAACTTTGTAAAAAAAATTTTTTCTTTCCGTTTATTACCTCCTTGATCTTTTCTACTTAGGATATTGACCTAACATGGAGTAGTCTAGTAAATGTAAATTTAATGCTTGATAAGCCTTGCTCCTTAATATTTTCTTGTGTCAGTGAACAAGGTTCCTTTTCTTCCGGGACATTAGATTTTCTTCCCTCTGTGTGTGGCTCAATATTAATTTCCCATCTCCTTATCTGTGTGCCTGCCAAAAAACGGAAACTAAGGGGATTGGAAATACATTCTGAACTCCTGTGTGAATTTCCTGAATTATTTCCTTATTCCTGAGGAAGGATATCCAAGAAGGTAAAGAGAAGAAGGCAAACATTATTTTGGTTCAAACCCGCAGTGTCTGTACAGTGACAGCTTCCTAGATCACATGGTAAAGTAAGGCTTAGACACACCCTCACTCTGCCCACATTCTCTGCTTCACGAACTGTGCCTGACAGTTTCATTTTTGCTTTCAACTATTCCTGTAAAATTCTAGAAAACATAATTTCAAGCAGGGGATGCCAAATTTTGAACCTGAATAGCAGATAAATTCAATCCTCAAAAAAATGAATCAAAAGTGTAGAACAAAGGCATGCAAAAATTTGCTTCTCACTTTTTTGAGCTATTTACTCTCAAATCTTTTTTTTTTTTTTTTTTTTTTTTTTTTGAGACGGAGTTTCGCTCTTGTTGCCCAGGCTGGAGTGCAATGGCGCGATCTCGGCTCACCGCAACCTCCGCTTCCCGGGTTCAGGCAATTCTCCTGCCTCAGCCTCCTGAGTAGCTGGGATTACAGGCATGTGCCACCATGCCCAGCTGATTTTTTGTATTTTTAGTAGAGACGGGGTTTCACTATGTTGACCAGGATGGTCTCGATCTCTTGACCTCGTGATCCACCCGCCTCGGCCTCCCAAAGTGCTGGGATTACAGGCGTGAGCCACCGCGCCCGGCTAAAATCTTTATTTTTTAATAATGGAAACACAACATATAAATATTTCTTTTTTTTTGAGACAGAGTCTTACTCTGTCACCCAGGCTGGAGTGCAGTGGCATGATCTCGGCTCACTGCAACTTCCGCCTCCTGGTTTAAGCGATTCTCCTGCCTCAGCCTCTTATGTAGCTGGGACTACAGGTGTGCACTACCACACCCGGCTAATTTTTGTATTTTTAGTAGAGATGGGGTTTTGCCATCTTGGCCACGCTGATCTCGAACTCCTGACCAGCCTCAGCCTCTCAAAGTGCTGGGATTTCTTGCCCGGCCTGTATGTAAATAAATTTAAAATATTCTTAAAAAAAAAAGAAAAAAAAAATTGACCAGGCACGGTGGCTCACGCCTGTAATCCCAGCACTTTGGGGGGGCCAAGGCGAGTGGATCCCGAGGTCAGGAGTTCGAGACCAGCCTGACCAACATAGTGAAACCCCATCTCTACTAAAAATACAAAAATTAGCTGGGCATGGTGGCACACACTTGTAATCCCAGCTACTCAGGAGGAGAACTGCCTGAACCTGGGAGGTGGAGGTTGCAGTGAGCCAAGATCATGCCATAGCACTCCAGCCTGGGCGACAGAGTGAGACTTTGTCTCAAAAAAAAAAAAAATTGGCCAAGTGTGGTGGCTCATGCCTGTAATCCCAGCACTTTGGGAGGTCAAGTCGGGCAGATCACGAGATCAGGAGTTCAAGCCCAGCCTGGCTAAGATGGTGAAACCTGATCTCTACTAAAAACAAAAATAAATTAGCTGGGCGTGGTGGCACGTGCCGATGGCCCCAGCTACTTGGGAGGCTGAGGCAGAAGAATCACCTGAACCCAGGAGGTGGAGGTTGCAGTGAGCCAAGGTAGTGCCATTGCACTCCAGAATGGGTGACAGAGTGAGACTTTGTCTCAAAAAAAAAAAAAAAAAAAATCTAGACCTACAGATTTTTTGAAGGCAAGATCTCACTCTGTCAACCAGGCCAGAGTGCAGTGATGCAATCATAGCTCACTGTAACCTCAAACTCCTGGACTCAAGTGATCCTCCCACCTCAGCCTTCTGAGTAGCTGGGACTAAAGGCACACATCACCATGCCAAGATTGTGCCACTGCACTTCAGCCTGGATGACGGAGTGAGACTTCGTCTCAAAAAAAAAAAAGCCTCTTTGTATTTTTATTTTACCCCTAAAAATGGCTATATATTACATATACATTATGTACATTATATATTAATACAGTAATATAAATATATAATGTAAAATATATAACATGCAAAAAAGTTTGGATACCACTAATTTAAAGTTGGTACACTTTGATTTCATATGTTTTGTTCATATTTTGAGAAGGCTGTAGGATAAACCTTCTTTTTCAAAGGGAATAAACTGAAATGAATAGCTAGATATAAGTTGTTAATTATGCATTTGGACTGTTGACCTTTGCAATACTCATTATATGCTAAAAATCAAGTTAAAATAAAGTCTTATTTAATTTTTATAGATTATAAAAATAATTAAGAGAATTTGAAAATGACACACAAAAATAAAATGAAGAAAAAATATCATGAGACTGCCAGTCATGATGGCTCACGCTTGTAATCCAGCACTTTACAAGGTCCAGGCAGGCGAATCACTTGAGCTCAGGAGTTCGAGACCAGGCTGGGCAACACGGCGAAATCCCATCTCTACAAAAAATAAAAAAATTAGCTAGGCATGGTGGCATGTGCCTGTGGTTCCAGATACTCAGGGGGCTGAGGTGCAACAGAGCAAGATCCTGTCTCCAAAAAAAAAAAAAAAAAAAAGTCATGAGACAACTATTATCATTTTATGCATTTTCTTCTAATTTTTTTTTTTTTGGCCCTCTTTCCAGAAGATCTGAAGGCACAATGAAGAAAACCATGGAGTCACTACAACTATATCATTTCCACCAGTGCCCTCAAGCTGTTGTCTAGAATTTCTATTTATATATAAAAAAAGTTAGCCTTCCTGTGTAAGCAACAGAAAGAAGGATACATGATATATAAAAGCCAGGTAGGGGTGCGGAGTAAGGAAAGGCTGGAATTATAAGCTAAACTAAACCAATGAAGTCAGTAAAAGAAAATAAAACATCCAAAACAAAAAGGTACTATCAATAGCCGTCACTGAAAAAACATGTCAAACAAAATAATCAGCTAATGCTAAAAGAATAAAAAAGAGACCGAAAGCACTCTTTGAAGGATGAAACAACTATTTTCACTACTTGAATCCTTATTTAATCCATGTATTCCTTTCTTTGGTCATTTGTCCTAAATTGCTGAAATTTACTTGACAAGAGACAGCTAACTAAAGTGAATTAATCCTTTTTAACTTCAGGTTAAACTAAGAGGAAACAAGTACATTTAACAGCATTTAGTGAACAAATCTTTGAATAGGTTTAGGATTCAATTAGTATCTGAACCTAATTGTTATTATTATTATTATTATCATTATTTTTGAGAAGGAGTCTCGCTCTGTCCCCAGGCTAGAGTGCAGTGGCACCATCTCGGCTCACTGCAACTTCCGCCTCCCAGGTTCAAGTTACTCTCCTGCGTCAGCCTCCCGAGTAGCTGGGACTACATGCACGCACCACCATGCCCAGCTAATTTTTGTATGTTTAGTAGAGATGGAGTTTCACTATGTTGGTCAGGCTGGTCTTGAACTCCTGACTTCACGATCCATCCTCCTTGGCTCCCAAAGTGTTGGGATTACAGGCATGAGACACCATGACTGGGCTACTATTATTATTTTTAAGATGGAGTCTCACTTTGTTGCCCAGGCTGGAGTGCAGTGGCGCATCTCGGCTCACTGCAACCTCTTCCTCCCAGGTTCAAGCAATTCCCTTGCCTCAGCCTCCCAAGTAGCTGGGACTACAGGGGTGCACCACCATGCCTAACTGATTTTTGTATTTTTAGTAGAGACTGGGGTTTTTTTTTTTTTGAGACGGAGTTTCACTCATGTTACCCAGGCTGGAGTGCAATGGCGCGATCTCGGCTCACCACAACCTCCGCCTCCTGGGTTCAGGCAATTCTCCTGCCTCAGCCTCCTGAGTAGCTGGGATTACAGGCACGCACCACCATACCCAGCTAATTTTTTGTATTTATGGTAGAGACGGGGTTTCACCATGTTGACCAGGATGGTCTCGATCTCTTGACCTCGTGATCCACCCGCCTCGGCCTCCCAAAGTGCTGGGATTACAGGCTTGAGCCACCGTGCCCGGCCCGGTCTTTTTGTTTTTTTAGACAGAATTTCACTCTTGTTGCCCAGGCTGGAGTGTAATGGTGCAATCTCGGCTCACCGCAACCTCCACCCCCGGAGTTCAAGCAGTGCTCCTGCCTCAGCTTCCAAAGTAGCTGGGACTACAGGTGTGTGCCACCACATCCATCTAATTTTTGTATTTTTAGAGATGGGGTTTCACCATGTTGGCCAGGATGGTCTTGATCTCTTGACCTTATGATCTACCCGCCTCGGACTCCCAAAATGCTAGGATTACAGGCATGAGCCGCCACGCTGGGCCTGAACAGGTAGTCTTAAGAGTTCTTGGGAGTTGGCCAGGCTTGGTGGCTCATGCCTGTAATCTCAGCACTTTGGGAGGCCAACGTGGGTGGATCACTTGAACCGAAGGGTTTGAGACCAGCCTTAGCAACATAGTGAGACCCTATTTTTATAAAATTATAAATATTTTAAAAAAGAGTTCTTAGTAGGCCGGGCGCGGTGGCTCAAGCCTGTAATCCCAGCACTGTGGGAGGCCGAGGCGGGTGGATCACGAGGTCAAGAGATCAAGACCATCCTGGTCAACATGGTGAAACCCCGTCTCTACTAAAAATACAAAAAATTAGCTGGGCATGGTGGTGCATGCCTGTAATCCCAGCTACTCAGGAGGCTGAGGCAGGAGAATTGCCTGAACCCGGGAGGCGGAGGTTGCGGTGAGCCAAGATCGTGCCATTGCACTCCAGCCTGGGTAACAAGAGCGAAACTCTGTCTCAAAAAAAAAAAAAAAAAAAGTTCTTAGTAATAATCAAAGAGATTATTTCCCAAACAGGAAAAAAGTAGCATTTGTGTTGAACAGAAATTCAGAGGAGGAAATTTGGGGGTTTGCTGTTGCTGTTTTTTGAGACAGAGTCTCACTGAGTGTGGACTCTAGTTTCTGAGTTCTGGCTCTACCAGCCACTAGATAACCTTGAATATATTCTTTAATGTTTCTATACCTCAAATTTTCATATGTGGGATGAGGGTAGAAAGAATATCTACCATACAATTGTGAGATTAAGTTGGTTACTCTCTGCAAAGCTAATCAGATAGTACATGCCACATAAGTATCAATAAGTTACCTTCATTATTAAAATTGGCTATCCAAAAAGAGAAAGCTTCACTTTCTTATTGTTTTCTAGTGATCATTTAAGTGAAATAATTCCAAAGAATTGATTACCAAACAGCTACTGAACATACTGGTTTGACCAGAACCTGTGGCATCTCTAGGACCATCAGATCTCCTTAAAGATTTGTGGGGGCCGGGCGCGGTGGCTCACGCCTGTAATCCCAACACTTTGGGAGGCCGAGGCGGGTGGATCACGAGGTCAAGAGATCGAGACCATCCTGGTCAACATGGTGAAACCCCATCTCTACTAAAACTACAAAAAATCAGCTGGGCATGGTGGCACGTGCCTGTAATCCCAGCTACTCAGGAGGCTGAGGCAGGAGAATTGCCTGAACCCAGGACACGGAGGCTGCGGTGAGCCGAGATCGCGCCATTGCACTCCAGCCTGGGTAACGAGAGTGAAACTCCGTCTCAAAAAAAAATAAAAAAAAAAAAAAAAAGATTTGTGTAAGGACCAGAGAAGAGCTGTCCTGGGAATGAGCAATGTCAAATAATCAGGTTCAAACAAGTTGTAATCATCCTTCAGGCTTCAATATCTTTGTAGGGGAGTTGAATGAGAATGGACTTCTAAAGTGTATTCACTGATATTTATTCAGTAAACATTTCTGGATTAGGAATGTAGAAATCAAGGACACAGTTCCTGTCTTCAGCTAACTCATGAACTAATATAGAAGACAGTCTGGAGGGACTCACCCAGGTGAGAAATGGAAGAAAGTGAGTTTAAGACAGTGAAATCACAGCCATAAAAAAGAATAAAATCATGTCCTTTGAGGGAACATGGAGGCAGCTGGAGGCCATTACCTAAGCAAATTAACACGGAAACAGAAAACCAAACACTGCATGTTCTCACTTATAAGTAGAGCTAAACTTTGGACACACATGGACACACATGGACATGAAGACGGATACAGCAGACACTGGGGACTCCAAAAGGTGAAGGGGAAGGGCTGAAAAACTGATGAGTGCTATGCTTACTACCTGGCTGACGGGATCAATTGTACCTCAAATCTCAGCATCATGCAGTATATACCCATGTAACAAATCTGAATATGTATCCCCCAAATTATATATATGTGTATATATGTATATATTTTGTGTTATATATATGTGTATATATGTATGTATAATTTGTATTATATATGTATGTATGTAATTTGTATTATATATAATTTGTATTATATATGTGTATATATATAATTTGTATTATATATGTGTATATATATAATTTGTATTATATATATAATTTGTATTATATATGTGTATATACGTATATATACACACATATGTACATATAGATTATTTCTCTGTATGTGCGTGTGTGTGTATATATATACATATATACACATACAGAGAAGTAATCTGAGCATACAGAGAATGACATATTCAGGGAACTTAATTTCAGAACAATTGAACATTGGGTGAGAATAACTGGATATAGCCCAGTGGTAAGAGAGGCAGGCAGGGACAGGATGGTGAAAACCTTGCCTGTGGGGCCTGGTTAGCACCTGGCTTCCCTCAGCTTGCATACCTTATGGCTTTATCAGGGAAACAAAAAGCACAAAACGCCAGGTGAAAGTCAGGCACTGTTGTCTGCACCTGTCACCCAGCTACTCAGGAGGCCTAGGCAGAAGGATTGCTTGGGTCCAAGAGTTTGAGGCTGCAGAGCCCTATGATTAGCCTGTGAATAGCCACTACACTCCAGCCTGGGCAACAAGGCAAGACCCTGTATATACATTTTTTTAAAGCAGGGTGGGTAGCCAAACAGCCTCTGTGAAATCAATGTTATGTGTAGATTAGACCCTAAGTACCTGCTGTTCCTCAGGTATCCTGAGAAACCTAAATTTAGTCCTTCATGAATGCCAAACAAAAATGCGAATTTCATCTTTAGGGCAAGGGGAAACATGGAAGGGTGTTAAGCAGGGTAGAATGGTAAGCAAGTTTGCTTTTCAGAAAGCAGTTTTGAAAGCAGTGTGGACAGCCAGGCAGGGTGGCTCGAGCCTGTAATCCCAGCACTTTGGGAGGCTGAGGCGGCAGATCACCTGAGGTCAGGAGTTTGAGACCAGCCTGATGAACATGGAGAAACCCCGTCTCTACTAAAAAATACAAAAAATTAGCCAGGTGTGGTGGCTCATGCCTGTAATGTCCCCTCAGCTACTCAGGAGGCTGAGGTAGGAGAATCATTTAAACCAGCAGGCAGAGGTTTCAGAGCCAAGATCACACCATTGCATTCCAGCCTAGGCAACAAGAGCAAAACTCTGTCTCAAAAAAAAAAAAAAAAAAAAAGGCGTGGGGGAGAGAAAAGAAAGAAAGAAAGCAGTGTGGAAAAGAGATTTGAGGTGTGGCAAGGAGAGGCAGAGGTATGGAGAAGAGAATGCATTCTGTCTGGAGATGATGAGCTTGAGGTAATGATGGACATTTGAATGATTACAATGTTAAGATCACAGTAAGACATCAGATTCAGTGCTTCGAATACAGTTTGCAAGGTAAATTCTGTTCTTGGCATATTCTCAGTCCAATTTCCCACAACAACTATGATTATATGTGCGTGGTTGTTAATTCACATTATAATTTAAGAAGTTTTAACAAAGGTAGTGTCGTTTTAGCCTTTCCATAATCCTACAAGGCAGAGAGGACTATTATTCTCCTCATTTTGCAGTGAGGAATTATATACCTCTGAGACTGTATGTGATTTATTTGCCTAAGATCATAGAGGAATGGGGTGCAGTGGCACGATCTCAGCTCACTGCAACCTCCTTCTCCTGGGTTCAAGTGATTCTCCTGCCTCAGCCTCCCAAGTAGCTGGGATTACAGGTGTAAGCCATCATGCCTGGCCACAAACGTAGCTTTTCTGATTCAAGATAGTGCTTGCTCCATAACAGTGTACTATATACACTTGTAGTATAACCCATCAGTGTCTATTTTGCTCCCAGCACTATGTCAGTAAAAACTTCTTAAAAATTAGAAGATCAGGTCTGGCCCTTGTCTCTGAGAAACAGCAGTATTGGCCAGGCAAATATTTGTCTTATTACCATGGCTCACACCAGTAATCCTAGCGCTTTGGGAGTCTGAGGCCAGTGGATCACCAGAGACAGAAGTTTGAGACCAGATTGGGCAACATGGCTGTCTCTAACAAAAAACACAAAATATTAGCCAGGAATGGTGGTGGGCGCCTGTGGTCTCAGGTACTTGGGAGGCTGAGATGGGAGAATCACTTGAACCTGGGAGGTGGAGGTTGCAGTAGACCGAGATAGCACCACTGCTGGGTGACAGAGTGAGAGAGACTCCCCCACCCACACACAAAATAGCAGTATTGTTTTTTGACAACATTGTAGACTGACAGATCTGGCTTCTGGTTCTAATTCTGCCTCTAACCACTTGTGTCATTATATGTTATTAGAAAATAACAGAAACTCAACTCAAACAAATCTAAGTGTAGAGGGGAATTTATTGGCTCATGAAATCCAAGAAAGGATTGAACAACCAGATGTCAAGAAAGGCAGGGCTACCAGGTGCGGTGGCTCACACCTGTAATCCTAGCACTTTGGGATACTGAGGCAGGCAGATAACTGAGGTCAGAAGTTTGAGACCGCTGGGAGCAGTGGCTCATGCCTGTAATCCTAGCACTTTGGGAGGCCGAGGTGGGTGGATCACATGAGGTCAGGAGTTCAATACCAGCCTGGCCATCATGGTGAAACCCCATCTTTAAAAAAAAAAGTTTGAGACCAGCCTGGCCAACATAGCAAAACCCCATCTCTCCTAAAAATACAAAAATTAGCCTGTAATCCTAGATACTTGGGAGGGTGAGGCAGGAGAATCACTTGAACCCGGGAGGTGGAGGTTGCAGTGAGCTGAGATTGTGCCACTGCACTCTAGCCTGGGCAACAGAATGAGACTCCATCTCAAAAAAAAAAAAAAAAAGAAAGAAAGGCAGGGCCTAGGCTGGGCATGGTGGCTCACGCCTGTTATTCTAGCACCTGGAGAGGCTAAGGTGGGAAGGATGTAATTCCAGTATTTGCCCAGGAGTTTGAGACCAGCTTGGGTAATATGATGAAACCCTAGGCTGCAGAGGTGAAACAAGGGGCCAAACCTTGTTAGGAGCCTTTCCAAGTCTTGTTTCCGTTGCTTTTGGCATGGCAGTTTTACTTTCTCTCGCCACTAACTAGTTTTCTCTAAAGGCCATTTCTCTACTACTTTTATGAAAGTTGCATTAGAAATGACAGCAACATTTTACCTTTATAGAATATCTACATCAAAAAAATATTTTACTAATATATAAAATTAAACCTGGGACAGGAGCGGTGGCTCATGCCTGTAATCCCAGCACTTTGGGAGGCCAAGGTGGGGGGATCACGAGGCCAGGAGTTCAAGAGCAGCTGGGCCAACATGATGAAACCCTGTCTCTACTAAAAATACAAAAATCAGCCAAGTGTGGTGGCATGCACCCGTAATCCCAGTTACTCAGGAGGCTGACGCAGTATAATTGCTTGAACCCAGGAGGTGGAGGTTGCAGTGATCATGCCACTGAGCTCCAGCCTGGTGAAACAGCAAGGCTCTGTCTTGAAATAAAATAAAATAATATAAACTCAAGTACAGAGAAGCCTATAACAAAATCAACATGTTAATTATGAGCATGGATTATGACACAGTTCTCATATCATAGGATACCTTTAGTTTCACAGAAAAGACACTGAATAATACCCAGGTATCCCTATGTGGCAGCAATATTTTTTCTTTTTTCTTTTTTTTTTTTAAGATGGAGTCTTGCTCTGTCCCCAGGCTGAAGTGCAATAGTGCGATCTTGGCTCCTGGGTTCAAGTGATTCTACTGCCTCAGTCTCTCAAGTAGCTGGGACTACAGGCACACACCATACTGCCAGCTAATGTTTGTATTTTTAGTAGAGATGGGGTTTCACCATATTGGCCAGGATGGTCTCCATCTCTCGACCTCGTAATCCACTCTTCTCGGACTCTCAAGGTGCTAGGATTACAGACGTGAGCCACTGTGTTTGGCTGGTAGCAATATTTTTTCTTCAAAAAAATGTTTATTCACATTCTGAGAGAATGGAGAAAATAAACAAAAATTTAAAAAATTAAAAGTTTGGGGCTGGGCGCGGTGGCTCAAGCCTGTAATCCCAGCACTTTGGGAGGCCGAGGCGGGTGGATCACGAGGTCAAGAGATCGAGACCATCCTGGTCAACATGGTGAAACCCCGTCTCTACTAAAAATACAAAAAA
>NW_022436999.1:9354361-9368308 GCF_009761245.1 Sapajus apella
CCTCTGTCTCCTGGGTTCAGGCAATTCTCCTGCCTCAGCCTCCTGAGCAGATGGGACTACAGGCACGCACCACCATGCCCAGCTAAATTTTTTTTGTAGTTTTAGTAGAGACAGGGTTTCACCATGTTGACCAGGATGGTCTCGATCTCTTGACCTCGTGATCCACCCGCCTTGGCCTCCCAAAGTGCTGGGATTACAGGCTTGAGCCACCGCGCCCTGCCGAGTACAGTTCTTTCTCTGTCCCACAGCTTCTAGGGTCTTTTTTCTAAAGGATTCAGTGTTATATTTTTCTTATTTAGTTTCCAAGAGGTAGTCTCTACTTTTGCAGACATACGTTTACATAGTTTTGTTTGTTTGTTTTTTGAGATAGAATTTTGCCCTTATTGCCCTAGCTGGAGTGCAATGGTGCAACCTCAGCTCACTGCAACCTTTGCCACCCAGGTTCAAATGATTCTTCTGCCTCAGCATCCTGGTATTACAGGCACCCGCCACTATATCTGGCTAACTTTTTTGTGTTTTTTTGTAGAGACAGGATTTCACCATGTTGGCCAGGCTGGTCTGAACTCCTGACCTCAGATGATCCACCTGCCTTGGCCTCACAAAGTGCTGGGATTACAGGTGTGAGCCACCGTGCCCGGCCTATATAGTTTGTTATTCATGCACATGGTAACATACTGTACTGTTCTGGATCTTGCTTTTATCACTTAGTAATATATTGTAAAAACCCTCCCTCCCTCTCTTCCTCCCTCTCCCTTCCCTCCTTCCCTTTCCCTTTCTCCTCCCTTCCTCCTTTCCTTCCCTCCCTCCCTCTTTCCCTCCCTCCCTCCCTCCCTCCCTCCCTCCTTCCTTCCTTCCTTCCTTCCATCCATCCATTTTTCTTTTCCTCTTTCTCTTTCTTTCCCTTCCTTACCTCTCCCCATCCTTCCTTTCTTTCTTTCTAATTCTTCTTTTTTCCTTTCTTTTTAGGCAGGTTTCACCATGTTGCCCAGATTGGTCTCAATCTCCTGTGCTCAAATGATCCTCCTGCATTGGCCTTCCAAAGTGCTGGGATTACAGGCATAAGCCACCATGCCCAGTATTTTTTTTTTCTTTAGTTACAGGCTCCCTCTTTTGCCCAGGATGGAGTGCAGTGGTGCGATCTCAGCTTACTGCAACCTCTGCCTCCCGGGTTCAAGTGATTCACCTGCCTCAGCCTCCCGAATAGCTGGGATTACAGGCGCCCACCACTATGCCTGGCTAATTTTTTTTTGTATTGTCAGTAGAGACGGGGTTTCACCATGTTGGACAGGCTGGTCTCGAATTCCTGACCTTTGGTGATCCGCCTGCCTCTGCCTTCCAAAATGCTGGGATTACAGGTGTGAGCCACTCGGCCTTTTGTTTTAAGTCCAACAGTTAATACCATGTGCCTGTGATTTTAAAAAATGCCTTACATAAATTAATTCTTTTCTTTTCTTTTTTTTTTTTTGAGACTGTGTTTGTCTCTTGTTGCCCAGGCTGGAGTGTGATGGCACAGTCTTGGCTCACTGCAACCTCTGCCTCCGCCTCCCAGGTTCAAATGATTCTCTCATCTCAGCCTCCTGAGTAGCTGGGATCACAGGCGTACATCACGACACCTGGCTAATTTTTCATATATATATATATATATTTTAGACAAAGTTTCACTTTTGTTGCCCATGCTGGAGTGCAGTGGCATGATCTCGGCTCACTGCACCCTCCACCTCCTGAGTTCAAACAAATCTGCCTCAGCCTCCTGAGTAGCTGGGTTTACAGGCGCCCACCACTACGCCCAGCTAATTTTTGTATTTTTAGCAGAGATGGGGTTTTACCATGTTGACCAGGCTGGTCTTGTACTCCTGACCTCAGGTGATCCTCCCGCCTTGGCCTCCCAAAGTGCCGGGATTACAAGCATGACCTACCGCGCAGGGCCAATTTTTCACATTTTTAGTAGAGACAGGGTTTCACCATGCTGGTCAGGCTGGTCTCAAACTCCTTACCTTAGGTGACCCACCTGCCTTGGCCTCCTAAAGTGCTGGGTTTACAGGTGTGAGCCAGTGTACCTGGCCTAAATTAATTCTTTTAATATGCATAAAATCCTGTCTTTTCACTAGTTTGCAGAAGAAACTGAGGCAGAGGAAAGTTGACTAACTTGTCTAGGATTCCTCAGCAAATACATACCTGACAGAGCCTGGATTCAAACCCAGGCGTTTTGGCTGCAAAATGATGCTATACTACTGGGTCATGTTGCCTCTCCACTCTCCATATAAACATATCCATATCTATATCTATATCTATATATATCTATATATTTTTTGAGATGGAGTCTTGTTCTGTTGCCCAGGATGGCGTACAGTGGCCTGATCTTGGCTCACTGCAACCTCCACCTCCCAGGTTCAAGCAGTTCTCCTGCCTCAGCCTCCGTAGTAGTTGGGACTACAGGTGAGCACCAACATGCCTGGCTAATTTTTTTGTATTTTTAGTAGAAATGGGGTTTCATCATGTTGGCTAGGCTGGTACCAGGTTCAGGCAGTTCTCCTGCCTCAGCCTTCCGGTGTCCGGATACAGTTGTAAACCACCTTGCCCAGCCACTTTTGGCACTTTAAGTACTATACTGTACCATTGCCGTCTGACTTGCATAGTTTTTGCAGAATATCTGCTGAAATTCTTATTTGTGATTCTCAGTACTTAATATGTATTTTCTCTTCTGGCTGCTTTTAAATTTTTCTCTTTTTCCTTAGTTTTGAGCAATTTAAAATGGATGTTCCTTAACATGTTTTTTTCTTTATGTTTCTTCTGCTTTGAGGTCATTGAGCTTGAATCCATGGGTTTGTACTTTTCATTATATTTGAAAGATTTTCAGCATTATTTTAATAATTTTTTTTCCTCTCCCTTCCCCACCTCCATTCTCTTCTTTTAAAATTCCAATTTCATATGTTTTAAACTGTTCATTCACAGGTCACTGAAGCTCTATTCTTTTTTTTGAGACAGAGTCTTGTTCTGTCACCAGGCGCCAGGCTGGAGTGCAGTGGCGCGATCTTGGCTCACTGCAACCTCCGCCTCCTGAGTTCAAGCAGTTTTCCTGCCTCAGCCTCCCAAGTAGCTGGGACTACAGGTGTGTGCCACCGCACCCAGCTAATTTTTGTATTTTTAGTGGAGACAGGGTTTTACCATATTGGCCAGGATGGTCTTGATCTTTTGACCTCATGATCTGCCCTCCTCAGCCTCCCAAAGTGCTGCGATTACAGGCGTGAGCCACCATGCTTGGCTTTTTTTTTTTTATTCCCCAATTTTTTTGTTTTCTCTGCTTCCTTTTTTACAGTTTCTGTTGCTATGGCTTTAAGTTCACTTACCTGTTCTTTTACAATCTCTAATGTTCTGGTAATTTTATCAAGTAGGTTACGGTATAAATTCAGATTCTGTATAGTTTATATCTAGAAATTACATTTGGGTCTTTTAAAATCTTCAGACTGGGTGTGATGTCTCACACCTGTAATCCCACCACTTTGGAAGGCTGAGGCAGGCAGATCATGAGGTCATGAGATTGAGACCATCCTGGCCAACATGGTGAAACCCTGTCTCTACTAAAAATACAAAAAAAAGTAGTTACTCAGGAGGCTGAGGCAGGGGAATCACTTGAACCCGGGTGGTGGAGGATGCCATGAGCTGAGATCGTGCCACTGCACTACAGACTGGCGACAGAGCAAGACTCCGTCTCAAAAAAAAAAAAAAAATATTTAGTTTCTCAGCTCATTATATCTCTATATTCTTGAGTAAGTTTAGAAGATTTTAAAAAATTAATATTGGCCAAGCACAGTGGTTCACGCCTGTAATCCCAGCACTTTGGGAGGCCAAGGCAGGTGGATCACCTGAGGTCAGGAGTTTGAGACCATCCTGGCCAACATGGTAAAACTCTGTCTCTACTAAAAATACAAAAATTAGCTGGGTGTGGTGGTGGGCACCTGTAATCTCAGCTACTTGGGAGGCTGAGGCAGGTAAATTGCTTGAACCAAAGAGGTGGAGGTTGCTGTGAGCTGAGATCATGCCACTGCACTCCAGCCTGAGTGACAGTGAGACTGTCTCAAAAACAAAAAAAAAGAATTGTTATTGGGGAAAGAGTCTCACTGTTACCCAGGCTGGAGTGCAATTGCAAGATCTTTTTTTTTTTTTTTTTTTTTTTTTTTTTTTTTTTTTTTTTTTTTTTTGAGACGGAGTTTCACTCATGTTACCCAGGCTGGAGTGCAATGGCGCGATCTCGGCTCACCGCAACCTCCGCCCCCTGGGTTCAGGCAATTCTCCTGCCTCAGCCTCCTTAGTAGCTGGGATTACAGGCACCCATCACCATGCCCAGCTAATTTTTTGTATTTTTAGTAGAGACGGGGTTTCACCATGTTGACCAGGATGGTCTCGATCTCTTGAGCTCGTGATCCACCCGCCTCGGCCTCCCAAAGTGCTGGGATTACAGGCTTGAGCCACCGCGCCCGGCAATTGCAAGATCTTAAACCCAAAAGCCTCGAACTCTTGGGTTTAAGGGATCCTCCTGCCTTAGCATGCAGAGTAGCTAGGAAGTCAGGTGCGTGCCACCATACCTAATTTAAAAAAAATTTTTTATTGTTTAAAGCCAGTCTCACTATGTTGCCCAGGCTGGTCTCAAACTCCTGGGCTCATGTTCTCCTGTCACTCTGGTTTCCCAAAGTGCAGAGATTACAGGTGTCAGCTACTATGCCCAGCAAATTTATAAGATTTTTATAGCAATTTTAAGGTATTTATCTATTAATTCCATCAACTTTGTCATCTTTTTGTGTTTCTAATATTTCTCCAGATTATAAATCATATTTTCCTAATTTCTTGCTCGGTAATTTATATATAGTTTTGGATTTTGTTGTATTTCTTTACATAATCTTGGACTTTGTTCTGGTGTGTGGTTAAATTACTTGTCAGTTTAAATCCTTCTAGGCTTGATAGGAAGGGTCCAGAATAATGATAGGCTAAGTCTAATTTAGTCTCACTACTTACGTGATAACCTTTTGACTACTCTATACAGTTTCTTCTTCACTGCTTCATGGGAAAGCAATTGCAATCTTGTATGAGCTTTGGGAATCATTTGGCCAGCTACTCTCCAGTAGTTTTTTCTCCAGTCTGGTGGACTTTCTCCTTATGCATGCACAGATTAGTACTCAGCCAGCAACTTCATGAGTTCCCTCTACACATCTCCAGGGCTCAGTCTCAGATTTGTCTCTCCAATAACTCTGCCCCGCAAATTACAGCCTCTTTGGCCTCCCAGAATACCAGTCTTTCTCCTCTTAACTAAGTGAAACTGCTAGATTCAGTTTTGATTCTTCCTCCTGTGCTACTGGAAACTGTCTCTAGCAGGAGAATAATGCAATCACAGGCCTCATCTCATTGGTGTCCCTTTTCTATGGGTCTGAGTTTCACAAGAGTGAAACTCTATCTCAAAAAAGGGGGGATTTATTCAAAAAACATATAAACATACAACAGAATGCTTCATAAGTCACTTTAAACAATAAAATAGGCAATAGTAGCATATGTATTTTTATAAGCAGGTTCAAGCAGTTCTCCTGCCTCAGTCTCTTGAGTAGCTGGAACTACAGGCAAGCACCACCATGCCTGGCTAATTTTTATATATTTTTTTTATTTTTTGTTTTTTTAATTTTTTTTTAAAGATGGGGTTTCACCATGATGGCCAGGCTGGTCTTGAACTCCTGACCTCAGGTGATCCACCCACCTTGGCCTCCCAAAGTGCTAGGATTACAGGCGAGAGCCACCGCGCCTAGCCTAATTTTCGTGTTTTTAGTAGAGATGGGGTTTCACCATGTTGGCCAGGCTGGTCTCACACTCCTGACCTCAAGTGATCCACCACCTGGCCTTCCAAAGTGGTAGGATTATAGGCATGAGCCACCATGGCCAGCCAGTGTACTCAGATTTTTGATCAAACACTATTCTAGATGTTTTTCTGAAGGTAGTTTTTAGATGAGTTTAACGTAAATCGGTGGACTTTGGATAAAGCAGGTTACCCTCCATGATGTGAGTGGGTCTTATCCAATTAGATGAAGACCTTAAGAGAAGAAAGACCGACCTCCCCCAAAGAAAAGGGAATTCTGCCAACAGAATGGTTTTAGACTTGAGCTACGCATCAGTTCTTTCCTGGGTCTTCAGCCTGTTGGCCTCCCTGCAGATTTTGGACTTGCCAGTCTCTACAATTGCATGACCAATTCTTTAAACTTTTCTTTATATATGTAGATATACATATCCTATTGGTTCTGTTTATCAGAAGAACCTTGAATAATACATTATGTCATGAATTTTCCCACCAATATAAATTCCTAGAAAATAGTCTTAATGGCCGGGTGCAGTTGCTCATGCCTGTAATCTCAGCACTTTGGGAGGCCGAGGTGGGTGGATCACCTGAGGTCAGGAGTTCCAAGACCAGCCTGGCCAACTTGGTGAAACCCCATCTCTACTAGAAATACTAAAAATTAGCTGGGCGTGGTGCAGGCGCCTGTAATCCCAGCTACTTGGGAGGCTGAGGCAGGAGAATAGCTTAAACCCTGGAGGCGAAGGTTGCAGTGAGCCGAGATCACGCCACTGCATTTCAGCCTGGGCAACAAAGAGTGAAACTCTGTCTCAAAAAAAAAAAAAAAAAGAGAGAAAGAAAGAAAACAATCTTAATGAATGAAATTTTTAAAATATTCCTATGAAATAATTTCTATACTGTAGGATTATAATTATCATAGGTCTTAGTATCCCCATTTATAGATGAGGAAACTAAGATGTAAAGAGATTATGTGGCTAGCCCATGGTTCTACAACCGAAGAAGTAGGTATCTTTTGGGGTGTCTACCTAGTTTGCCACTCTCTAAAAGCTCCCTTATCTATAGGAAAGCTGTATTTTCTTTCTTCTTTTTGAAATGAAGTTTCCCTCAGTCATCAGGCTGGAGTACAGTGGTAGGATCTTGGCTCACTGCAACCTCCTCTGCCTCTTGGGTTTGAGTGATTCTCCTGCCTCAGCCTCCTGAGGAGCTGGTATTATAGGCACACGGTACCACACTCAGTTAATTTTTGTATTTTTAGTAGAGACAGGGTTTTACCATGTTGGCCAGGATGGTCTTGATCTCTTGACCTTGTGTTTTGCCTGCCTTGGCCTCCCAAGAAAGCTGTATTTTTTTTTTTTTTACATGATCTCGTCCCTTAGGAGTTGTGAACAGGTACAGAGTCTGGGCTGGTTTTCTCAATGAGAAAGTAAATTCAGAAGCCTTCATGTGTCATGTGGACTGAAAAGCAGAGAAGCTGGTCTGCAGAAAAGGAAAAATGAAGTGGAAATATAGAAAGAAGAGATGGTCCTATTCTGTTTGTAGTTGTGATTTCTTCTTCAAGCTTAGCCTCATTCCACCTTAGAGTTCTGTGAGACGCTCTCTATCCTTTTAATATATCTTCTTTTTTTCTTCTTAAAATAATCTAAATTGGTTTCTCTTATTTACATGTTTGGAGTTCCAATATAATGCAGGTAGTAAATGGTGATAGTCAGGTCTATATAGTTTCATAAACTCATATTTTTAACTACTTCATTATAACCAAGAAATTTTATTTATAATTATTGCATGTTTTAAATAATTTTATGACAAACATTTAAAAATATAAATCCTTACCCACATTTCTGTGTCTTTAGTATAGAATTCTAGAAGGATTACTGGGTCAATAATATGTGAGCATTTAGAGCTCTTCTGTTTATTGACAAAATGCTTTCCAGAAAGGTTATATCAGTTTTCATTACACTAGTAATGTATGAGAACAAGGCATGTCTATCTTTAATGTGTCATTATTGTCATGTGTTTACATGTATACTATTCATTCCTAAAATTGAACAGAAATTCTTCCCTGTGCCTGCCTCCCATATTTAAGTTTCTCTGAAAAATTTAAATTGTATTAAAGACAGTTTTTGTAACTGTTTTAATTGCAAGTGATTTTATTGACTTAATTTTACTACCTTCAATGAATGTAAAGGGAGCATGCCAACATATACATAATAATTCTTATTATGTATAATAGCGAGAAAGGTATCCGAAAGGAAAACCCATTTGGTAGAATTAACTGAAGGAAACGTTTAGATAAATTTTCCTGTGATTAAGGATGTGCAGCGAAAAGATTAGATAGTGGTTATGAAAGTGAAAACATCTAGGATGTCGTGTGATCTGTTTTGGGTTTGGTACATTTTTATGTATTTGAAAATAATGTGAAGGACTTGTAATTTTTACTTTCTACTCTTTATGAGATCTAAAGATTTAATTGCAGTAAAAACATTCTTATTAGAGGAAGTACATAAATGCCACAGATACAGCTCAACATTCTCTACAAAAAAAAACCAGGAAGCCCCTGCCAAACTTAAAGTTCTTACTCATTTGTGTAATGATGAAAGTATAAAGTAAGGAGCACGATAAATTGGAAAAGGAATTAAAGTAGGTCACTAGAATATAATACCAATTGTTATTTAGCATCCACAAGTCTGTTCTTTAACTGTAAACAGGGATAGAATATATTTTATATATATATAATATATATTAATTTTGTGTATTTTTAGTAGAGATGGAGTTTTACCATGTTGACGAGGCTGATCACGAACTCCTGGCCTCAGGTGATCTGCCTGCCTCGGCCTCCCAAAATGCTAGGATTACAGGCATGAGCCACCACTGCCGGCCAGAATTAATATCTTTAAGATCTCTTCTACCTCTAATTAAATGAAATTTTTATTTAGCCTCCATTGTAAGAAAAACTTTTAAAATATTTGAGTGAGCCGGGCGTGATGGCTCACGCCTGTAATCCCAGCACTTTGGGAGGCCGAGGTGTGTGGATCACCTGAGGTCGGGAGTTTCAGACAGCCTGACCAACATGGAGAAACCCCGTCTCTCAAAAAAAAAAAAGGCCGGGCGCGGTGGCTTACGCCTGTAATCCCAGCACTTTGGGAGGCCGAGGCGGGTAGATCACGAGGTCAAGAGATCGAGACCATCCTGGTCAACACGGTGAAACCCCGTCTCTACTAAAACTACAAAAAATTAGCTGGGCATGGTGGTGCGTGCCTGTAATCCCAGCTACTCAGGAGGCTGAGGCAGGAGAATTGCCTGAACCCAGGAGGCGGAGGTTGCAGTGAGCCAAGATCGCGCCATTGCACTCCAGCCTGGGTAACAAGAGCGAAACTCCGTCTCAAAAAAAAATAAAATAAAAAAAATAAAAAAAATTTTATATATATATATATATATCTTAGGATCAAGCAGAGTATCACTCAAATATCCATATATATGTGCATATATATGTGTGTATATATGTGTATATATATGTGTGTATATATATATATACCTATATATATATATTTGAGTGATACTCTGCTTGATCCTAAGGATAAAAGAAATTAACACACTGAACAACTTTATATATGAAGGGCAGCATAGTATAGTAGTTAAGAGCTCAGAGCTCAGACTTAGGAATTAGACTTCCTGTATTTGAATCACAGATCTATAACTTAATAGCTGGTTGACTTTGGGCAAAAAGTTGACCCCTCTGTGTCTCAGTTTCATCTATAAAATGAGGTAAATTAGAATAGCTACCCCATAAGGTTGTTTGGATGATTACATGGGTTAATATTTGTAAAGCTCTTAGAATAGAGCTTGATATAGTAAATTATATGTCAAATAAAAATTGCTTAATTTATTAACCTCTCAGTAAAGAATAAATCCATATTCATTTCTCCTAATGTCTGCCTAGAATTGGATTTTGGCCTTAAAAAAAATCTAGTCAGATTAATGGTCAGAAATAAAGGATTGCTGGCTGGGTGTGGTGGCTCATGCCTGTAATCCCAGGACTTTGGTAGGCAAAGGCAGGAGGATCACCTGAGGTCAGGAGTTCAAGACAAACCTGGCCAACATGGTGAAACCCCGTGTCTACTGAAAAAAAAAAAAAAATTAGCCAGGCATGGTGTGGGTGCCTATAATCTCAGCTACTGGGGAGGCTGAGGCAGGAGAATCGCTTGAACCCAGGAGACAGAGGTTGTAGTGAGCCAAGATCGCACCATTATACCCCAGCCTGCGGGACAAGAGTAAAACTCCGTCTCAAAAAAAAGGAAAGAAAAGAAAAGAAAGGGTTGCTGCTATAGCCAGTGAGTACCAAGAAAAAAAGAAAGATTGGGTTCGGTAGAAATAGAGAAGAAGTGAAGAGAGTGGAGGACAATACCACAAATATGTATTAGAAGTAAGGGAAAGGTCGGTTAAATTGCTATGTCTGAGGAAAGGAGGAAGAGATAGTTCTCCTAGTTCTGACTTTTAAAAAAATAGAAACTAAGCTCTTTTTTATTTTTAAAGACAGGGTTTCACCATGTTGGTCAGGCTGATCTTGAACTCCCGACCTCAGGTGATCCGCCCACGTTGGCCTCCAAAGTGCTTGGATTACAGGCGTGAGCCACCGCGCCTGGCCGAAACTAAGCTCTTAAAGAATTACTAAATTTACTAATGTGGAAAAGACAGAATCTGAGTTTGCCATTATAATGTGTTTTGTATTTTGACAATTATTGCACTTAATGAGCCTACTACACTCACTTTTCTGGGTGCTGAGGCAGCTACACAACTGTTGTCACCACAGACTAGATTTGTTCTCAGTTTTGGAGGTTTGAATAGGGATTAAAAAAAAATCTGCTCAGAATCCACACAAGACACTGGAGAAGTTTTCTGGAGCCTTGTAGCAGATGAGGCTAGATTATCCAAGACAAAAAAAAAAATACTTCAGTAGCTAATGAAGAAGTACTAATGACTTGGAAACTGTTGGAAGTCTGTATTTATTGGTTTCTGGAGAGGGAATCAGGAATTTCTTCATCATCTGGAATGCCGAGGCCTGCCTGCATCCCTGACGTGTTACAAGCTATAACATGTAGCCGTACTCTTTCCTCACTGATCCTTTCCTTAATAGGAACTGGAACACGGATCCTGTTTTTTAACGTAAGATTATATCAATTAGTATGGTAGTAAATAGCACTTCCCTTATTGTGGTTTGTGATATAAAATATATTTTTAAGTATAATGTGTATATAGTGACTTCTGTTGCTAAATTGATTCTTTGTAACTTAAAAGTTCAAAAGAGAAACAGTAATTACACTGACATCAAATGTGACTAGGTCGAAACCATAGATTGAAAGTGTTTTTTTTTTTTTGAGACGGAGTTTCGCTCTTGTTACCCAGGCTGGAGTGCAATGGCGCGATCTCGGCTCACCGCAACCTCCGCCTCCTGGGTTCAGGCAATTCTCCTGCCTCAGCCTCCTGAGTAGCTGGGATTACAGGCACACACCACCATGCCCAGCTAATTTTTTGTATTTTTAGTACAGACGGGGTTTCACCATGTTGACCAGGATGGTCTCGATCTCTTGAGCTCGTGATCCACCCGCCTCGGCCTCCCAAAGTGCTGGGATTACAGGCTTGAGCCACCGCGCCCGGCCTGAAAATGTTTTAAATTATATTTTTCTCATTTAATGTGTACATTATAGGACTAGATATGGTTCAATTTTTGTTTGCCTTTTTGAGATGGAGTCTCGCCCTGTCACCCAGGCTGCAATGCAGTGGTGTGATCTCCCTCAGTGCAATCTGTGCCTCCCAGGTTCAAGTGATTCTCCCACCTCAGCCTCCCAAGTAGCTGGGACTATAGGTGCATGCTACCAGGCGCAGCTAATTTTTGTATTTTTAGTAGAGACAGTGTTTCGCCATATTGGCCAGGCTGGTCTCAAACTCCTGACCACAGGTGATCCGCCCATCTCAGGCCTGCCACAGTGCTGGGATTCTGTTTCTTAAGTTTACTCAAAAGGGTTTTGAGATTGCAGTTTATGATGTTGGATTTCCCAGATGCTCTTAGAACTAAGGGTTAACATAGCCCATGTTTGAGGCCAGGAACTGAATGATACTATGGCCTTTGACACCATGTTATCATGAGTCTAATATGGTAAGACTGCTAGCTGAAGGCTTATGTTTACTTCATTCAACAAGTATTCATTAACTGCCTACTATGTGCCAGACACATATCACAGTAATACAGGCAGGAGAGAATTGCTGGTGGTTTAGAGCAGGTAATAATGATAGAGGTAGAAGTGGTCATATTCTGGATATGTTTATTTTTTATTTTTTTAACAAGGTAAAACATAAAATTAATAATTTTGAAGTGAATAAGTCAGCTCTAGCACATTCACAAGGTCACACAGCCATTGTTGCTATCTAGTTTCAAAACACTTTCATCACCCAGCAGGGAACCCTATACCCATTAAGCATTTGCTCCCCATTTCTCTCTCCCCCTGGCCTCTGGCAGCCATCCATGATGTGGCTCTATAGGTTTACCTATTTTGGATATTTCATATAAATGGAATCGTGTAGTATGTGGCTTTTGGTGTCTGGCTTCATTTACTTAACATGATGTTTTTGAAGTTCATCCATGTTGTAGCATGCATCAGTACTTCATTCCTTTTGTGTTGACTACTATTCCATTGTCTGTATGTACCACAAATAATTTACTCATTTATCGGTTCATGAACACTTGGGCTCTGCCTGCCTTTTGGTATTGTGGATAGTACTGGTATGAACATATGTATAAAGGTATTTGTTTAAGTACTAGTTTTCAGTTATTTTGGGGATATAGTTAAAAGTAGAAATGGAGGTCATATGGTAATTCTGTGTTTAACTTTTTGAGGAACTGCTAAACTGCTTTTCATAGCAGCTGCGTCGTTTTACATCCCAACAGCAATGTATAAAGCTTCGAGTTTCTCCACATCCTCACCACTTCTTGTTATTTTCCTTTTTTCTTTCTGTTATAATAGCTATCCTCGTATGAAGTTGCACCTCACTGTAATTTTGATTTAAATTTTCCCAATGAATAAGATGTTGAGCATGTGTGTGTGTGTATATATATTTTTTATTTTTATTTTTATTTTATTTTTGAGACAAGGTGTCACTTTGTCACCCAGGCTAGAATGCTAGAATGCAGTGGCATGATCTCTGCTCACCACAACCTTTACCTCCCAAGCTCAAGCGATCCCCCATCTCAGCCTCCCAAGTAGCTGGGACCACAGGCACATGCCACCATGCCTGGCTAATTTTTATATTTTTTGTTAGAGACAGGGTTTCGCCATGTTACCCAGGCTCATCTTAAATTCCTGGGCTCAAGTGATCCGCCCACCTCGGCTGCCTAAAGTGCTGGGATTACAAGTGTGAGCCACCATGTCAGGCGAGCATATTTTCATGTGGTTGTTGGCCATTTGTATAGCTTATTTGGAGAAATGTTATTAAAGTCTTTTGCCTAGTTTTCAATTGTGTTATCTTTTTGTTTTTGAGTTGTAAGAGTTCTTTACAAATTCTGCATACTAGATCCTTATTAACTAAATCATTTGCCAATGTTTTCCCCCACTTAGTAGACTGTCTTTTTACTTTCTTGATAATTTCCTTTGGTGCACCTTTTTTTTTTTTTTTTGAGATGGAGTCTTGCTCTGTCACCCAGGCTGGAGTACAGTGCCATGATCTTGACTCAGTGCAACCTCTGACTTCCAGGTTCAAGTGATTCTTCCACCTCAGACTCCCAAGTAGCTGAAATTACAGGCACGCACCACCACGCCCAGCTGATTTTTTGTATTTTTGGTAAAGATGGGGTTTCACCATGTTGACCAGGGTGGTCTTGAACTCCTGACCTCAAGTGAGCCGCCCACCTCAGCTTCCCAAAGTGCTGAGATTATAGGCCTGAGCCACCACACCCTGCCAGGTTGTAAATTTTGAGGAAATTCCAATTTACCCATTTTTTTCTTTTGTTACATGTGCTTTTGGTGTCATAGTTAAGAATCTGTTGCCTAATTCAGAGTCATAAAGATTTATCCCTGTGTTTTCTTCTTTTTTTTTTTTTTTTTTTTTTTTTTTTTATTCCAATTTAG
>NW_022436999.1:9368408-9375081 GCF_009761245.1 Sapajus apella
CAGGCTGGAGTGCAATGGCGCGATCTCGGCTCACCGCAACCTCCGCCTCCTGGGTTCAGGCAATTCTCCTGCCTCAGCCTCCTGAGTAGCTGGGATTACAGGCACGCGCCACCATGCCCAGCTAATTTTTTGTAGTTTTAGTAGAGACAGGGTTTCACCATGTTGACCAGGATGGTCTCGATCTCTTGACCTCGTGATCCACCCGCCTCGGCCTCCCAAAGTGCTGGGATTACAGGCTTGAGCCACCACGCCCGGCCCCCCTGTGTTTTCTTCTTAAAAAATTTTTTTTTGACTGGGCCTGGTGACTCATGCCTATAATTCTAGCACTTTGGGAGGCCTAGGAGGGTGGATAATGAGGTCAGGACTTCAAGACCAGCCTGGCCAAGATGATGAAACCCTGTCTCTGCTAAAAGTACAAAAATTAGCTGGGCATGGTAGTATGAACCTGTAATACTACCTACTCGGGAGGCTGAGGCAGGAGAATCGCTTGAGCCTGGGAGGCGGAGGTTGCAGTGAGCTGAGATCACACCACTGCACTCCACCCTGAGCAACAGAGCAAGACTCCATCTCAAAAAAAAAAAAATGTAGATTTCTTTTCTTTATTGAGACAGGGTCTTGCTTTGTTGCCCAGGCTGGTCTTGAATACCTGGGCTCAAGCAGTTCTTCTGCCTTGGCCTCCCAAAATGCTGGGATTACAGGTGTGAGCCACCACATCCAGCCCCTATGTTTTTTTCTTAAAAGATTTTAGCTCTTATATTTAAGTTGTTGACCCATTTTGAGTGTATATATGGTGTGATATAGGACTCCAACTTCATCCTTTTGCGTGTAGATATTCAGATGTCCTAGCGCTATTTGTTAAAGAGACTATACTACTATTTAATGATCTTGGCATTCTTGTTGAAAATCAATTAACCATAGATATATGGGTTTATTTTCGGGCCCACAATTCTATTCCATTGGTCTGTATGTCTGACCTTATGTCGGTACCTCACTGTTTTGAATACTGTAATAAATTTTGAAATAGAAAAGTATGAGTCCTTCCACATTGTTCTTCTTTTTTAGTATTGTTTTGGCTCTTCAGGATCTTCTGCAATTCCATATAAATTTGAGGATCACCTTTGCAGTATCTGCAAAAATGGACGTAGAACTTTGATAGAAGGACTGGGCATGGTGGCTTAGGCCTGTAATTCCAGTGCTTTGAGAGGCCAAAATGGGAGGATCACTTGAGCCTAGGAGTTTGAGGCCAGCCTGAGCAACATAGTGAGACCCGCCCCCCGCCAATCTCTACAGAAGATTAAAAAATTAGTGGGTATGGTGGTACACACCTGTAGTCCCAGCTACTCGGGAGGCTGTGGCAGGAGGATTGCATGAGTCCAGGAGTTGGAGGCTGTGGTGAACTGTGATTGAGCCACTGGACTCCAGCCTGGGTGATAAAGTGAGACTCCACTCCCCACCCCTCCCCAAAAAAAATACTTCAAGAGGGATTACATTGACTGTAGATCGCTTTGGATAATAGCGTCATCTTAACATATTAAGTTTTAATGTATTGTCTTATAATCCATAAACATGGGATGTCTTTTCATGAACTAGGTCTTGAATTTCTTTCAGTAATGTTTTATAATTTTAGGTGTACAAGCCTTTCGATTCCTTGGTTAAATTTATTCCTACATACAGGTATTTTATTCTTTAGGATGCTATTGAAAGTGGAATTATTTTTCTTTTATTTTGGGATTTTTTTTTATTGCTGGTGTATAGAAACACAATTGATTTGTGAGTATTCATCTTATCCTGCAACTTTGCTGAATTCATTTATTAACTCTAATATGTTTTCTTCATGGATTCTTTGGGATTTTCTGTCTTTAGGATCACATCATCTGTGAATAGGGATCTAGTAGCCCTCCTCATCAGCAGAGGATGCGTTCCCCGACCCCCAGTGGGTACCTGAAACTGTGGATAGTACTACTCAACCCTGTATATATATATTTTTTTTTCCTGTACATATGTATCTATGGTAAAGTTTAATTTATAAGTTAGTCACAGTAAGAGATTAATAACAATAAGAAATAGAAAAATTGTAACAATATACTGAAATGAAAGTTATATGAATATGGTCTCTCTCTCTCAAAATATCTTATTTTACTCTACTCATTTATTTTTGGACCACAGTTGACCTCAGATATCTGCAACTGTGGAAAGTGAACCTGCAGATAAGGGGAAACTTCACTTCTTTCTTTTTTGCTGACTTAGATCTCTTTTGTTTCTTTTTCTTTTTTTTTTTTTTTTTTTGAGACGGAGTTTCGCTCTTGTTACCCAGGCTGGAGCGCAATGGCGCGATCTCGGCTCACCGCAACTTCCGCCTCCTGGGTTCAGGCAATTCTCCTGCCTCAGCCTCCTGAGTAGCTGGGATTACAGGCACGCGCCACCATGCCCAGCTAATTTTTTTGTAGTTTTTTAGTAGAGACGGGGTTTCACCATGTTGACCAGGATGGTCTCGATCTCTTGACCTCGTGATCCACCCGCCTCGGCCTCCCAAAGTGCTGGGATTACAAGCTTGAGCCACCGCGCCCGGCCTCTTTTGTTTCTTTTTCTTGCCTAATCGTTCTGACTAGAACTTCTAATACCATGTTAGGTATCAGTGGCGACAGGTTTTGGAAAGCCTTGTCTTTTTCCTTGTCTTGGAGGGAAAGATTTCAGTCTTTCACCATTGAGTATTATATTATCTGTAGATTTTTTCTTTTCTTTTTTCCTTTCCTTTCTTTTTTCTTTCTTTCTTTTTTTTTTTTTTTTGAGACATTCTTGCTCTGCCATCCAGAACTGGAGTACAGTGGCATGATCTTGGCTCCCTGTAACCTCCATCTCCTGGGTTCAAGCAATTCTCATGCCTCAGCCTCTTGAGTAGCTGGGATTACAGGTGCCGGCCACCAGGACTGGCTAATTTTTGTATTTTTAGTAGAAATGGAGTTTCACCATGTTGGCCAGGCTGGTCTTGAACTCCTGACCTCAGGTTATCCACCTGCCTTGGCCTCCCAAAGTGCTGAGATGATAGGCGTGAGCCACCACGCCCAGCCATCTGTAGATATTTCATACATGTCCTTTATCATGTTGAGAAATTCCGTTCTAGTTTTTTTTCATGTTTTTATTATGAAGGGGTTGAGTTTTCTCAAATGCTTTTTCTGCATCAATTGAGGTGATTATGTATGTGGATTTTTATCCCTTTGTTCTCTTAATGTGGTATATTATGTTGATTGAATTTCCTATGTTAAACGACCTGTGCATTTCTAGGACATCCCTCTGCAGCACAATACATAATTCTGTGAATATGCAGCTAATTTGGGGTGCTAATAGTTTGTAAAGCATTCTTATATCAGCATTCATAAGAAATACTGATCTGTAATTTTTTTTTCTTGTTATGTTTTGGGTGGTTTTGGTATCAGGGTAATACCGGCCTCATAAGATGAATTATAAAGCATTCTTTCTGTTATTTTTTAGAAGAATTTGAGAATTCTTCTAAACATTATTCTTTAAATGTTTGATATAATTCACCAATGGAACCATCAGGTCCTAGATTTTTCTTTGTTGGGAGGTTTTTGATTATTCATTCAATGTCTTGTTATAAATTTGTTCAGACTTTCTATTTCTTGTTGAGTCAGTTTTAATGATTTTGTTTTTCTAGGAATTTTTCCATTTCATCTGGGTTATCTAATTAGTTGGCATACAGTGTTTCATACTTTTATGTTCCATTTTATTTCTGTAAGAATAATAGTAATGTCTCCACTTTCATTTCTGATTTCAGTTAATTGCATGTTCTCTCTTTTTTTGTCAGTGAGGCCAAAAATTTATCAATTTTGTTGGTCTTTTCAAAGAAACAACTTTAGTTTTGCTGACTCTTTTTATTGTTTTTCTATTCTCTATTTCACTTTTCTCTACTGTAACCATTTTATTATTTCCTTAGTGGTGCCAGCTATGGATTTGGTTTGCTCCACTTTTACTAGTTCCTTAAGGTATAGAGTTGTTACTGATTTGAGATATTTCTTCCTTTTAATTTAGGGTATCTATTACTATAATTTTTCTCTGAACACTTCTTTCACCACATTCCATAAATTTTGGTATGTTTTTGTTTTTCTCTGTTTTCTAATTTCCTTGGTGATTTTTTTTTCTTTGACCCATTGGTTAAGAGTAGTTTAATTCTTAAGTATAGTCAATCCTTACTATTCAGGGTTCCATGTTTGTGAATTCACCTACTCTCTAATATTTATTTGTAATCCCAAAATCAGTGCTTGTGGCATTTTCATAGTCATTCACAGACATGTGCAAAGTGGTAGAAAATTCGACATTCCCAGCTGAGGATGAACCGGGCAATGGTCCTTCATCTTGTTTCAACTATCATGTTGTAAACAAGTATCCTTTTCACAATCTGTTTAGTGTCATGTTTTCTGCATTTTTGTTGGTGAATTCACTGTTTAAATGGGCCCTCAATTGTAGTACTGATGTGCTGTCTAGTGTTCCTAAGTGCAAGATGGCAGGGAGGTGCCTCAAATAATATATTTACATTAGATGTAAAATTGATTTAGGTGGCTGGGTATGGTGGCTCACACCTGTAATCCCAGCACTTTGGGAGGCTGAGGCGTGTGGATCACCTGAGGCCAGGAGTTTGAGACCAGCCTGGCCAACATGGTGAAACCCTGTCTCTACCAAAAATATAAAAATTAGCTGGGCATGGTGGCAGGCCCTTGTAATTCCAGCTACTTGGGAGGCTGAGGCAGGAGAATCACTTGAACCTGGGAGGCAGAGGCTACAGTGAGCCAAGATCATGCCATCGCACTCCAGCCTGGGCGACGAGAGTGAAACTCAATCTCGGCCGGGCGTGGTGGCTCACGCCTGTAATCCAAGCACTTTGGAGGCCAAGGCGGGCGGATCACCTGAGGTCCGGAGTTAAGACCAGCCTGACCAACATGGTGAAACCCCGTCTTTATAAAAAAAAATAATTAAATAAAAGAAAAAAAAAAAAGAAACTCCATCTCAAAAAAAAAAAAAAAATTCACTCAGGCATGAGTTATAGTGCCTGTTGGCTATGAATTCAATGTTAATGAATTAATGATCTTCTATATTTCAGAAAAGGAAGAGAAAGTTCACCAATCTATATATAAGGCCACCCCAGAAAGTAGTATCTGTAGTGTATGGCCAAGAAAATTTATAGTCATGTTACTCATAGTCAGGAAAATATTAAACCCTTGTTGGGTAATTCTGGCTGGCTAGCATGTTTCAGAAGATGATATACATGAAAAATGTTAAGCTTGCAGCTGACGCAAGATCAGAAGATTGGAGAAGAATTTAAGAAATACCTCCTGGGCCGGGGGTGTTGGCTCACACCTGTTAAAAAAAGAAAAAACAGGAAATACTGTCTATGTTACACAGGGAAACAGCGATGTGGAAAAGCAGGTTTTCAGTGCTGATGATGCTGGCTGGTAGAACTATTTTTCTCTTTAATTTTGCCATTGTTTGATTCATTTATTTTGAGGCTCTGCTTGGTTCATATATTGTCGAGGCTCTATTTCCAGTTCAGTCTTTGCCAATTTGAGCAGACTCATAAGGGCACGAACTCTAGCTGAAGTTTTGAAGATGTCTCAAGTAAGCTGCTGGTGACCCATCTTGTTTTCAGGGACACAGTGAGGGTGAGGCAAAGGGCTTTTGTAATAGTTTTTTATTTAAAGTCTATTTCTTTCTTTTTTTCTTTCTTTCTTTTTTTTTTTTTTTTTTTTTTTTTGAGGCAGAGTTTTTCTCTTGTTGCCCAGGCTGGAGTGCAATGGTGCAACCTTGGCTCACCGCAACCTATGCCTCCTGGGTTCAAGCAATTCTCCTGCCTCAGCCTCCTGAGTAGCTGGGATTGCAGGGACCCACCAGCACGCCTTGCTAATTTTTTGTACTTTTAGTAGAGATGGGGATTCGCCATGTTGTCCATCCTGGTCTCGAACTCCTGATCTCAGGTGATCCACCTGCTTTGGCCTACTAAAGTGTTGGGATTACAGGTGTAAGCCACTGTGCCTGGCCATATGTTCTTTTTCTATTTTTATTGATGTTATTATTTCAATAGTTTTGGAGAAACAGGTAGTATTTGATAAGTTAGTTAGTGATGACTTCCAAGATTTTGGTACACCCATCACCCAAGCAGGGTATACTGCACCAGTGTGTAGTCTTTTTTTTTTTTTTTAGGATGCAGCAATACTTTATTTTTACATACTTTGACAACGAGGTTTCCCATAAACCACCTTTCCAGTGGAGAACAGAGAACATGAAAATCAGCCTCCAGATATCAGCAGCTGTGTCTGCTTAGGGCCGAGGCTCCCCTTTGCCCATGTGGTGAGGTGGAGGGGTGGACTTCCCTTCCTTCATCAGTTTATCCCGTTGCCTCCAGATGGTATCCATACGTCTCATCGTTTTAATACGAAGTACAATCCATGAAATCATCATGTTGTATCTTGCACTGTTTTTTGCCCGGATAGCATCAATTCCATGTGCACATTCTATCCATTCTTTTTCAAAAGCATGATGTCAAGCAGGAAACTTGTAGGGCTGTTCGGCACTTTGGATTGTCTACCATCTATCTAGGTTAATGCTGAACCTTTTTGCATGTCCAAGAAAAGGCATGGCGATCTGATGCTGGTGCCCTTGTCTC
>NW_022436999.1:9375181-9377155 GCF_009761245.1 Sapajus apella
TGCCCCAAAGTCCCTAGAGTCCATTATATCTTTTTTTTTTTTTTGAGACAGAGTTTCGCTCTTGTTACCCAGGCTGGAGTGCAATGGCGCGACCTCGGCTCACCGCAACCTCCACCTCCTGGGTTCAGGCAATTCTCCTGCCTCAGCCTCCTGAGTAGCTGGGATTACAGGCACGCACCACCATGCCCAGCTAATTTTTTGTAGTTTTAGTAGAGACGGGGTTTCACCATGTTGACCAGGATGGTCTCGATCTCTTGACCTCGTGATCCACCCGCCTCGGCCTCCCAAAGTGCTGGGATTACAGGCGTGAGCCACCGCACCCGGCCCCATTATATCTTTATTATGCCTTTGCATCCTCATAGCTTAACTCCCACTTCTAAGTGAGAACATACAATGTTTGGTTTTCCATCCATTTGGAATAATGGTCTCCAGCTCCATCTGGGTTGGTGTAAATGCCATTATTTTATTCCTTTTTATGGCTGAGAAATTGAGAAATGTCTTTTTTCTTTTGAGATGGAGTTTTGCTCTTGATGCCCAGGGTGGAGTGCAGTGGCACAATCATGGCTCACTGTAACCTCCATCTCTCAGGTTCAAGTGATTCTTTTGCCTCAGCCTCCTGAGTAGCTGAGATTATGAGCAGCCGCCACCATGCCCGGACAATTTTTTGTATTTTTAGTAGAGACAGGGTTTCATCATGTCGTGTCGGTGAAGCTGGTCTTGAACTCCTGAGGTCCAGTGTCCACCTGTCTTGGCCTCCCAAAGTGCAGTGATTACAGGTGTGAGCCACTGTGCCCAGACTCTTTTTTTTGTTTTTTTCAGATGAAGTCCCACTTTGTTGCCCAGACTGGAGTGCACTGGTACGATCTTGGCTCACTGCAACCTCCACCTCCCAAGTTCAAGTGATGATTCTTCCTCAGCCTCCCTAGTAGCTGGGATTATGAGCCATCACGCCTGGCTAATTTTTGTATTTTTAGTAGAGATGGGGTTTCACCATGTTGGCCAGTCTGGTCTTGAACTCCTGGGCTCAAGAGTTCCACCTGCCTCAGCCTCCCAAAGTGCTAGAATTACAGGCGTAAGCCACTGTGCCCGGCCTCTATCACATTTCCTTTATTCACTTGTTGGCTGATGGGCATTTTGGCTGGTTCCATATTTTTGCAGTTGCAAATTGTGCTGCTATAAACATGCATGTGCAAGTGTCTTTTTCATATAATGATTTCTTCAAAATTCCTGTTTTATTTCTTTTCTTTTTTTTTTTTTTTTTTTTGGGTGGGGTTTCCCTTTTTTTTCCCAGGCTGGAGAGCAATGGCCTGATTTCGGCTCACTGCAACCTCTGCCTTCTGGGTTCAAGCAATTCTCCTGCCTCAGCCTCCCAAGTAGCTGGAATTACAGGCATGCACTACCATGCCCAGCTAATTTTGTATTTTATTAAAAACAGGGTTTCTCCATGTTGATCAGGCTGGTCTTAAACTCTCTACCTCAGGCAATCTGCCCACCTCAGCCTCCTAAAGTGCTGAGATTAAGGTGTGAGCCCAACACATCCAGCCCCAAATTACATTTAACTTTAATTTTATGTTAAACTGTCTCTAAAGACAAATTTAGGACCATTGTCCTCATTCAGATGTAAATGCAAGAAAAACAGATTTATGTGGAATTATCCTTTGTGAAAAAATGATAGGGGCCAGGTGGGGTGGCTCATACCTGTAATCCCAACATTTTGGGAGGCCAAGACGGGCAGCTCACTTGAGTTCATGAGTTTGAGACAAGCCTGGGCAACATGGCAAAACCTAATAAAAAAAAAAAAGAAAGAAATGATAAAATTTATTAAAAATATCTAAAATATATAGAGACCACTCTTTTTAAGTCATCTTTGTTGGTTTTTCTTTTTTTTTTTTTTTTTTATTTTTTTTTGTTTTTCCTAGGCCTTTCTTATTCTTTTTTTCTTTTGTGTTCTGCCCGGCTTTTGCTTTTTTTACC
>NW_022436999.1:9377255-9426274 GCF_009761245.1 Sapajus apella
TTTTTTTTTTTTTTTTTTTGTATTTTTAGTAGAGACGGGGTTTCACCATGTTGATCAGGATGGTTTCGATCTCCTGATCTCGTGATCCACCCGCCTTGGCCTCCCAAAGTGCTGGGATTACAGGCTTGAGCCACCGCGCCCGGCCTTTATAGCACTTAGTTCTAAGGAGAGTTCATTTCCCAATGTACAGTCACTCCCTTGATGAACTTGTCCAGTCTAAGGGGTTTGTATATAACCCAAATGTTCATGACTCAAATTTCTGTCTCTAGCCTGGACCTCCCTCCTGAATCCCAGACTTGTATATTCAACTGCTTACTTGATATTTCCACTTCATTGTCTAGTAGGCATCTCAAATGTAACATGACCCTAACCTAAACTGATTTCTCTCCCATTTCCCCATTCTACCAGCTACTGGTGGGGAGATCACTTGAGGTCAGAAGTTTAAGACCAGCCTGGCAAAACTCCATCTCTACTAAAAATATTAAAAAATTAGCTGGGCGGCCGGGCGCGGTGGCTCAAGCCTGTAATCCCAGCACTGTGGGAGGCCGAGGCGGGTGGATCACGAGGTCAAGAGATCGAGACCATCCTGGTCAACATGGTGAAACCCCGTCTCTACTAAAAATACAAAAAAAAAATTAGCTGGGCATGGTGGCATGTGCCTGTAATCCCAGCTACTCAGGAGGCTGAGGCAGGAGAATTGCCTGAACCCAGGAGGCGGAGGTTGCGATGAGCCGAGATTGCGCCATTGCACTCCAGCCTGGGTAATAAGAGCGAAACTCCGTCTCAAAAAAAAAAAAAAAAAAAAAAAAAATTAGCTGGGCATAGTGATGCACACCTGTAATCCCAGCTACTTTGGATGCTGAGGTAGCAGGATTGCTTGAACACAATCAATCAGGAGGTTGCAGTGAGCCAAGATCACACGACTGTACTCTAGCCCTGGTAGCAGAGTGAGACTCCATCTCAAATAAATAAATAAATAAATAAAACAGATGAATTGGTTATTCATAATTCTTCCTCTGCCACGTAATCCCACTTTAGAAATATCACTTTTATTTAATCTTTCTAATTTGTTATTTCCTTTAGTCATTAAGATCTGTAGTCTTGGCCGGGAGCAGTGGCTCACACCTGTAATCCCAGCATTTTGGGAGGCCAAGGTGGGCATATCACCTGAGGTCAGCAGTTTGAGACCAGCCTGATCAACTGGAGAAACCCCAACTCTATTAAAAATGCAAAATTGGCTGGGCGTGGTGGTGCATGCCTGTAATCCCAGCTACTCAGGAGGCTGAGGCTGGAGAATTGCTTGAACCCGGAAAGTGGAGGTTGCAGTGAGCCAAGATGGGGCCATTGCACTCCAGCCTGGGTTAACATGTGAAACTCTGTCTCAAAAAAAAAAAAAAAAATCTGTAGTCTATCTGCTTACTGATGAAATTCTTGTTTACTTTGATACTTAAAAATTCCGAATTCTGTTATTCAATGGGGAATAAATACGAAAGTCATCATGTAGTCAGAACTGGATCAAGTGTTCCCCAAAATGTTTTTTTTTTTTTTTAATGTTTTTTTTGACAGAGTCTTACTTTGGCACCCAGGCTGAAGTGCAGTGGTGTGATCTCAGCTCACTGCAACTTCCGCTTCCCAGGTTTAAGAGATTTTCATGCTTCAGCCTCCCAAGTAGCTGGGATTACAGGTGCATGCCACTACACCTGGCTAATTTTTATATTTTTAGTAGAACAGGGTTTCACCATGTTGGCCAGACCAGTCTCCAAGTCATGATCTCAAGTGATCCACCTGCCTCGACCTTCCAAAGTGCTGCTGGGATTACAGGCATGAGCCACTATGCTTGGCCCCAAACTGTTTATTTCCATTAAAAAATTTGGAGAAAACACTGTAAAAGTAGAGACTAATGATTAAAAAAAAAAAAATCAATCAATAAAAATGACCTACTCTTTTTTCAGTTAGTCACCTCATCCCTGTGAAGTCTGAAGGTGCCATGGAACAGAGAAAGGGAAAGCCTCATAGTTTCTTCTTTAGCCTCTGCATCTGGCTTGATAACATTCCAACTCTCCTATTTAATAAACACCTTGGACATAGAATTGAATAAATGTGGGTTAAGTCACACTCAGTTTCATTGCTCCTATTTAAAATCTCTACCTTTCCCCTTCCTACCTTCAGCCCTAGCTTCTGAGACTCTGTAGGTGATTTTTTTTCTTCATCTGTTGTGTATAAAGAACTCTTATCAGTAATTTTGTACATTTTTACTTCCCTAGAGGGTCCAAGCTTAAAAAGAGAAGAAGGAAGCATAGAAAGATTTTTTTTTAAGTTGATTTTTTTTTCTTCTTTGGTTCTCTTTTTTTGCTGTCAACAGCTTTTTTTTTTTTTTTGAGACGGAGTTTCGCTCTTGTTACCCAGGCTGGAGTGCAATGGCGTGATCTCAGCTCACCGCAACCTCCGCCTCCTGGGTTCAGGCAATTCTCCTGCCTCAGCCTCCTGAGTAGCTGGGATTACAGGCACGCGCCACCATGCCCAGCTAATTTTTTGTATTTTTAGTAGAGCGGGGTTTCACCATGTTGACCAGGATGGTCTCGATCTCTTGACCTCATGATCCACCTGCCTCGGCCTCCCAAAGTGCTGGGATTACAGGCGTGACCCACCGTACCCGGCCAAGAGCTTTTTAAAAATTACACTTTAGGCCTGGCATGGTGGCGTGTGCCTGTAGTCCCAGCTACTTGGGAGGCTGAGGCTGGAGGATCGCTTGAGTCCAGGAGTTCTGGGCTGTAGTGCACTATGCCAATTAATTGGGTGTCTGCACTAAGTTCAGCATCAATATGGTGACCTCCGGGAGTGGGGGACCACCAGGTTGCCTAAGGAGGAGTGAACCCGCCCAGGTCAGAAACAGAGCAGGTCAAAACTCCCGTGCTGATTAGTAGTGGGATTGCCTGCAAATAGCCACTGCATTCCAGCCTGGGCAACATAGCGAGACCCTGTCTTTAAAAATAAAAAAATTATACTTTAGGCCGGGTGTGGTGGCTCATGCCTGTAATCCCAGCACTTTGGGAGGCTGAGGTGGGAGGATCACCTGAGGTCAGGAGTTCGAGACCAGCCTGGCTGACATGGAGAAACCCCGTTTCTACTAACAATACAAAAAAATTAGCCAGGTGTGGTGGCGGGTTCCTGTAATCCCAACTACTGGGGAGGCTGAGGCTGGAGAATCTTTAGAACCCAGTAGGCAGAGTTTGCAGTGAGCCAAGATCGCGCCACTGGACTCCAGTCTTGGTGACAGAGTAAGACTCCATCTCAAAAAAAAAAAAAAAAAAAAAAATTATACTTTAAAGACTTTAAAGGCTTAAGTTCCTGCTATAGAGACAGACACCACTGTTATCACTCACCTAGATTATACCAATACCCTCCAACTGGTCTCCCTGTTTTTACCTTGCTCTCTTAAAATTTTATCTCTACATAGCAGCTTTACTAAAAACTCTGCAGTGGTTTCTCATTTGATTCACAATAGAAGCCAGATTTCTTATGGTGGCCTCCCAGGCTTTACTTGATCTGGCCACCCGTTACCTCCCTGACCTCTTCTACTTGCTCTCTCTACTATGGCCACAGCTAGCCTCCTTGCTTGTCATACTTGGTGATCATATACTTTGCTCGCTGATTCCCCTGCCTGGTATATGATGCTCCCACAAATAATCTGCTTGACAGGTACACTCTCCTCACCTCCATTCCATCTTGCCTCGACTCTCTCTGTAAGTGTAATTTCACTTACACTCTGAAACTCATGACCCTATTTTTATTTCTGTTTTAATTAAGATAGACTTGGTTAGGCCGGGCCCGGTGGCTCAAGCCTGTAATCCCAGCACTTTAGGAGGCCGAGGCGGGTGGATCACGAGGTCAAGAGATCGAGACCATCCTGGTCAACATGGTGAAACCCCATCTCTACTAAAAATACAAAACATCAGCTGGGCATGGTGGTGTGTGCCTGTAGTCCCAGCTACTCGGGAGGCTGAGGCAGGAGAATTGCCTGAACCCAGGAGGCGGAGGTTGCGGTGAGCCGAGATCGCGCCATTGCACTCCAGCCTGGGTAACAAGAGCGAAACTCCGTCTCAAAAAAAAAAAAAACAAAAAAAAAAAAAAAAAAAAAGATAGACTTGGTTATGTTGTGGTAATGACTTAATCCCCAAATTGCAATGACTTAAGACAACAAAATCTTGTATCTTGGCTAGGGGTGGTGGCTCATGCCTCTCATCTCAGCACTGTGGGAGGCCAAGATGGGCAAATCACTTGAGCCCAGGAATTTAAGACCAGCCATGGGCAACATGGCAAGACCCTGTCTCTTCAAAATACATACATAAAAAAAAAAATTAGCTGGATGTGGTGGCACACCTCTGGTCCCAGCTACTCTAGAGGCTGAGATAGGAGCGTTGCTTGAGTCTGGGAGGTGGAGGTTGCAGTGAGCTGAGATCACACTACTGCACTCCAGCCTGGGCGACAGAGCAAGACCCTGTTCCAGAAAAAAGAAAAAGAAAATCTTGTGTTACATATCCATTATGCGTTAGGATAGCTCTGTTGACCCTCAGGGACCTAGACTGATGCCCATCTTGTGATGCATCTCAACATGTGGTTTCCAAGGGTCACATCTATAGGGAAGAGAGAGTTCAAAGGAAGAGTGAAAATGGGATGTCAGTTTTTCCCGCAGTTCACTGGCCAAAATTAGTTGCATGACCCCAGTCTAAGTGAATACAAAATGTAGGAGGAGCACAAGGAATATTAATGAGCATTACTATTTCTTCAACACATGTTCTGTTTTTATTTTCTCCATACTAATCAGATTTTATTATATGATTTATGTATTTTATATAACTTATACATATTTATATATCATTTGTGTGCTTTTGTGTTTACTATTTAGTGCCTCCTCTAGCAAGAATAGAAACTTATTCTCATACTGGCAGGGGAGATACCATGATCACGAAGGTGGTTTTCCCAGGGCGAGGCTTATCCATTGCACTCTGGATGTGCCGATCCCTGTGATTTCCCCAAATGTGGGAAACTCGACTGCGTAATTTGTGGTAGTGGGGGACTGCGTGTGTTCATGCTTTCCCCTGAAAAAAAAAAAAAAAAGAAACGAAACTCACTCTCCCAGAAAAGAATACAATTATTCTCCAAGGAATATTTAGAATATAAAATTAGTAAGACTTTATTATTGATTGAATACAATGGATAAGGAAAAAATTAAGGATAATTCATGTTTCTCATTTGGATTACATGGTTTTTGGTGTTTCCAAATGAAATAGGGACTATCAGAGGAGGAAGAAGTGTGGGTGATAGGATGATGAGTTTGGTTTGAGGTATAGTGGGTTTACCTCCATAGGGACCTCAAGGCGGAGATATGTGCAGAGTTGGATATATGGTTCTTAAACCCAGGGAAATGGGTAGGTCTTCAGCATGCCTAGTAGTAGTTAAAAATTAAGAAAGGGGGCTGGGTGCATTGGCTCACTGCCCTGTAATCTCAGCACTTGCAAAGCCAAGGTGCGTGGATCACTCGAACTCAGGAGTTTGAGACACCCATCTGCAGTCCTGGCTGCTCGGGAGGCTGAGGTGGAAGGATTGCTTGAGTCCGGGAGGCTAGGGCTGCAGTGAGCCATGATTACACTACTGCATATCAGCCTGGGTGACAGAATAAGACCCTGTCTAAAAAAAAGGGAAAGGTAAGACTGTCAGTAACAACTAAGAACAGAATCCTTCTTTATACAATATTTAAGGAACAAAAAGAGGAAGATATGCTCTTGTGCAGGAAATGCAGCAAAAAATAAATGGTCCAAGGGGAACCAGGAGAGTATGAGACTGTGACTGTCAAGGGTATTTAGAGTTTTCAAGGAGAATGTGAGGGACGATGGTAAATGTAGGAGAGATGTCAACAAAACAAAACAAAAAACTGCCTGTAGTTCCAGCTACTCAGGAGGCTAAGGCAAGAGGATCACTTGAGCACAGGAGTTAAGGCAGTAGTACACTATGGTCACACCTGGGAATAGCCTCTGTACTCCAGCCTGGGCAACATAGTGAGAACTTTGTCTCTCTAAAAAACAAAACAGCAAAAAACAATTGTGTACTAAACATTTTCTACTCTTCTTACAAGCGTACTTAACTCCTTTGCTCCTTTATTTCAACCCAACTTCTCTTTTTTTTTTTTTTTTTTGAGACGGAGTTTCGCTCTTGTTACCCAGGCTGGAGTGCAATGGCGCGATCTCGGCTCACCGCAACCTCCGCCTCCTGGGTTCAGGCAATTCTCCTGCCTCAGCCTCCTGAGTAGCTGGGATTACAGGCACGCACCACCATGCCCAGCTAATGTTTTGTATTTTTAGCAGAGACGGGGTTTCACCATGTTGACCAGGATGGTCTCGATCTCTTGACCTCGTGATCCACCCGCCTCGGCCTCCCACAGTGCTGGGATTACAGGCTTGAGCCACCGCGCCCGGCCCTCAACCCAACTTCTCTAACCACCTTGGCTTCAGTTTCATTGAGAAATTTGAAGTCATCAGGCATGAACAGCCCCAAATGTTCCCTCCCTTCTTCCCTTTACAGACGTACCACCATGCCTATCCATCCTTTCCTCTTTCCTTCCAATCTCAGGACATTCAAAGCCAACTCTTCCACTAGTGCCATTGATACCAAGAATTGTCTACACTTTCTGTTTATGCTTTGTCCCTTTTTATGATTTTTGCTCCTAGTATTCCAGTAAAATTTTTCCCAGTAAGGAGACAATTTGAAATTTTAGTTGATGGGGTGGAAGTGAAAAACTACGACAAGGTGTTAAATATTGAATACAGGTAGGGGAATAGCAATATAAATTGCAGATAGCAGTCACTGATGAGGTGAGAGGGAGATAATGCCAGTGCTCCTCCCCAGGCAACTGTAGACATTCACATGGACCAGATTCAGGTACTATTCCAGAGTGTCTTACCTGTCCTCCTTCTATACCAAGCCAGTGATTGAATCTTCATTGTAGAAGCAAAAATGAGCTAGTTCCCACAATAAATAATGAAGACACATGAGATTTCATTCATTTGTTCATTTGTGCAAAAGTATTTCTTGAATGTCTGCTATGTGCCATACTCAGGGTTAGGTGCTGGGAATATAATGCGGAGAAAAACACAAAGTTCTTGTTTTAGTGGCATTTATAGAATAGTGATTTGATTTGTCTTTTGTTTGTCTGTCTCTAACTTAAATTTGTTTAACTAATTTTACTTTTTTTCCCCTTTAGTATCCTCTTATATATGGACTGATTCTTATTCCCTGCTGGTGTTTTCTAGTTTGCCTAAGTAGAATTTACATGGGAATGCACTCCATTCTGGTAAGGAAAATATTGTGTTCTTATACTTTATTTTTTGTGACATTGACAGGCAGTTTTATAATGTTTAATCATTTGCAAACTTACCCAAAGCCTAAATGAGAAAATATAGTTACTGTAAGTCTTCTTTGTTTTGCAAAAATATCAACATGATGCTTTGTGAAGTTTTTTTTTTTTTTTTTAAGACGGGGTTTCACCATGTTCGTCAGGCTGGTCTTGAACTCCCGGCCTCAGGTGATCCGCCCGCCTTGACCTCCAAAGTGCTTGGATTACAGGCGTGAGCCACCACGCCCGTCCACTTTATGAAGCATGAATGTAGTAGTTATGTATTTCACAGAAACAGTTTCCAGCAATCACAATAGTCAAGTACTATAATCAAGATAACATTTCTTCCTCCTTCCAGTCTCACTTTTATTTTCCTTTGCAGTCTTTTCTGTTTCTCTTCTATCACTGAGTCAAAACCAGCAATGTGACTACAGAAATTAAGCAGAGCTCCGAAGTATTGTTGAAGACCTAGTGACTAGAAACTATGTGAAGTTAAATTATCCAGGGGCCATTTGTATTTACATATTAAATACAGGATATCAAGATCAGCTTGGGCAACATAGCGAAACCCCTTCTTCATAAACACACACACACACACACACACACACGCACACGCACACATACGCACAGTATTAGCCAGGCGTAGTGGTTGATGTTAGAGTGAGACCCTGTCTCAAAAAAAGAAATATGAAGAATAGAGGCGTGACAATCATGTCATTTGAGATTTCCATATCCAAATGCATGGTCAGAGTTTGAGTTACTTGTGGAATCTCTGAGTAATTGAAAAAAAAAAAATCCAGTTGATCAGAATTCTTTGGTAATTTTTAGTATGTATCAATGAGTTTTCACAGAAGACATCCTGTTCCAAAAAAATGTTGAGGCTGGGCAGTGGGTAATGCCTATAATTCCAACACTTTGGGAAGCTGAAGCGGGTGGATCACTTGAGCCCAGGAGTTCGAGACCAGCCTGGACAACATGGGGAAAGCCTGTCTCTACAAAAAATACAAAATTTAGGCATGCCACTACACTCCAGGCTTGGTGACACAGCGAGACCCTGTCTCAAAAAAAAAAAAAAAAAAGTTGAACATTTAGTTTCTCTTCACTCCTGATATTTCTGATGCTCAAAATGTTAATTTTTGTAAGAAATGTGTTAAGTATCTTCAGTATATGAGGGTAAATAAGTAGCTGTGTGACCTTACTCCAGTTTTTATTATTTAAAAACTGGTTGATTAAGGTTTAATCATAAACTTCCATCAAATTTGCACTTTTGAGAGGGAAAAAGGTGCTTTTAATACCTATCCTGGGGACAAGAGCAAAATGGGACTCTTCAAGGCAAGCCATTTCATGTTGGTTGTGATGATTAAATGTGACAATAATTGTAAAGTACCGAAGCAGTGTTTTTAGTACAGAAAGTTATTATTCCCCAAAAATGCGTTAGGCCAGGTTCAATAAATTATATATACTTCTCTTAGAGAGCTCTTGGTAAGTAGGATTATATAGTCCATGTGATGAGTCTAAAGAATTACCTTAACTGTCTCTCTCTTTCTCTTTCCCTCCCTCCCTCCCTCCCTCCCCTCCTTCCTTCCTTCCTTCCTTCCTTCCTTCCCTCCCTCCCTTCCCTTCCCTTCCCTTCCCTCCCTCCCTCTCTCCCTCCCTTCCTTCCTTCCTTCCTTCCCTTCCTCCCTCCCTCCCTTCCTTTCTCTCTCTCTTTCTCTCTTTGTTCTTTCTTCTTTCTCTTTTGGTTTTTAAAATTATTTATTTATTTTTATTTTTGAGATGGAGTCTCTGTCACCCACGCTGGAGTGCAGTGGCACAATCTCGGTCCACTGCAACCTCTGCCTCCTGGGTTCAAGGGATTCTCCTGCCTCAGCCTCCTCAGTAGCTTGGACTACAGGCGTGCACCACCACACCCAGCTAATTTTTATATTTTTTAGTAGAAACAGGGTTTCACCATATTGGACAGGCTGACTCGAACTCCTGACCTCATGATCCACCCATCTCAGTCTCCCAAAGTAATGGGATTACAAGCGTAATTTAATTTTTATTTTTCAATAATTACCTGGCCTTTATTTTTATTTTTAAAGAATTACCGGCCAGGTGCAGTGACTCACGCCTGTAATCCCAGCACTTTGGGAGGCGGAGGTGGTCAGATCACAAGGTCAGGAGATCAAGACCATCCTGGCCAACATAGTGAAACCCCGTCTCTCTTAAAAATACGAAAACTAGCCAGGTGTGGTGTTACAGCACCTGTAGGCCTGGCTACTCAGGAGGCTGAGGCAGGATAATTGCTTGAACCCGGGAGGCGTAGGTTGCAGTGAGCTGAGATTGCGCCACTGTACTCCAGCCTGGGTGACAGAGCGAGACTCCATCTCAGAGAAAAAAAAAAAAAAAAAGACGAATTACCTTATCTGTCTTAATTTAACTAACCAAATGTTTATTTCCTGCTTACTAATTTTTCATGCACTGAAAATATATGTATTTTGCCTATGAGTAGTCATAGTCTAATTATGCAATGTGTAATAAAACAATGTACTGGATTTGTTTTCAACCAAGAGTGTACATTAGAATCACTGGGGAGAATTTTTAAAAATATTGATGCCCCAGCCGGGCGTGGTGGCTCACACCTATAATCCCAGTACTTTGGGAGACCGAGGCGGGTGGTCATCTGAGGTTGGGAGTTCCGAGACCAGCCTGATCAACATGGAGAGACCCCGTCTCTACTAAAAAGACAAAATTAGTGGGGCATGGTGGTACATGTCTGTAATCCCAGCTACTTTTGGGAGGCTGAGGCAGGAGAATCTCTTGAACCCGGGAGGCCGAGGTTGCCATGAGCTGAGATCACACCATTGCACTCCAGCCTGGGCAACAAGAGCGAAACTCTGTCTCAAAAAAAAAAAAAAAAACTGTTATCCCACCTTCACTTCAATTCAATCAGAGTCTCTGAAGATTGTCTCAGGCATCAGTATTTTTATCAAGTTCTCCACTATGATTTTAATCTATAGCAAGGATTATGAACTTTTGATTTCCTGGAGAAATAGGCAAAGAATGAAAAACTGTCATAGCAGTTGGGATTACACCTGTAATCCCAACACTGTGGGAGTCCGAGGCAGGTGGATTGCTTGAGCTCAGGAGTTGGAAACCAGCCTGGGCAACATGGCAAAACCTTGTTGACAAAAATAGGAAAATTATTCTAGCCGGGCGTGATGGTGCATGTTTGTAGTCCCAGCTACTTGGGAGGCTGAAGTGGGGAAGACAACTTGAACCCAGGAGGTGGAGGTTGCAGTGAGGTGAGATTGTGCCACCACAGTCCAGCCTGGGTGACAGACTCTGTCTCAAAAAAAAAAAAAAAAAAAAAAAAAGCATTCAAGTTCAACTGTAATCAGTTAACTACAGGTATTGATCGACTTACGACCTATGCAACTTACTTACGACCATTTGACTTTACGACCACAATCGCTAGCCATGACTGCTCCGCGTCTGGCAGCGCAAACATTGCCCAGCTGGGCGTACAACAGTGCGGACCAGTTTCCGGCAGCACTACCATCTCCGCGTGCATATAGCCTACTCAACTTACGACCAAATCATGTTACGACCGGTCGGTTGGAACCAATCATGGTCGTAAGTCGAGCACTAGCTGTAATCAAAAACAATTTAAATGACTATGTGAGAAAACAGATAAATTGTATAATATGCAGCAAAATATTATGATTGTGAAAGTGAATGACCAATGACTACATGTAATATAATGAATGACTCTTAAGTGTAAAGAGGAGATCAAAAAAGACTGATATAACATTTTAGCAAAGCTCAGAAAGAAGCAAAATGAGATAATTTTTTTTTTTTTAGACAGGTCTTGCTCTGTCACCCAGGCTGGAGTGCAGTGGCATGATCTCAGCCCTTAGGGTTCTAAGTGATTCTCCTGACTTAACCTCCAGAGTAGCTGAGATTACAGGCATGTGCCACCACACCTGGCTAATTTTGTATTTTTAGTGGAGATGGGCTTTCACCATGTTGGTTAGGCTGATCTCGAACTCCCAACCTCAGGTGATCCTCTCACCTTGGCCTCCTAAAGTGCTGGAATTACAGGGGTGAGCCACTGTACCTGGCCCAAGCTGGGCAATATTTTGCTTGAAGATGTGTGGTATAACAATTTTTAAAAATAGGTGTTTATGACTGGGCCTGGTGGCTCATACCTATGATCCTAGTTCTTTGGGAGGCCAAGGCAGGTTGATTGCTTGAGCCCAGGAGGTCAAGACCAGTTGAGCAACCTGGTGAAACCTGGTATCTACAAAATAAAACAAAACAAAAATAAAAAGAAAACCCAGGTATTTATTAAGCCACAATTCAAGCTTGCAAATTGCTTGTGGGGAGGAATGCAAAGTGATAGGATTGAGAAACAGCACAACAGTAGATTTGACAATAGTTGTAATATTATAGTTCTTTTTTTGGGAAGTGATTGCATAGATATGAATTTTATAATTTCATATACACTCTACATGTATTTTGCTATGTATCAAATATTAAATAAAAAAATTTAAAGATAAAAACATTAAGCAACTAGTCTGTTGCTTAACTGTATTGAATATTGTTAAGAAATTACCATTGTTTTTGTTTTTCTCTTTATTATTTTTCATTAGTAATAGTAACATAAGGAACTGACCATTGTTTTTGAAGACCCCTAGTATCCAAGAAAAAAGTGGTTTCAGTGCAGTGGTGAGTTTAGAGAAAAATTGGAGGTGAGGAAGTGGAGACAGTGAATATAGGCACTGATACATTTTTCAGTAATAGAGAGTAGATGATAGGGTTTTGTTTTCTTATCAGGTAGAAATATGGAACATTTTTGTATGTTGTCAGGAATGATTCAGAAGGTTATTTAATAGCTTTGTTTCCTCAATTAAACTGTCTTTTATCAAATCTGCACAATTGCTCCTCCCTAAAACTAGGAACCATCTTTTTTTTTTTTTTCATATCTCTAGCTGTATTTTTATAACTCCCCTGTTTATTTTGAAATATTCATATGATTTTGACATTAACTCAAAATACACAGAAATTACTTGTATCTGCCTATACATTTATTAAATGCTGATGAAGAATACTTAACAATCAATATTTATGCATGCCAAATAAAACTTTTCCCAATTTTTAAAATTATTTTTAAAAATAAGCCAATTTATATTGGACATTTGGGTTATGCGTGCATATAAAAGTCATATTCCTCAGCTAGTCTAACTGACCACAGATAGACTAGCATACAAGTGTCCTTCTTTCTGGATGGAATTAAGTTTCAGAGGCAAAGTGGTTCAGATGGGAGCAAATGAGCTGAGCTCCTCATGAAGTAAACTCGACAAAATCAAGAAGTATTAAAGGTGCTAATGACTGATTCCATAAATCTTTCTGTCTTCTCTATCTTTTCAATATACAAGTATGCACTATGGGTGTGTATAAATTAAAACACTTCTAATCTATACTGTGAGCTCCTATGGAGGGGCTACTGTGAATACATAAAAGGCCCTGGGGAAGAGAGAAGTAGTGCAGGGGAGCAGAGGGCATCTGCCCTCCATCAGGCCATCCACACAAACCTACTGAGAGGTAGACTCGATGATCTAGGTCTCAACGGGCTTAGATGTTGACCTGGACCTTGAAGTGGGGTTTTCCTTCATTGTATTTTATGTTGTTTGTTCAACTATTTTTGTAATTGGGGCAAAGTGAGATGTTCAACTAGTCTAAGAATGCTTTATATACCCCATAAACTGAGTCAAAGGTTTTTATTTATTCTTCTGCCAATCACAACTGATTTCCACCTAGAATTATTTTGTAAGGTAAGAAACAGTAAGTCAACTGAACAAAGAGCTGGGCCTTTGGGATCTGGAACATTATTACACGCTGACTGGGAAACGCAGGGCCTCAGGATGGGGTCTGGTCAGCCTGGCTGCAGCAGGGTACGAACCTGCCTTAGTGGGCCTTCTCCAAGAATGCTCTGCAGCACCTGACACACTGCTGGTACACCGCCTCAAAGTCAGAGTCATTCCCATAATAAGGATCTTCAATAATAAATTGTTTTTGTGGATCATAGCTCCCAAGTAGTTCAATTTTAGCTTTGCAGGTTTTAACTTGATTACGTTTTCTATTCAAATCTCTCAGATTGCTTTCATCCATACATAGTATATAATCAAATGTGGCAAAATCTTTGGTAATCCGTCTTTCTTTATGGGCTGAGTGAATGCCATGATTTCTTAGGGAGCACACAGCTCTTGGGTCTGGGGACCGGCCCACGTTCCAATCAGAAACAGCACCACTGTCAATGACCCAGTTCTCTGAGATCTTTTGATCACTTACAAGTTTCCTGAAAACTGCTTCTGCAATGGGTGATCGACAAATGTTACCCAGACACACAAACAGCACGGACTTGGTAACCGGCTCCGCCATCTTCCCGCGCGTAGTGGCGCCAAGAAACCGCTTTGTGACGCACGCTGATGCAGCACATGTGTACTGCCAGCCTCTCGCCCCGCGGGCCTCGGGAACCATCTTTGATTCCTCTCTCTCTCTCCTCTCGCTCTCGCTCTCCTCTCTCCTCTCTCCTCTCTCCTCTTTTTCACATACAGTCCATCATCAAGTTAAACTTGTTAATTCTTTTCTTAAACATTTTTTTTTTTTTTTTTTGGAGACGGAGTTTGGCTTTTTTTACCCAGGCTGGAGTGCAACGGGGCAATCTCGGCTCACCCCAACCCCCGCCTCCCGGGTTCCGGCGATTTTTCTGCCTCAGCCTCCTAAGTTGCTGGGACCACAAGCTGGAGCCACCATGCCTGGCTAATTTTTGAATTTTTAGTAGAGACAGGGTTTCACTATGTTGCTCAGGCTGGTCTTGAACTCCTGGCCTCAAGTGATCTGCTCACCTTGTCTTCCCAAAATGCTGGGATTACAGGTGTGAGCTACCATACCCAGCCACAGTCTTGTCATTTTTTTAAAGCAATGTATCCTCAATCCTTAAAATAGGGGTTGATACTCACTAAGTATTTGTTGAATGAATGAATGAATGAATGAATGAGAAAAGAAAATTACCTAGGATGTATATGTGATCCTGGAGATAATAACATACATAAACACATGAAAATGAAAACCATGCCGGGCGCGGTGGCTCAAGCCTGTAATCCCAGCACTTTGGGAGGCCGAGGCAGGTGGATCACGAGGTCAAGAGATCAAGACCATCCTGGTCAACATGGTGAAACCCCGTCTCTGCTAAAACTACAAAAAATTAGCTGGGCATGGTGGCGCGTGCCTGTAATCCCAGCTACTCAGGAGGTTGAGGCAGGAGAATTGCCTGAACCCAGGAGGCGGAGGTTGCGGTGAGCCGAGATTGCGCCATTGCACTCCAGCCTGGGTAACAAGAGCGAAACTCCGTCTCAAAAAAAAAAAAAAAAAAAGAAAATGAAAACCATTTCTTTGAATATTAAGTGTACTCTTTTCCCCAGAAATGAAAACTACACAATTTTAGCATACTTTGTTCAGAATTTGAATATAAATTTGTGTATATTATATATGTAGTTAATTTATAAAGCAGTAGAATTATGAAAATAGAGATGTTTTTATTGTCATTGATAGTTTTTCATGCCTCTTGTATGGTCAGTTAATAAAGTTTACTTTGAGAATTTGACAGCTTAAAAAATTATATCTATTTAACATTTGAAATGTCAAATATAAATTATTTTTTTATGTCAAAAATGTTTAGTATTATAGTAAACAACGATACTCTTATCTTTTCCTAGGATATTATTGCTGGATTCCTATATACCATTTTAATCTTAGCTGTCTTCTATCCATTTGTGGACCTGATTGACAACTTCAACCAAACTCACAAATATGCTCCATTAATCATCATCGGGCTTCATTTAGCTTTGGGGATCTTTTCTTTCACCCTTGACACCTGGAGCACATCCAGAGGAGACACGGCAGAGATTCTAGGAAGTGGTGCTGGAATTGCATGTGGATCTCATGTTACTTATAAGATGGGTCTAGTGTTAGATCCTTCTCTAGATACATTACCTTTAGCTGGTTCCCCCATTACTATGACTCTCTTTGGGAAGGCCATATTGCGGATCCTCGTAGGGATGGTATTTGTGCTGGTAGTCAGAGATATAATGAAAAAGATCACCATTCCTTTAGCCTGCAAAATCTCCAATATACCGTGTGATGATATTCGAAAAGCAAGACAGCACATGGAAGTTGAACTTCCTTATCGGTATATTACCTATGGAATGGTTGGTTTCTCCATCACATTTTTTGTTCCTTACATATTTTTCTTTATTGGTATCTCTTGATGGAGAAATATTGTTTGTGAAAAGAAAGGAGGGTATCAGTTACTGATACCTAAAAATATATTTCAAGTAAAAGCCAGATCAGATTTAGGCTTTTGCAGGAATTTAACTTAAATAATTATTTAAGTAAATTCATAAGAGTCAGTGCATTTTATCATTGCACATCCAGATATTGTTTTAGGTGAGCTGAGCTATTTCAATACTGAGAAAATGATAAGTATCCATTTAGAATGTTAATGTAATGTTTGGAGAGTTTTGTGTTGTTATGGATTCAACTTATATATAATATATATAAGGTACATAATATGCAATTATATATCTGATATATATTATATATAAAATAATATACCTAAGTGTTTTTTTAAACTATGGGAGTGTATTATAAAATCAATAATAATATGCAAACAGTTGTGCCTGTGTATTTGAACTAAATACAGGTATGTTGTTATTAACATACATTTAACATTTATTTACTATGGGAGCCATTTCCTAATTGAATTGCATAATTACTAGACCAGAATGCGTATGCTACTATACATTGATTTACTGCCTGTTTTTACACTGCCATTACCTTTCATGTTACCCATGATGTTGAACATGGGAGACATTTTTAATGGACCAAATTTTTAGGAAAATTATTTTTTGGATTGTTTAGTTTTTTTAAGTTCTGTATACTGTTTTGAATGTACTTTATTTGCAACTGTTCTGGACATCAGTTTATTAATTCAGGTACTGAATTTTATTTCTTGCTAATTGTGCCTTTCTGTTGCTGAATTAAGAAATGCTATGTATACTGTGATGTAAAAATAAGACATTAATTTTATCTTAAGTTACATATAATCAGGCAAGTATTTTTAAAAATATATGTCAAGGTGACAGGCATAGAAGTAAATTGCCCTTACTCTTTAGCCTTTATTTAGAAAGAAATGTGGAATGGTCTAAACTTTCTCACCAATTTGTTAGAAAGCTAAATGGATAAATACTTCCCTTTTTGTAGATATTTTTCTGTGCATTGTAAGTTATAGGAACAAGATATATTTTTTGTACATTGTCTTGATTGTTTATACTGCAGGTAGATACTTCCAGTGAATGGAAATGTAGTTGAAATTTATAGATGGGACAATGCACATACTTCATATGAAAACAGAGCATTTTTCTAAATAATTTGGAAAGGATTGGATTTAGCACTGTTAACTTTTAATACCCATTTATTAGCTACTTAAGGTAAATTATAAAACCTAAAATTAATGTCAGTATTTTGGATCCTATTATTTTTTTCAACTTTTTATTTTCACAGTGGCAAGTTTGCATATAGTATTAAACTATTATTTTTTCTGTCTGTGCCTTTCTATTTTGAAGTGTGGTTGTACTTACATTAACATTAAATGTATTTGTAGAAAGTTTTTCATAAAGAAGAGGATTAACTTTCCATGTAAATGAATACCAGGTATGAAATTACTGATTTTAGTGCAATATCTATACAATTATCCAGAACTATCACTTCAGATGTTTCTATTTTGGGCACCGTAACTATTTGAGCTCATATTTTTGTAATTCTGATTGAGAATTTAGGGGCATCGTAATTTTTACCAAAACTGAAGCTGATAATTTTAAGTAAAGCAACTAAATTTACCCTTTACTTATTAGTTAAAAGGAAACCAAGGCAGGTAGGAAAATAACGGTACGTTGGAAAATGTGAAAAGAGCTTTACTTTCAAAATGTGTTTTTAATGAATTGAAGTTTAGGGACTGTTTCCCGTAATTTGGGTCTGTGCTATCCTATTAATTTTTATATGTAGCTTAAAAGATATTTGAAAATGTTCCATTTCTTTGTGTTTTATTATTTTCTGTCCCATGACAGTTCTATGCTAAATGCATTTTAAAATAAAAGCTAAATTGAAGATTGAAGAAGGTTTTTCTTTGTTTTGTTTGCCTTCCAGGCAATTGTTTCTGTTTTATGTGGTAGAGATTTTAAAAATACGTCTTGGATTTTCATTCTGGCACATGTTTCCTCTGAAGCATTTTGTTCAAAATCAAAGTGCTGTTTTGGCAATGGAAGACGCTGAAGAAATTCTTTGAGGTACAAACTGACTTTGGCTCCATTTATGATTATCTCTAACATTGTACTTTTAGTAAAAAGTTTCATAATACTTTTTTAAAAAAAGCTTATGCACAAAAAAATCCAAAATTTGCCGGGCGCGGTGGCTCAAGCCTGTAATCCCAGCACTCTGGGAGGCCGAGGCGGGTGGATCACAAGGTCAAGAGATCGAGACCATCCTGGTCAACATGGTGAAACCCCGTCTCTACTAAAACTACAAAAAATTAGCTGGGCATGGTGGTGCGTGCCTGTAATCCCAGCTACTCAGGAGGCTGAGGCAGGAGAATTGCCTGAACCCGGGAGGCGGAGGTTGCGGTGAGCCGAGATCGCGCCGTTGCACTCCAGCCTGGGTAACAAGAGCGAAACTCTGTCTCAAAAAAGAAAAAAAAAAAAAAAAAAAAAAATCCAAAATTTAAAAATTTTAAAAAGGAAATAAAAAATAAAGCTTATGCACAAAAATGCTTCAGAAAAATTTGTAACTAATAGTATTGTAGGTAGTATACTGCTTTTCCATGAATGTCAAGGATTAATCATAAAACTAGGAAGAGGTACTTTTCAAGCAGAAGAAAACATAGGGACATTTTATTTTGTAATTTTAAAATGCCATGATGGACCAGGCGTGGTGGCTGACACCTGTAATTCCAGCACTTTGGGAGGCCAAGGCAGGTGGATCACGAGGTCAGGAGTTTGAGACTAGCTTGACCAACATGGTGAAACCCCGTCTCTACTAAAAATACAAAAATTAGGCCGGGCGCGGTGGCTCAAGCCTGTAATCCCAGCACTTTGGGAGACCGAGGTGGGTGGATCACGAGGTCAAGAGATCGAGACCATCCTGGCCAACATGGTGAAACCCCGTCTCTACTAAAAATACAAAACATTAGCTGGGCATGGTGGTGCGTGCCTGTAATCCCAGCTACTCAGGAGGCTGAGGCAGGAGAATTGCCTGAACCCAGGAGGCGGAGGTTGCGGTGAGCCGAGATCGCGCCATTGCACTCCAGCCTGGGTAACATGAGTGAAACTCCGTCTCAAAAAAAAAAAAAAAAAAAAAATACAAAAATTAGCTGGGCATGGTAGCACGTGCCTGTAATCCCAGCTCCAGCTACTCAGGAGGCTAAGGCAGGGGAATCGCTTGAATCGGAGGCGGAGATTGCCTTGAGCAGAGACCATGCCACTGCACTCCAACCTGGGCGACACAGCAAGACTCTGTCTCAAAAAAAAAAAAAAGAAAAAGTCATGATGTGTGAAATGCAAAAACCAGGTCTGCCAGAAACTAATTATATGACCTAATATAAAACAATGCTACTTCAAGATTGACACAATTATTTTTATTTTGTAGCTTTCTTTACAAGTAATGTTTATTTTATATATATAATGTATATTTCAAAGACAACATAAAAAATGAATTTAGTGAAATGAGAATTTAAAAGCAAATTTTCTCTCACCCTCTCTGTTATTCCCTTAAAGGCAAATTTTTACAAAGCCTTCAATAAAGATGAGTAATACTAGTTTCTGAAAATATATAATCAAAAAAATTTTAAAAGGCTCCTCAAGTGAAGCAGTGGGAGTGGAGAAAGATATAATCACACAATTTTATATGACAAAAATTTTGTATTGGTAAAACAATTTTATTCTTGTTAACAAGGAATTGTTTATGCTAGATTTAAAACCTAACTCGGTAAGCTGAGGTGGGAGGATCACTTTAACCCAGGAGGTGGAGGTTGCAGTGAGCTATGATCATGCCACCACGTTCCAGTCTGGGTGACAAAGCAAGCCTGCATCTGAAAGAAACAAAGGAACAAACTTTTACACTTGAATTTTGATTGTGGTTACATAAGTTATACATAGCACAATAAAAATTTTAACATGCTGATTGTAAAGGACTTTTAGAAAGCTCTTAATTGTTAAGCTCACTAGATCACTTTATAAAGAAACAGCTCTTCCTTGTGAGACACACAGGAGAGAAATTTCAAAGAAAAATAAACTTTTTACAAAATAAAAATGTTTAAGGAAATAAACGTGTTTATTTGTTTGTTTGTTTATTTATTTATTTAGAGATAGGGTCTTGCTTTCTCACCCAAGCTGGGGTACAATGGCATGATCACTGCTCATTGCCGCCTCCACCTCCTGGGCTTAATCCATCCTCCCACCTTAGCCTCCTGAGTAACTGAGAATACAGGCATGTACCACCACGTTTGGCTAATTTTTCTATTTTTATAGAGATGGGGGTATCACTGTGTTGCCTAGACTGTTCTTGAACTCCTGGGCTGAAGCAATCCTCCCATCTCAGCCACCAAAAGTGCTGGTATTATAGGTGTGAGCCACTGTGCCAGGCTAGAAATGTAATTCTTAAGTTTCAACTAGCTGGCTTTTCTAAATTTGCCCTTCCCTTGCCTCCTTTCTCTCCCAAATACGGGATTCTATATCTGCTAGCAGCAATCTATAAGCAGAATAAAATGTACTTTGATAACTATTGTACTGACTGTTCATGCTAAAAACCTTTAGTAATTGTGAAAGCTCTATTACCTATAAATATGAAAACCAGATTATTTCATTGCTCCAGAGCCCCTATGAGACTGTTTCATTTTTCCTTTCATCATTTTTAGTTTTGTTGCATTTTCCATGGATGTCTAGTAAGCTCATTCTCTGGTACAGCAACAGGATCTGATAATATTTTTGTTTTTTTAAGGGTTTTTTATTTCCTGTTTTCTAAAAATCAAGTGAATTTTAAATATTTTCTTTTTTATGATGACATTTTCTTAGCAGATATAAAATGGATTCTCTTTTTTTTAAAAAAAATTCCCACAATAGAATTAAATTATTAGCCCCTCAATATTTACATGAAAAGTGACAAAATCCTTACTGGATGAGGATTTAAAAAAAAATTCCTGGCCAGGAGGTGGCTCACGCCTGTAATCCCAGCACTTTGGGAGGCCAAGTTGGGTGGATCACCTGAGGTCAGGAGTTTAAGACCAGTCTGACCTACATAGCAAAACCCCGTCTCTACAAAAAAAATATATAAAATTAAAAGACAAAAATAAAAATAATTAAAAAAATAATAAAAAATTAGGTGAGCATTGGTGGTAAGCGCTTATAATCCCAGCTACTTGGGAGGCTGAGGCAGGAGAATTGCTTGAACCCAGGAGGCAGAGCTGAGATTGCACCATTGCACTCCAGCCTGGGCAACAAGAGTGAAACTCCGTCTCAAAAAAAAAAAAAAATTCCTGAGCTGGGGTTTATCCTTTGTCCTAAATTAGGAGGCCTCTTAACTGAAATCTATTGTAGTATCTATCAGTGAAATCTATCACTATATTAGTCTGTTCTCATGCCGCTATAAAGAACTGCCCAAGGCTGAGTAATTTATAAAGAGGTTTAATTGACTCACAGTTCTGCATGTCTGGGGAGGCCTCAGGATACAGTCATGGCAGAAGGTACCTCTTCACCGAGTTGCAAGATGGAGTGAGGGTGAGTGGTGAGCTAAGAGGGAAGCCCCTTATAACACCATCAGATCCCATGAGAACTTACTCATGATCATGAGAAGAGCATGGGGGAACTGCCCCCATGATTCAAGTATCTCCACATAGTCTTGCCCTTGACATGTGGGGATTATTACAATTCAAGATGAGATTTGGGTGGGGACACAAAGGCAAAGTGTATCAATCACAGTCTGTAACTATGTGTTATTTACTTTTAAAATTTTCTATCTTGGCTGGGCGTAGTGGCTCATACCTGTAATCCAAGCACTTTGGAGGCCAAGGCAGGCAGATCATCTGAGGTTGGGAGTTCAAGACCAGCCTGACCAACATGGTGAAACTCTGTCTTTAAAACAAAACAAAACAAAAAAATAAAATTTTCTATCTTTATCCCTATGATGTAAGCTTCATGAGGAAAAAGACCTTGTACATCTTTTTACTTCTGGATCCCTGGGACACAATAGGCATTCAATTAATATATGTCGAATGAATTACATGATTATTCAATCCTTAGGCTTCAATATGCACATTTTTCTGGAGAAAAAGTTTGTTTGACAAACAAATAGCAGTTCGTCTGGAACATCCAAGGTACCTGCAAGGGAGTAAGACGTAAAGTTGAAAAGCTTGTTGAAATATCCAGTCAACAATGGGTTTGGTGAAGTGTTTTCTTCCTTTGCCAGTAGAAGGGCTGCACTATTACTTAGCTCAGGGGTGAATTACACCTAAATTGAAGGTAATCAAAAGTATTTTTTGATATATACTTAATTATTAAGTGTTTTGATTTTTGTTTTTTAAAATCTATGATAACGGAACAATTACATGTTTACTTATTAAGAGGAGAAATAAGGCAACTTTTATATATGTGTATTTTTATAAGACAGGGTTTCACCATGTTGGCCAGGCTGGTCTTGAATTCCTGACGTCAGGTGATCCACCCGCCTCGGCCTCCCAAAGTGCTGAGATTACAGGCGTGAACCACCACACCCGGCCGGCAACTTTTATATTAATCCTAGATTTTATATGAAAAATCCCAAAACTGTGAATTTGGGTGACATGGTATCATGACTGCTACAATTGCCATTCTTTAGAAGAGGACGCCCCAGGAAGTTAGGAGAACTTTGGATGTGAATCTATACTCCCCTCACCTTCCAAGCCCTCACAAAAAGGTCCTATAACAAATTAATGACATACCTGGAAACTCATGCACAGACCATGAGGATTGACATCATGAGGCTGAGTCTGCAGACCTAGCTACTTTTATACAGACCAGGATTTACAATGCGTTCTACAGGTAAGGCAAGCTTCCCAGATTTGCAGGTATGCTCTGGGAATAAAGTTGGTGTTTGTAGGAAAATAGCCTGTTGTGTGGTAAGAGTGATACCATCTTGAAGCAAAACCTCCATAATGACTAATGTTTGTGCATACCAGAGTGTTCTGCAGCAAGTTCTCTAAACAATGCCTGTAACAACTCTCACTAAGATGCTTATCTGACCTCCCCAGTGGTCACAGGTTGCTGCAAGAAAGTAACCAGGTGCACATGTCTTTATCCTGAAGGCTTTTTTTTTTTTTTAAGTTGGGGTTTCGCCGGGCGCGGTGGCTCAAGCCTGTAATCCCAGCACTTTGGGAGGCCGAGGCGGGTGGATCACGAGGTCAAGAGATCGAGACCATCCTGGTCAATATGGTGAAACCCCGTCTCTACTAAAAATACAAAAAAAATTGGCTGGGCATGGTGGCGCGTGCCTGTAATCCCAGCTACCCAGGAGGCTGAGGCAGGAGAATTGCCTGAACCCAGGAGACGGAGGTTGCGGTGAGCCGAGATCGCGCCATTGCACTCCAGTCTGGGTAACAAGAGCGAAAACTCCGTCTCAAAAAAAAAAAAAAAAAAAAAGTTAAGTTGGGGTTTCGGACTTTCACTCTTGTTGCCGAGGTTGGAGTGCAATGGCAGATCTCGGCTCACCGCAACCTCTGCCTCCTTGGTTCGAGCGATTCTCCTGCCTCAGCCTCTCCAGTAACTGGGATAATAGGCATGCACCTGTTGTATTTGACCGGCGCGTAGAAAGTTACCACAAGACAAACGTATGCCAGATTGCAGGGTCATTTATTATGCCGGCGACCACAGAGGACTCACGTCTCTCCAACCTGTGGTGCCAAAAGGAGGGTGCCATGATTTTTTATACCCGAAAAACCACCTTGGGAGTGGGGGTGAGGGGCGGGGATGGGGATGATAAGGTTTCGGACATTTCAAGGGCTAGGGGATTCTGTGATTCACCTCCTGGGTGGAGACAAGGGCGGGGGTCTCCGGACATTCCAAGGGCTAGGGGATTCTGTGATTCACCTCCTGGGTGGAGACAAGGGCGGGGGTCTCCGGACATTCCAAGGTCTAGGGGACTTTTGTCATTCTGTTTGTTACCTCAGTGGTTTACAGAAGTCAGGATATACATTTTTTTACACATCGTCTGGGTGGTGATAGAAGTCACAGATTTTAGCAGTTACTGATAAGAAAAGGTAAGCAGCTTTACATAGTTTTGAGGAACAAACTGGCAGTTCTATTTACAGAGGCCAAGGACAGTAGTTATTGTAAGGAGAATGGGGAAGCCATTTCAACTTATCTAAAAACAGTTTTGCATTTTATAAAATAGTTTTGCTCCGGTTCTGGCTTTAGGCCAGCACAATATCACACACCATCATGCCTGGCTAATTTTTTTGTATTTTAGTAGAGACAAGGTTTCTCCATGTTGTTCAGGCTGGTCTTGAGCTCCCGACCTCAGGTGATCTGCCCTTCTCAGCCTCCTGAAGTGTTGGGATTACAGGCACGAGCCACCGCGCCCAGCGCTTTTTATTTTTTTATTTTATTGATTGATTGAGACAGAGTCTCACCCTGTTGCCCAGGCTGGAGTGCTGTGGTGCGATCTCGGCTCACTGCAACCTCCACCTCCTGGCTTCAAGCAATTCTCCTGCTTCAGTCTCTTGAGTAGCTGGGATTACAGGCCAGCACCACTGTGCCGGGCTAGTTTTTTGTATCTTTAGTAGAGGTGGATCATGACCTCGTGATCTGCCCGCCTCAGCCTTCCAAAATGCTGGGATTACAGGTGTGAGCCACTGCGCCTGGCTTTTTTTTTTTTTTTTTTTGAGACAGGGTCTTGCTCTGTTGCCCAGGCTGGAGTACAGTGGTGTGATCTCAGCTCAGTGCAACCACTGCCTCCTAGGTTCAAGCAATTCTCATGCCTCAACTTACCGAATAGCTGGGATTACAGGTGTGTGCCACCACGCCCAGCTAATTTTTGTATTTTTAGTAGAGACAGGGTTTTACCATGTTGTCCAGGTCTTGAACTGTTGACCTCCAGTGATCTGCCTGCCGTGGCATCCCAAAGTGCTGGGATTACAGGCCTGAGCCACCGCGCCCAGCCCACGGCCTGCTTTCTAAAGGATAATTTCTGGAGGGCGGGTGTAAGAACCCACCCATAGTCACCTGATACATTGCGTATGTTTTCAAGTCCCTGTGAAATATTTTCTTTCTGAGAAACTGGATTTGTCAGCCTTATTCTTTGGCCTTTGGGATAGGCTTGAATATACCTGCTGCTCACTGTGGAACCGTATTCTTGAACTTATTTCTTATCCCACCGTACTTAAGAGACCATAACATTCCCTCTGCATTGAGATAAGATCTGACCACACATCTGGTTAATCTCAACTGCTGCTGAAGATTGTGGAATGGGTGTAGGAATGTTTGCTAACAGAATCACAGAGATACCCCGAATATGTTCTTCTGCCTCCATGAGGTAATCCACAATATACACATAACTACCTATATTTTTCCTGATTTAGTATTCCAGAAAGGCCCATTCATGGTTTCCTCATTAGTTTGTCTATTACCTATAAAAAAGAACCTGATGATCACAAAGAATATGATGACCACACAATGACCATAATTGGTCCACAAACATGTCACTAGCCATTGCAGATCTGTAAAGATAGCCATTCCTTATCTATCAACCTGAGAAACTCCATTTCAAAGAAACTGTTGATGACTCTTCCATGAGAAAGTTCCATAAGCAGAGAGGAAAGATTACAGATTCTGCCTTTGGGGAGCTTCAAGCTTTTCCAAGTCATGATATGTTGTACCATATTCTTGCCCTTGCAAGTCTGTTATAAAACAGACTTCAGATTTGTGCTTGCAAACAGTGGCATTTTCCAAATCCTAACATACCACTTTATAGACTTCTTGTGAAAATGTTTGCATTGAATTCTATTCTTTGTGAAGATGCTGGTGCCAAACCTGTAGTGACTTTCATGTTCCCATTCTGTGTCTTTTCTTTTTTTCCCCGCAAAAATACAGCGAGGCTGGGTGGGTAGCTCATTCCTGCAATCCCAGCACTTTGGGAGGCTAAGGAGGATGGATCACTTGAATCCAGGAATTCAAGGTCAGCCTGGGTGACACAGTGAAATTCCATCTCTACTAAAAATACAAAAATTAGCCAGACATGGTGGCACATACCTGTAGTCCCAGCTACTTAGGATACTGAGGCACTAGAATCACTTGAGCCCAGGAGACAGAGTTGCAGTGAGTCCAGATCACGCCACTGCATTCTAGCCCAGGTGACAGAAGTGAAAACCTGTCTCAAAAAAAGGTGTCTAACTGAAGTCGGAGGACCAGGATTTTTGTTTTGACTTTGTTTTGTCTTGGATTATAATTGTCAATTCCTTCGGCCAGGTACTAGCACCAGAATGATAAATGGTTTCCTCACAGATAAAATGAAGAGGTAAGACTTGACGTTCTCTAAGAGCCCTTTCACTATTAAAATTTATAAACTCTATTAGATCAAGTGTGCCAAAAGAAATAGAGTATTTGTGTTTCTATTAGGATTCTGGAATTTAACAAAAAGAATTGTAATGTGCTTTCACTGAGGGAATAGAGTGGGGAGAGCATGTCTTGTCACTGAAGCAACCTTCCCCTCTTTTCCTGTCTATAAAAAGTTTGTATATACAGCCCCCCACAAGGGACAAGTTTCTCCAAAGAAACAATAAGGTAATAGCTTTAGAAGAGTCATAACTTTTGTTTAAATCACAAGGTTTAAAGTAACTAATAGGTCACTTTACCTAAGTGACCTAATCCAGCCTACTACCTAAATAGTTCTGAGCTGAAGTGGCCCTAAACAGATAGTTATTTGTTTAAAAAAAAAGGGAGGTGGGAGATAGAGGAACAGATTAGACAGCAAAGACCTGAGTAATTCTAGAATTCATTCAACAAATCTTGCCAGCTACAAAGATGGATATGTGAAGAAAAAAGAGAAGAAAATCTCTTCTTTAGAAATCTCATTCAGAACTAAAAAAAGAATGCTGGAAAAAGAATGTAAAACTACCTCATAAAGCTCATATGAACTTTACAGAATTATATATTTTGGAAAATGAGATGCTCATAACAAATTCAATTTTTCAATCGCAAACCACATTATTTATAAAGGTTTTTTTTTTTTTTTTTTTTTCCAAATAAGCAGAACATTGGGAGGCTGAGGTGGGAGGATCACCTGAGGTCAGGAGTTCCAGATCAGCCTGAACAACTCGGTGAAATGCTGACTCTACTAAAAATACGAAAATTAGCCAGGTGTGGTGGCACGTGCCTGTAATCCCAGCTACTCGGGAGACTGAGGCAGGAGAATTGCTTGAACCCAGGAGACAGAGGTTGCAGTGAGCTAAGATCACACCACTGCACTCCAGCCTGGACGACAGAGCAGAACGCCGTCTGAAAACAAACAAACAAACAAAAGAACAAAGAATCAGTACCTTTATTAGAACATTTCTAGAATGTAACAGTGCCTATTGCAGAAAGTCTTCTTTTTTTTTTTCATTTTGTAAGAAATTCTGCTAGAAAACATGAGGTGAATATGAGGTTATTCTTGAATGTCAGCTGTTTTCTTATATAGTGAAATTATTTCATGGAAATGAGAAGTTACTTGCCACGAAAAATTACACAAGATATCTATAGATACATTGCTGGGTTTTTTGTTTTATTCAAATGTCAAGAACAGCAAAAATCCTCTTTTTAGTATAGCCATTATGGAAAACAGTGTGGAGTTGTTTAAAAACTAAGAATAGAACTACCATATGATCCAGTAATCTCACTACTGAATATATATGCTAAGGATTTGAAATCAGTATATCAAAGAAATATCTGCACTCCCAAGTTTATTGCAGCATTGCATACATTAGCCTAGGTGTCCATTAGTGGATGAGCAGAAAGAAAATTTCAGACAAGAGGAATAAGTCCAAGAGATCGATTTTAACTCATGATGACTATAGTTAATAGCAATATATTATAATTGCTATTAATTATAATAATAATTGTATTCTCCTCTCAGAAGTAGCTGCTGTTGCCAGTTTGGAGTATATATTCTTTGTGTGTGTGTGTGTGTGTGTGTGTGTGTGTGTGTGCGCGCGCATGTATGTATGTATGTATTTACATATGTTGAAATATATAATTGTGTTTAATAAAGTTTCTTTTTAAAATAAAAATATATTGTACTTATTCTGCATGACCCCTCCCCACACTCCCACACGCCCTCTTTGTTTAAATTAATGATGTCTCTTGGAGTTGATACAGGATTTCTCTCCTGGAGTTATCTTTATCCTGAAACATCAACTTTTCCCAATCTACGAAATCACTCCTAACAGCACACAGACAAGCTCTACTCCATGTCTCTGTTCTCTACTTCCTCTTCTTTTTTTTTTGAGATGAAGTCTTGCTCTTGTCGCCCAGGCTGGAGTGCAGTGGCAAAATCTTGGCTCATTGAAACCTCCACCTCCTGGGTTCACTTCTCGTGCCTCAGCCTCCCTGGTAGCTAGGACTACAGGCGTCCACCACCAGGCCCAGCCAATTTTTGCATTTTCAGTTGGCCAGGCTGGTCACCTGGGCAGATCACCTCCTGACCATAGGTGACCTGCCTGCCTTGGCCTCCCAAAGTGCTGGGATTACAGCCATAAACAACTTGCCAGGCCTGGAGATAGTTTAGAGCGTTCACAATATGTGTTTCATCCCACGAACAAACACCAATCAACAGCGTTTTCCTGCCAGGTTATGCTGTGAAGCCCTAGAATTGCCACCACCAATTAAAGATGTCTGCCTAGGGAAAGAGAGAGAGGAGATAGAAGACAATGGAGCCAATGAAAAGGACCCTAAAATCCACACTGGTAGGGAGAAGAGAGTTTCCAGAATAAAGTGATCAATAAATAATATCAAACACTAGTAGAGAGATTCAGGCTGAAGGCAGACATCTTACATGAGTTTCTTGTTTACCTTTAAGAGAATAATTTCAGTGGTGTATGTGGTAGTGGCAGTAGTCAGATTGTAATGAATAAAGAGGAAAAAGGAATTAGGGAATGAGATGGTAAGTATGTATCTGAGGTTAAGATTTATGAAATAGGTAGATAGTACATGCTAGAGCTAATTTTATACTATACACTATTACACTATATTATATTTTATTATACTATATATTTTTAATCCTTATGAAATCTAAGATTGGACTATCTGAATCAGGAAGAATGTAAAACCTAAAGTAAACAATATCTGCCAGATGACTGTAGCACTTGATGTTAAGTAATAGATTTTAGTACCATTAATCTACTTTTTCTTCTTTTCCCTTTTTTTTTTTTTTTTTTAATTTGTTGAGATAGGATGTCACTCTTTGCCCAGACTGGAGTGCGGTGGTGCAGTCTCAGCTCACTGCACCCTCCACTTCAAGCCATCCTCCCACCTCAGCCTCCCAAGTAGCTGGGATTACAGGCACATGCCACCACGCCCAGCTAATTTTTGTATTTTTAGTGGAGACAGGGTTTCACCATGTTGCCCAGGCTGCTCTTGAACTCCTGGGCTGAAGCAACCTGCCTGCCTTAGCCTCCCAGAATGCTGGGATTACAGGCCTGAGCCACCACACCCAGCCATTAATCTACTTTATCTCACATTTGTCAAACAACAAAGAGAAGATATTAGGGAATCTTGGCAAGGGAATTAGCTGAACGACCTGGAGCAGTGATTCTTTTTTCTCTTTGTTTCTTTTTCTTTTCTTTTCTTTTTTTTTTTTTTTTGGAGCAGTGATTCTTTATTTTATTGTTTTAAAGACGGGGTTTCACCATGTTGGTCAGGCTGGTCTTGAACTCCTGACCTCAGGTGATCCGCCCACCTTCGCCTCCAAAGTGCTTGGATTACAGGCATGAGCCACCGCGCCCGTCCTGGAGCAGTGATTCTTAATATGCATCATCAGCATCACCAGGGAACTTGTTAGAAATGCAGACTCCTGGGCCCCATCTCAGGCTTACTGAATCAAAAACTTAGGGGCCAAAGACCAAGCACCTTGTTTAATGACCAAGCCCGCTAGGTCATTCAGATGCACACTCAAGTTATTCTCTTGAGTTTCTCATTAAATAAACCACATAGTTATTAAGTTACTAATCCACTTGGTTGGGCTGACCTAGATTCTCTAATGCCCAACCCTTTCAAGTGGTTGGGGTGGACTAACAGTCTTTTAGGGGTATTGAGGACCAGACTGGCCAGCTATGATCTATTAAAAACCATTCGAACTGGAAAAAATACCGTTTTTCACACTGGGGACCTAAAAATTCCCTTTGAAATCCGCAATCCCAAGTAAGAGGACCTCCTCTCTCTCTCTAACTCTCTACGACTTGAACTCAGAAGTCTCAAGGATGCAGAGCCAAAGCCTAACGTGTCGAAACTGCACACAATAATTTATGACATATTTGTGAGGAACATAGTTTTGTTAAGCTTTGGCTCACTGCCTATTTGCAGCACCTGCCCTACAAAAAAATGAATAAAATCTTCTCTTTTTTAAATAATGATTTCTTTGTTCATCTATTACATTGGTCCATTACATATTATACTGCATTTCAAAGTAATCAGATCCCTTAAAAATATCCCTTCCCCTAGAAAGCATGCTACTCTTGCTGAGTTCTCCCTTTCAGCTGAACCTGTACTCACTACCCAAGGCCCTCCCTTGTGTTCTCTGCTGACTGTGATGTGGCCCTGGTAACTTCCATCAGCCAGTCCATGCTATGGGCATGAAGGTGGAAGTGGCAGCTTTGCATTCACCAACATTGCATGGCAAGGGAAGGTCTAAGGTAGAACCTCACCATTTAGATCAATAATTGTGTGATTTTGTGTTGGTATAACTGGCCAAGGTCATTGATTTTTCATTTTTTTAAGATAAAAATTGAAAATGCCCTTTAGTAATCAACATTTTATTTTTAATGAAAATTCCAGGACACTACACAGGAACTGAAAAATAAAAATTGTAGTAGTGATTTAATAAACATCTGCACCATCACTTTCAAAGCATGTTTTACACCCTTAAGAGTGACATCTTTGTTCCTCCTCCTAAATTTACTTTGCCTTGTAACTGTATGACTCTCTAAATGACCCATGGTTAAGAATTATCATATAACTTTGAAATAGTTGATGGTGGGCCGGACGTGGTGGCTCACGCCTGTAATCCAAGCACTTTGGAGGCCAAGGCGGGCGGATCACCTGAGGTCGGGAGTTCAAGGCCAACATGGTGAAACCCCATCTTTAAAAAAAAAAAAGAAAAGAAATGGTTGATGGTGTTTATGACTCAGTTTTAAATTCATGTCTTTAGCATATTTATAATTCATTTTTAATTTTCTACATCCAAATTTTAATTAATGCTGAAAATCACACATCACTAATGGTAATTAATAATTGTACAATAGCACAAACTACCACATTTCCAATAATCTTCTAAATGTTTATCAACATTTAAATTGATAGTGTTTTATTGAGGCACTGCCAATATAAAACAATAATTTTCCTTTCTCAAAAATAATCGTTATAAATCATTTGGAGAGAGGAGGCACTTTGGGAGACCAAGGGGAGTGGATCCCTTGAGGTCAGGAGTTCGAGATCAGCCTGGCCAACATGGTGAAACCTTGTCACTACTAAAAATACAAAAATTAGCCGGATGTGGTGGCATTCGTGTAATCCCAGCTACTTGGGAAGCTGAGGCAGGAGAACTGGTTGAACCCAGGAGGTGGAGGTTGCAGTGAGGCGAGATCGCACCACTGCACTCCAGCCTGGCAACAGAGCAAGACTCCATTTAAAAAAAAAAAAAAAAAAAAAAAAAAAAAAAAAAAAAAGGAGTCTGTTTTCACATTGATGAATAAAATAAAAAATAAAAAAAGGAGCAGCTTGCTAAGTGGAGGCCGGAAGCGGTGGTGTTTAGCTGCTCTCTGGGTAGCAGGGTGGTGGTAGCTGCAGTGAAGGGCTTGCTGAGGTGCTCGGATTCTTGTAACTGTGCCGGGATTTAACCACCACCATGTCAAGCAAAAGAGCAAAGACCAAGACCACCGAGAAGTGCCCTCAGCGCGCAACATCCAATGTGTTTGCTATGTTTGACCAATCACAGATTCAGGAGTTCAAAGAGGCCTTCAACATGATTGATCAGAACAGAGATGGTTTCATCGACAAGGAAGATTTGCATGATATGCTTGCTTCGTTGGGGAAGAATCCAACTGATGAGTATCTGGATGCCATGATGAATGAGGCTCCAAGCTCCATCAATTTCACCATGTTCCTCACCATGTTTGGTGAGAAGTTAAATGGCACAGATCCTGAAGATGTCATCAGAAATGCTTTTGCTTGCTTTGATGAAGAAGCAACTGGCACCATTCAGGAAGATGACCTGAGAGAGCTGCTGACAACCATGGGGGATCGGTTTACAGATGAGGAAGTGGATGAGCTGTACAGAGAAGCACCTATTGACAAAAAGGGGAACTTCAATTACATCGAGTTCACACGCATCCTGAAACATGGAGCAAAAGACAAAGATGACTCAAAGAAATTCAGATTCCAGCCAAACGCTCCTTGTTGCCACTTTGGGTGTTTCTGAGATTTTCTCTTGCATGCCCTTAGCTTTACAGCTTTTGCATTTCCCGTTGTATTTATTCTCAGCCATTCTGGGCACATGTATCTTTATATTCAGACTGGAAATGGGACTTTCTATTAATATCATTTTCAGAATAGAAAATAGGGTAATTTAACCTACCAGCCCCTCCTTCCAATAACTGCAGTCTACACAGAGTCAATATATTTTTTCAGAGAAAGTTATTCTCTCATTTTTTTCTGAACCATAATTAAACTTTATGATAAAATAAAATAAAATAAAATAAAATAAACAAATTAAAAAAGGAAAAGAGAGGAAAATGTTTTCACAAGTTTGTATAAAACTCCATTTAGTGGTTTCAATAATTTGCCGGGCATGGTGGCTCATGCCTGTAATCCCAGCACTTTGTGAGGCCAAGGTGGGTGGATTACCTGAGGTTGGGAGTTTAAGACTAGCCTAACAAACATGGAGAAACCCCGTCGTGGTGGCACATGCCTGTAATACCAGCTACTTGACAGGCTGAGGCAGGAGAATCGCTTGAACCTGGGAGGCAGAGGTTGCAGTGAGCTGAGATCACGACACTGCACTCCAGCTTGGGCAAGAAGAGTGAAACTCCATCTCAAAAAAAAGTGTATTTAATAAACTCAATTTCTTCTAACATTCACTGAACAAACTGAAAGTTCTGACTTCCCTCTAAATTTATTCTATTTCCAAATCAGCCCTTTACCTTCTGTTGTGCAAGCCTTCCTTAAAGCCCCAAACTCAAAATATTTTACTTTAAAGATACTTCTGTTGCAGAATAAAACCCCACTAATTTGTGCCATAATGATTATAAAAGTGAACAGCTGGAAAGAAATGCACAACTCTCATGCTATTGGAGCTTAAGATTCCCGTGAAGAATCTCATCTGCTCAAGAACTGAGCAGAGGTGAAGAATGTTTTTTCAGGTCTAATACAAATCAATAGCAAGAGGATGAAGACTTTCCAATTGTTAATTATTAATTACCAGTTCAAACTATAACAGTCCAAAATGTATTGCATATTACCAGCTTGGAAATTACCCTTTGTTGCAGACTTCCACAGTTCTTCTTGCTCAAAATAGGGCATGACTAATGCTTTATAGGTAATCTCCAATATTACCTCCCAATTCATCATTAGGAATATTGATGGACCTTAACCTACGTAACTTGCCTTTTTCAAAGCTCTCAATATATAAATGTTTCACAAAGAAGTGAAATACAAATTCTGTTGATAGAGGTTGGCACTTTTTTAAAAAGATTGTCCTATTTCTTTTTTTTTTTTTTTTTTTTTTTGAGACGGAGTTTCGCTCTTGTTACCCAGGCTGGAGTGCAATGGCGCGATCTCGGCTCACCGCAACCTCCGCCTCCTGGGTTCAGGCAATTCTCCTGCCTCAGCCTCCTGAGTAGCTGGGATTACAGGCACGCGCCACCATGCCCAGCTAATTTTTTTTGTATTTTTAGTAGAGACAGGGTTTCACCATATTGACCAGGATGGTCTCGATCTCTTGACCTCGTGATCCACCTGCCTCGGCTTCCCAAAGTGCTGGGATTACAGGCTTGAGCCACCGCGCCGGGCCTGTCCTATTTCTTTATATGGTATTTCTAGAATAGCAATCTGATTATTTTTATCTTATGAAGAGTGTTCTCAGTAGAATAAAAACTACATTTATTTTCGAAAAATTACTAATATGTGTAAGCACAAAAGAGAGGAATAGTTTTCCTCAGGAAAAAAAACTTATCTAAACATTAAAATCTATTGATATATAGTTAAATATCAATTAAAATTAACCAAATGCTTTGGGATGAAGAATTTCATTAACTTATTTTTTAATTAGTTGAGTATTAAAAAGGAAGCCCTAGGCCGGGCGCGGTGGCTCACGCCTGTAATCCCAGCACTTTGGGAGGTCAAGGCGGGTGGATCATGAGGTCAAGAGATCGAGACCATCCTGGTCAACATGGTGAAACCCCGTCTCTACTAAAAATACAAAAATTAGCTGGGCATGGTGGCGCATGCCAGTAATCCCAGCTACTCAGGAGGCTGAGGCAGGAGAATTGCCTGGACCCAGGAGGCGGAGGTTGCGGTGAGCCGAGATCGCGCCATTGCACTCCAGCCTGCGGAAAAAGAGCGAAACTCCGTCTCAAAAAAAAAAATAAATAAATAAAAATAAAAAAAAATAAAAAGGAAGGCCTTTTTGATGGAAGTCTTTTTAAATTTACACATAAATACTTCACAACTTTGTAATTAGACTTTAATTTTCTTTATTCAATGGAGAGTCTAATCTCGCCTTACAGTTGATATCTGAAACCACAAGTTTTTGTGTGGTATTTATTCTGTTCAGAGACCCTGCTCTCAGTGTTTAGAGGCAGGTTTTTTTTTTTTTTTTGTAACGGGGGATTGCAGCAAAGATTTCTGATTGAGTACATGACATTTTAATGTAGCTGTTTTATGTGGCCATTTTGATGTATTAATATTTTAAAACTTTATCTTAATAAAACTTACTCATAGTTAAATAAAAAAAACAGAGCTGAGCAGTAAAAAAGAAAACTAAAATTCTCCCCTCTCCAGTCAAATAATCTCACTCCTCCCAGGTAACCACTGTTAACCAGTTCTTCTGTAGACTTTAAAAAAACATATACGCTAACATATATGTGTATATAAGTATATATAAGTATTATATACATATATGTTATGTATTATATACATATATACACTAATGTATATAATGTAATACATATTATATACATATATACACTAACATAGTATATACAGATATGTTAGTGTGTATATATATATACACCCACACACATACACACACACACAAATATATATACATATATATATACACACACAAATGTGTATATATTATGTCCTTTTAAAAGTTAGCTTAGGCTGGGCACGATGGCTCATTCCTGTAATCCCAGCACTTTGGGAGGCTGAGGCAGGCAGATCACAAGGTCAAGCGATTGAGACCTTGCTGGCCAACATGGTGAAACTCTGTCTCTGCTAAAAATACAAAATTAGCTGGATATGGTGGCACACGCCTGTAGTGCCAGCTACTCAGGTGGCTGAGGCAGTAGAATCAATTGAACCCTGGAGGCAGAGGTTGCAGTGAGTCAAGGTCATGCCACTGCACTCCAGTCTAGCAACAGAGTGAGACTCTGTCTCAAAAAAAAAAGTTAGTTTAAGTAAAAGCAAGCTGTATATGACTCTGTACAGTTTTTCTCACTTAGAAATGTATCTGAAGGATCTACCTAATTTTAATAGCTGTACATTATTGTATTATTGTTAGACATTTTAGCTAGTATTCTATTTGTATATTTAGGACACTTCAAAAGTTTTTTCTTTTTTTACTCTTTTCTTTTTCTTTTTTTTAAATGATGCTACAAGGTTTTTGAAAGTTACAGTGAGCTAAAAGTTGACCAAATAGACGTAGAGAGTGGAATAGTTGTAACTAGAGGCTGGGATATAGGGGGAAGAGAGGAAGAGGGAGAAGTTGGTTAACAGATACAAAATTACAGTTAGATACCAGGAATCAATTCTAGTGTTCTATAGCACCATAGAGTGAATATAGTTAAAAATAATTTATTCAGCCAGGCATGGTGGCTCACGCCTGTAATCCCAGCACTTTGGGAGGTGGAGTCGGGCAGATCACCTGAGGTTGGGAGTTTGAGACCCGCCTGACCAATGTGGAGAAACACCATCTCTACTAAAAATACAAAATTAGCTGGGAGTGATGGCATATACCTGTAATCCCAGCTACTCAGGAGGCTGGGTCAGGAGAATCGCTTGAACTTGGGAGGTGGAGGTTTCGGTGAGCTGCGATAGCCCCATTGCACTCTAACCTGGGCAACAAGAGCAAAACTCTGTCTCAAGTAATAATAAGAATAATTTATTCATATTTTCAAATAGCTAGAAAAGAGGACTTTGAGATTTTGAATGTTCTCAACACAAAGATATGATAAAGGTTTGAGGTGATGTATATACTAATTACCCTGATTAGGTTATTATGAATTGTATACTGTAAAAATATCACATTGCGCCCCATAAATATGTGCAATTATTATGCGTCAAAGAATATAGATTTTAGGCCAGGTGCAATGTCTCGAACCTGTAATCCCAGCACTTTGGGAGGCTGAGGCAGGCGAATTGCTTGAGCCTAGGAATTCAAGATCAGGCTGGGCAACATGGTGAAACCCTATCTCTATAAAAAATGCGAAAAAACAGCCGAGCATGGTGGCCATCCCTGTGGTCCCAGCTACTCAGGAGGCTCAGGTGGGAGGATTGATTGATCCCCGGATGTCAAGGCTGCAGAGGGCTGAGGTCACACCAGTGTACTTTAGCCTGGGTGACAGTGTACTGTAGCCTCTCTCTCAAAATAACACTAAAAATAAAAGCTACAACGATACAGTGACATCCTTGCATATACATCTTTACGCATTTGTGGGAAGTGAAGTTGATTAGTCTAAGCATCAGTGGATTTTTTACATTGATAAATATTGTTAAATTGCCCTCTACATAGGTTATATCAATTTACAGCATCACTAATGGTATATAAGAGGACTTGTTTCTCCATTTATCTAAAGAAATTGATAATTCCAATTCAGCCTTTTTAAAAAATGGCTACCTTGTTTCCCTAAAACTTTTTGTTGAGTAATCCATCTTTTACCAATTGAATTGAAATATCATCCTTATCATATACTAAATTCCCATGTAAACATTAATCTACTTCTGGACTTTTTATTCAGCTTCATTGATTTGTTATCTGCCTTCAAAGTGTTTCAAGTAGCTTTATAATATGTTTTAATTTCTAACAAGGCATCTTTTATTTCTCTTTAAGTGTTTTTGTGGGTTATTCTCATATTTCTAGATAAGTTTTTTTTTTTTTTTTTGCCAGTCAGATTTTTTTTTTTTGGTAAAATTTACAAAAAATAAAATTTTACAACCTTTTTTTTTTTTTTTTTTTTTTTTTTTTTTGATACTTAGTCCAGCTCTGTTGCCAGGCTGGTGTGATCTCGGCTCACTGCAACCTCCCCCTCCCAGGTTCAAGTGATTCTCCTACCTCAGCCTCCCATGTAGCTGGGACTACAGTCACACACCACCACACCCAGCTAAGTTTTGCATTTTTAGTTCAGTTCCTGCTGTAATATGTACTCAAAAAATATTTGAGTGAATGAATGAGATGTAAATATATATATTGTGCTTCAATAAATGCCTTTTTTTTTTTTTTTTTTGAGACGGGGTTTCGCTCTTTTTTCCCAGGCTGGGGGGCAATGGCGCGATCTCGGCTCACCGCAACCTCCGCCTCCTGGGTTCAAGCAATTCTCCTGCCTCAGCCTCCGAGTAGCTGGGATTATAGGCACACGCCACCATGCCCAGCTAATTTTTGTATTTTTAGTAGAGACGGGGTTTCACCATGTTGACCAGGATGGTCTCGATCTCTTGACCTCGTGATCCACCCGCCTCGGCCTCCCAAAGTGCTGGGATTATAGGCGTGAGCCACCGCGCCCGGCCTTACATGCCTTTTTTTTTTTTGTTTTGTTTTTGTTTTTGTTTTTTGTATTGTGCTTCATAGAAAGGCAATATTGTAAAAGTATCGTAAAAGGACTCTATGTAAATTAATCTGTTCATGGATTATAATGACAATCAGAATAGCAACAGCAGTTTTTTCTTTTTTTGAGACGGAGTCTCACTCAGTCACTCAGGCTGGAGTGCAGTGGTATGATCTCAGTATGATCATTTAGATCTCTAATCATGATCTTAATCATTATATGTAATCATTTATATCTCTAATCATGTAATCATGGATTTTAAGAAATCCAGTGCCAGGTGTGGTGGTTCACGCCTGTAATCCCAGAACTTTGGGAGGCTGAGGTGGGCGGATCACCTGAGGTCAGGAGTTTGAGACCAGCCTGACCAACATGGAGAAACCCTGCCTCTACTAAAAATATAAAATTAGCTGGGCATAGTGATGCATGCCTATAATCCCAGCTACTCAGGAGGCCAAGGCAGGAGATTCGCTTGAACCCAGGAGGTAGATGTTGTGGTGAGCCAAGATCGCACCATTACACTCCAGCCTGGGCAGCAAGAGTGAAACTCTGCTTCAAAAAAAAAAAAAGGAAGAAAAATTTAAAAAAAGGAATCCAGAAGCGGAGATAGAGGTTAAGCAAATAATTGCACAAATAAATGTAAAGTCATAAAGTGCCAAGAAGGAGAGATATGTAGTGATATGGTGAGCTTATATTAAGTGATTTTTATCTACTGCGGTTTTGGGGGTGTCTGGGTGGGCTTCCCTGAGGTAACAGCTGAGCTGACTCCAGGAAAATACACTCAAGTCATCGTAAATAGCCTCCAGTTGGCGCCACACAGGCCCAGGCTCTGCACATTTCCTTGGTTTGTCCCTGAGATACAATTTTTTTTTCTTATAATAATATAAGAACTCTTGCCGGGTGTGGTGGCTCACACCTGTAATCCTAGCACTTTGGGAGGCCAAGGTGGGTGGATCACCTGAGGTCAGGAGTTCAAGACCAGCCTGGCCATCATGGTGAAACCCCATCTTTATAAAAAAAAAAAAAAAATTAAAACAAACAAAAAAAAGAACTCTTGTATTCGTCTTATTTTTTTTTAACTATTTTTTTTATTTATGGGAAAGCTATTGATTTTCTTCTATTATATATGTAACCAGATGCCTGTAGGATTTTCTTATTGTTTTTTAGGGAACCCATTCTCGCATTCTTGTACATTTTTGCTTCAGCTAATAAGTTAGGAATGTCTGTGAAAACTTCTGCCCTCTTGGAAATTTGAAGGGGAAGCTGCTATCTTCTCCCCACCTCTGTGAGTGCAAGAGTGATTTACCGCTTTTTATTTATTTATAGGTTTTTTTTTTTTTTTTTGCCCTAGGATATAGACCCTGATGACTTACCCATTTGGTGAAATGAGTGAGACTATGACATCCACTAAGTCATCCTTCTGTATTGGGTGGAATGAATATGTGAAAGGCCAAAGCTCATATGTGGCACATCTCTTTTGACTCTCCATAGTCAGCAAGTAAGGGAGACGCCAACTACTTTATTTATTAATAACTTTCAAATAGTTTGCTACCATTAAAAATAGTAATCATTAAAGTTATTTATTTATTTAAAAATCAGTGTCTTACTCTGTCACCCAGGCTGGAATGCAGTGGCATTACCATAGCTCACTGCAACCTTGAACTCTGATGGCCTCAAATGACCCTCCTTCTGACCTCATGATCTTCCTGCCTCGGCCTCCCCAAGTGCTGGGAGGCTAGGCCAGGTGGCCGACACCTGTAATCCTAGCTACTCAGGAGGCTGAGGCAGGAGAATCAGTTCAACCCAGGAGGCGGAGGTTGCAGTGGGCAGAGACTGTGCCACTGCACTCCAGCGTGCATAAAAAGAGTGAAACTCCATCTCGAAAAATAAATAAATAAAAATTCTGTAAATTATTTTACATATTTTAACTGCGGCAAGAAAGAAATATTTCCTCAATGGTGTGTAAGCTGATTTCCTTTTTGTTGTGGCTGGGCTTTTTTGTCATTGTTGTTGGGATGATTCTTGCTCTGTTGCCCAGGCTGGAGTGCAGCGGCACAGTCTCTGCCCACTGCAACCTCCGCCTCCTGGGTTCTAAGTGATTCTCCTGCCTCAGCCTCCCCAGTAGCTGGGATTACAGGTGCGTGCCAACACACCTGGCTAATTTTGTATTTTTATTAGAGACATGGTTTCACCATATTGGACAGGCTGGCCTCGAACTCCTGACTTCAGATGATCCACCCACCTCGGCCTCCCAAAGTGCTGGGATTATAGGAGTGAGCCACTGTGCCTGGCCTGGGTTGTTTTTTGTTTTTTTTTTTCCATTAAGATAGCTCAGAAGTAAGATAATTCAGAATTCTAAACATTTATCATTTAAGTCAGTGAAACTGTATATAAAGTGTTGCAATGCCTATCACATAATTTGAAATATTACTGAAAAGATTGTAGAGATTTAGCATCATATCCTGAATGCATAAATTTTAAATGCTTTGCTAATGGTAATGCTTTATATTATCCTTAGCTAATATATCTTTTTATTTTTTATTTTTACTTATTTATTTTTTGAGATAAAGTTTTGCTCTGCTGTCCAGGCTGGAGTGCAGTGGCATGATCTTGGCTCATGGCAGCCTCTGTCTCCCAGATTCAAGTGATTCTTGTGCCTCAGCCTCCCAAGTAGCTGGGACTACAGGCACATGCCACTACACCTGACTAATTTCTGTATTTTTAGTAGAGATAGGGTTTTGCCATGTTGGCCAGGCTGGTCTCGAACTCCCGTCCTTAAGTGATTCACCTGCATCAGCCTCTCAAAGTGCTGGGATTACAGGTGTGAGCACCACGCCCAGACTGTTTCATTTTATTTTTAAAAAATAGAGACAAGATCTCACTATTTTGGCTACACTGGTTTTGCATTCCTGAGCTCAAAGGATCCTCCTGCCTTGACCTCCCATAGTGATAGGATTATAGGGATGAGCTATTGTGCCTGGCCTGATATCTCAAAATTTTTTTTTTAATCTCAAATTTTAATAGACATTAAGACAAGATTCATTTGCTAGAAAAGTGGATTAATTGTGGGTAATGATAGGGAGAAAATAAATAAAGGTAAAACAAAGGCCAGGTGTGGTGGCTCATGCCTGTAATCCCAGCACTTTGAAAAGCCAAGGCAGAAGGACTACTTGAGCCCACGCGTGCGAGAGCAGCCGGGGCAACATAGTGAGACCCTGCCTCTATTAAAAAAAAAAAAAAGAAAAAATGTAAAAAAGAAATTAAAGTGGCCAGGCACAGTGGCTAATGCCTATAGTCCCAGCACTTTGGGAGGCCAAGGCAGGTGGATTACTTGAGGCCAGAAGTTCCAGATCAGCCTGGCCAACATAGAGAAACCCAGTGTCTAACAAAAAATTAGCTGGGCGTGGGGTGCGCGCCTGTAATCCCTGCTACTCGGGAGGCTGAGACACGAGAATCCCTTGAACCTGGGAGGTGGAGGTTGCAATGAGCCGAGATTACACCACTGCACTCCAGCCTGGGCGACAGAGCAAGACTCTGGTCTTGAAAAAAAAAAAAAAAAAAGAAATTATAGTGGATAGAAATTTATATTTCAAATGTCCTCTTTATAGTTCTCTTCTAACTGACATCTTGTTAGGTTTCATTAATCTGTCATTTTTAGCACATATTTTGGCTGAGGAAAGATTATACTGGAAGTAGGAAAAGATCTAATTCTGCCATTTTGTTGCTGCTTTTGCCTTCATTATGATCTTTTCAATCCTTGTCTTTATGATTGTTTTAAAATCATTTGCTTATTGTTTTAGGCTATGTTCTCAAGAAGCAGAACTTGAGATGAAGACTCCTGTGCCAGTGAGTGAGAGAGTGATGTCAGCTGAAATCTATAAGGGAGTGAGAGAAACAGAACAGGACAGAGGAAGAGGCTAGGCAGAGACGTGGGTTCAGCTGAAATCTATCTTCAGTTTGATTCCACAAGCAGCTCTGGAGTGTGGATGGCACCATGGACTTATCTCTTCTTGAGGTGAGAAGGCAAGCTTTTAGTATTCCCGTATCATTTGGTCATGGGCTATGGGCCACCTGGAGTTGGTGCCGGAGGGTGGTGAAATAGTGTGATGCTCCTGATGAGCCAGCATTCATCATTTATGGTCAGTTCTTTTATGCAGAAAGATGCAGGTATGAGCTGTTAACAGCCAAGGGTCATAGCATGTAGGGAATGGGGACAATGACTAGTAAGCAGAATCTGGGCAGGGAACCAACACCCATTTTGTGAAGTTACTTAAGGCTAAATATTATAATTGGTAAATCTTTTACTTAACCATTGTACAATGTGTCATGCTGAAAATAAACAAGTTGAGAGTGACATTTATGGAATTCTTGCTCTTGCTCCTGATACTCCCTACCTGATGTGACCATCAGACCTTCAGACTGGTGAAGAGGCAAATGTCAACCTACATTCTAATTATCAGTGTAGTGTAAACACACCTGAGAGCAATAACTTACACCTACCCTGAGAATGGCCCTGTATGACAGGTGCATCTGAATGTGTATTCTGAGCTAGGGAAATCTGGGAATGGCCAACCTGGAGATTTTTCCTTATCAATGATGAACATCTGGGCTCCTGTCCAGCTGCAGAAAGGAGGCACAACTGGGGCTGTGTGTTCATGGAGCAGACAGGATCCCCACCCTCTTGGGTGCAGCTGCAGCCGCCCAAGCTGCAGCACCAGGCAGCTCTGCACTCTCAGGGGCCTGGGAAGTCCCACCCTGCCCCAACAGACTCAGAAATGCCTGCTTCCGCTGCCTGGCCTCTCCCTACTCCTGGTGCCCAGTCTGATCTTGGGGCAAAGTTGAGGCTGAGCCAACACACTGTCACAACCCAGCCTGTGTGCTCATGCTTGGGGCAGTGCTAACATGCCAGGCCCCTCTGGCCAAGTAACAGGTTTAATATCGTGTACTCAAAAATGGGTAAATACATCTTTTTAGATTTTTGGGTTTTTTTTTTAGATGGAATCTTGCTCCATTACCAGGTTGAAGTGCAGTGGCGCAATCTCAGCTTATTGCAACCTCCTCATGGGTTCAAGCAATTCTCCTGCCTCAGCCTCCTGAGTAGCTGGGATTACAGGTGTGTGCCACCATAAACAGCAAATTTTTGTAGTTTTAGGTAGAGACAGGGTTTCACCATGTTGGCCAGGATGGTCTCCATCTCTTGACTTTGTGATTTGCTCACCTCACCTCGGCCTCCCAAAGTGCTGGGATTACAGGTGTGAGCCACTGCGCCTGGCCAGATTTTGTCTTCATTTCTAATATGGACAAAAATCGACAGACATAACCCACATAAACAAAAGCTCTTTGAAGTCTTCAGTAATTTTTAAGAGTATGAAGGGGTCCTGAGACCAAAAAGTTTGAGAGCCACTACTCTCCTGTTCTTTCTCCCAGCATTCTTGCATTCCATGATGGAGAGCTATGCACCTGAATCATTCACTCTCCGTGAAAAGAGGGACTGTACATTCACCACAGTACGTAGCAGTGTTTTGCAGGTACTAGAGGCTCAATAAATATTTGCTGAATTAAAAACTGAATATTGCTCTGTTTTCTTCCAAATTTGCTCTTCTTTTTGAATTTATCTTTGTTTGATTCTGCTGCTCTTTATAGGCAGCCATTGACTCTTTTTTCCCTTTCATTGCTAAAACTTAGAGGGATAGTCTTCATTTAACTCCATGCCAACTGTGGTGGCTAATCCAGTGTGGAGCGTTTGGGAAGGAGGCAGACCAGGGATTCAGTTTTGCATCCTGCTAACTTACACACTCACAATCCTCAAGTATTGGTTGTATCATGTCATTTTTGCTCAAGAGCATGCAGAGTCCCTGTTTACTTCAGCTGTCGACACCTGTGCCTGTGTTCATGCTAACGTTACCCCACATACCAACCTTATCTCCCGTTAACTAGCAACACACCTCTGCAGCCAGGCTGATTGCTTCACCGGTGAATGCACGGGCTCTTTCCCAAAGATAGATCTTTTGCTCTGGCCACTCCTGCCACCTGGCTAGCTGTTATCCATCCTTTAACCCCGGCTGAGGTCCCAAAGTCTCCAATAAATCTTCCTGAATTACCTTTTCTTTTCTTTTTTTTGAGACAGAGTTTCACTCTATTGCGTGGCACGATCTTTGCTCACTGCTACCTCGGCCTCCCGGGTGCAAGTGATTCTCCTACCTCAGCCTCTGGAGTAGCTGGGATTACAGGCGTCTGCCACCACGCCCAGCTAACTTTTGTATTTTTAGTAGAGACGGGGTTTCACCATGTTGGCCAGGTTGGTCTCCAACTCCTGACCTCAGGTGATCTGTCCCCCACAGCCTCCCGAAGTGCTGGAATTACAGGCGTGAGCCACTGTGCCTGGCCTGGCCTCCTTAATTACTCTTATAACGCTTCCTGACTGAAATAGAATCAGAGCATAATGGACAAAGTGACTGGTGAGGAAGGAAGAAAAAGCCTTTGTTTCTTGGGGGAGGGAGAGGGCAGGACTGGTAAGAGAAAATTTCATGTTGTCCTTCTGTACAGCCACCCACATACACAAACTCAGCCAAACAAACGGACCTTACCAAGGGCATGCAGCCAAAAGAACAAACTTGGGCAACATGTTGCTCTTCATTTTGCCTTTCCACAGAAGAGGTCATTGTCCTTGCTTTTATTTAAGCATCAAATCCACTGAAGTGTATTTATTTTTTATGCATCTGTTTCTGCCATTAGACAATTCATTGAGGAATCGAGGATGTCTTATTCATGTTTCCATATCTACTAGCACACCTGAGGTGCTCGATACATGTCCTTAAAGGAATGTGTGACTGACATGGGTAAGGCTGGGGAGAAGGTGGTCAGATGAGCTGAGAAAGCAGGCTGAGTCCTGATTTTAAAGAGCACGATGTGGAGATTTAAGCCTTGTCATGTAGGCAAAAGGAAACAGGGAAGCTAGAAAGGTTTCTTGTTTTTTTTTAATGTTTTAAAAATTTTATTTAAAATAATGAAAATTAAGTGCTCTACACATTCAGAGAAATTTCCCTAGTAACAAATTATAGAAATGATCCCTGAAAGTACAGTCTAAAGGTTTCTTGTCATTAATACTTTTTCCAAACAATACATGTTTAAATATATATATATATATATATATATTTTTTTTTTTTTGATACAAAGTCTCACTCTGTCGCCAAAGCTAGAGTGCAATGGCGTGATCTCCACTCTGCAACCTCTGCCTCCCGGGTTCAAGCAATTCTCCCTGCCTCAGCCTCCTGAGTATCTAGGATTACAGGACCCAACCACTACACTGAGCTAATTTTTGTATTTTTAGTAGAGATGGGGTTTCACCATGTTAGCCAGGCTGGTCTCGAACTCCTGACTTCAAGTAATCCACCTGCCTTGGCCCCCCAAAGTGCTGGGATTATAGGCATGAGCCTCTATGCCCGGCCTGATTTAGTAATTTTAGATATTGACTTCACATCATAGTAGCTGAGGACTCTGTTCCACCACGGCCTATGGTCTTGTTATTTTGGATGCCCTTCTCGGTTTTCTCTGAGGGCCTAGGATGCTGACATTTCACATTATGTATCTTAGTGGGCACACAGTGGAGACTCATGTCCTTCTGTTCTTGGACATGTTCTTGTATTGTTTCTTTGATAAATGCATCTGTTTTTTCTCTTCTTTCTGGATGTCATACTAATTGAACCTTCTGAATTAATTCTTTAAAAAATTGTTTTTTCCTATTTTACACCTCTTTGCTTTCCATACTACTTTTTTTTTTCAGACAGGTTCTGGCTCTGTTGTCCAGGCTGGAGTACAGTGGCATGATCATAGCTCACTGCAAATTCAACTTCCTGGGCTCCAGGGATCTGCCAACCTTAGTATCCCAAAGTGCTAGGATAACACACCCAGCCTGTCTTCTATAAATCTACCAAAATCTCTTCTCTCATTTGCTTTGTACTTCTGGGTATTTTTGTATTTGTTTTTTTTCCTTTGAGACAGGGTCTCCCTCTGTTGCCCGGGCTGGAGAGCAGTGGCGCCATCATGGCTCACTGCAGCCTTGACCTTCTGGGCTCAAGCAATCCCCCTTCTTCAGCCTCCTGAGTAGCTAGGACTATAAGCATGTGCCCCCATGCCTAGCTGATTTTTAAATTTTTTGTAAAGATAGTGTCTCACCATGTTGCCAGGCTGGTCTCGAACTCCCTGGGCTCAAGTGATCTTCCCGCATTGGCTTCCCAAAGTGTTAGGACCATGCCTGATCCTTCTGGGTATTAGCCTTTTAAAAATTCAAAGCCAAGCTGGGCATGGTGTTGTGCACTTGTAGTCCCAGCTACAAAGGAGGCCCAGGTGGGTGGATGACGAGCCCAGGAGTTTGAGACCAGCCTAGACAATATCAAAAAAAGGAGAGGGGAGGAAAGGGGAGGGGAAGAGAGAAAAAAGAGAGAGAGAGGAAGGGGAGGGGAGGGGACTGGAGGAAAGGGAAAGGGGAAGGGGAAGAGGACTGGGAAGGAGAAAGGGAAGTGAAAGGGAAGGGAAAAGAAAGAGGGATGGAGGGAAGGGGGGAGGGAGGGAGGTAAGGACAGAGAGAGGGAGGTAAGAAAGGAAGGGAGGCAGGCAGGCAGGCAGGCAGGCAGGCCAGCAGATGGGCAAGCCTAGGTAACATGGCAAAATCCCATCTCTACTAAAAATATAAAAATTAGCTGAGTGTGGTGCTGTACACCTGCAGTTCCAGCTACTCAGGAGGTGAGGCCAGAAGATCCCTTAAGCCCTGAAGGTGGAAGGTGGAGTTTGCATGTATCACTGCACTCTAGCCTGGGTGACACAGTGAGACCCTGTCTCAAAAAAAAAAAAAAAAAAGGAAAGGAAAAATTTTTATGGTCACATTAGAAAATGGGAGAAAAGGCTGGGTGTGGTGGCTCATGCCTGTAATTCCAACACTTCAGGAAGCTCAGGTGGGTGGATCACGAGGTCAGCAGCTGGAGACAAGCCTGGCCAACATGGTGAAACCCAGTCTCTACTAAAAATACAAAAATTAGCCAGTCGTTATGGCAGATGCATGTAATCCCAGCTACTCGGGAGGCTGAGGCAGGAAAATCACTTCAACCTGGGAGGCAGAGGTTGCAGTGAGCTGAGATTGCACCATTGCACACCACTGCACTTCAGCCTGGGTGACAGAATGAGACTCCATTCCCCCCCCCCCCCAAAAAAAAAAAAAGCCAGGCACAGTGGCTCATGCCTGTAATCTCAGCACAAAAGCAATGAGACCATCCTGGCCAACATGGTAAAACTCAGTCTGTACTAAAAACACAAAAATTAGCCGGGCGTGGTGGCACATGCCTGTAGTCCCAGCTACTCTGGAGGCTGGGGCAGGAGAATCACTTGAACCAGGGAGGTGGAGGCTGTAGTGAGCCAGATCACGCCACTGCACTCCAGCCTGGTGACAGACTGAGGCTTCATCTCAATAAAAAAATAAATAAGAAAAAAGGAGAAAGGCCAGGAGTTATACTTGTAATCTCAGAACTTTGGGAGGCTGAGGTGGGCGGGTCACTTGAGGTGAGGAGTTCAAGACCAGCCTGGCCAACATAGTGAAACCCCATCTCTTCTAAAAATACAAAAATTTGCTGGGCGTGGTGGTGAGTGCCTGTAGTCCCAGCTACTTTGGGAGGCTGAGGTGAAAGAATCGCTTGAACCTGCGAGGGAGGTTGCAGTGAGCCAAGCTCACGTCATTCTACTCTAGCCTGGGTGGCAGAGCAAGACTTTGTCTAAAAAGAAAAGTAAAAGGAAAATGAGAGACATAAGTGAGACGCTCTTATGGTACTCTACTATTTAAACCAAAAGTTCATTGCAGGAGAGTTAAGGATTTCGTCTACCTTTTTATTTTTATTTATTTATTTTGAGATAGTCTTTCTCTTGTCACCCAGGCTGGAGTGCACTGGTGTGATCTCTGCTCACTGCAACCTCCGCCTCCCGGGTTCAAGCAATTCTCCTGCCTCAGTTTCCTAAGTAGCTGGAACTATAGGCACGCACCACCCCGCTCCGCTAATTTTTTTGTATGTTTAGTAGAGATGGGGTTTTACCATGTTGGCCAGGCTGGTCTAGAACTCCTGACATCAAGTGATCCGCTGGACCTGTTAAGGCGCTAAAACATGGTGCCTTAATACAAAGGGCTGGAAGAGGTGGGAAATGGAGGCATGCAAAATTAGCTTCAAGCTATTGCAAAATCCATACAAATCATAATGACAGGCTGAATTAGGGTGTTATTCGTAGGGAGAGCACGAGTGCATGAAAATGCTTCCCCCCCTCCACAGCGCTATGAACGTGTAAGCGCAGAGATTAGGTTGAGGGTCAAAAGTGACGTTAAGTCTTTTAGTGTAGTTGACTGGGATGGTGAAGCCTGTCTCTACTAAAAGAGGGAAAACGTAAGTTTTTTGTGTGTGAACTTTGGGACACTTACATTTAGAAGAATCAAAGGGACTGAAAGAGAACTGGGATGGAAGAGAACTAAAGAACAGTGTGGTGTTTCACAGGATATGGTGGGTGGGAAGCAGGGTCTACATTTTCAAATATAGGTAGGTCCTGTCAGATAAAAGTAGAGAAAGCCACGGGATTTGGTGACAAACAGTTGATGTGTGCCAGGCACAGTAGCCTGCACCTGTAGTCCCAACTACTCGGGAGGCTAAGGCAGGAGGATCACTTGTACCAGGGATATTCAAGACCAGCCTGGATAACATAGCAAGAACTTAGACTTTGTCTCAAAAAAAAAAAAAAAAAAAAAGGAAAACAGAACCCTTAAAAAAAACCAGTTGGTTTGTAACTTTTGAGAGAAAGAGGAGATGATGAAATAGAGGCAGTGTGCTGTTAGGATATATACTGGTTTTCGTCCATGGTCCCTGGCCCATAACTCCCACAGCCCTTGTTACTGCCTTTTGTTTTAATGTTGGGTGTGTTAGGCCTCCGGGCAGGCCTCTGACCTTCTCCTGCCCTCCTTTCATTCAAATGTTCTCTGCCAGGGCCGGGCGCGGTGGCTCAAGCCTGTAATCCCAGCACTTTGGGAGGCCGAGGCGGGTGGATCACGAGGTCAAGAGAACGAGACCATCCTGGTCAACATGGTGAAACTCCGTCTCTACTAAAAATACAAAAAATTAGCTGGGCATGGTGGCGCGTGCCTGTAATCCCAGCTACTCAGGAGGCTGAGGCAGGAGAATTGCCTGAACCCAGGAAGCGGAGGTTGCGGTGAGCCGAGATTGCGCCATTGCACTCCAGCCTGGGTAACAAGAG
>NW_022436999.1:9426374-9443369 GCF_009761245.1 Sapajus apella
GGGTTGCTCTCTGTGGGGTGGGTTGTTGTGGCGCACTTAGATTGCGCCATTGCACTCTTTTCTGGTTAAAAAAAGTGAAACCCCCTCTAAAAAAAAAAAAAAAAAAAAAAATGTTCTCTGCCAGTCTAATTGTGGGTCTAAAGATCCTCCCATGAGGGTCCCACCCTATCCCCTGGGAAAAGGAATGCTGACGTCTTGAAACTTCCATAGAAACAAGTGAAGAGTTTTTCCCTACACAGGCAGCAGATAAGGTTTTATGGAAGATGAAATGAAATTAAGGGGTAGCTAGGTCACAGGGAAGTTTTTAATAGAGTGGAAGGCACTTGCGTGTTTGCAGGAAGAAGCAGCTAGAGCTGAGGAGAAGGTTGACAATAAAATGAGGATCCAGATTGTTACAGTGAACCCCAAGTTTGTCTTCAAAGAATCAGTAGGACAAGCTCTCTTAAATTCTGTTTTAAAGTTTAACTTCCTTGTAATGCCAGTAAACAACCTCCACTGGTTCTAATCAGTAGTTCACATCTATTCCCCGCACCCACCCCCCCACCCTGGCCCCCAGCTCCATCCTGACTCATCCAGTCACCTACTCCAGCCACTGTTCTGATCATCTTCTTTGACCTAGGTCATCCCTGGCTACCTGCTCTGACCCGCCAGTAACATTCCTTCCTGCCAAAACACACACTGCCACTCCAGCTTGGACCCCTGCTCTCTTTAAAACAGTCATTCTGGATTAGTCTAGCTTGTGCAGTCTAACCCTAGCCAACAGGAGAATGACACAGCAGTAGGGATGACCCCTCACAAGTACCCCTTCCCCGCCTTGTCCAAGCATGCGGCCACTACTGCTCCATCCATGAGCCGCACCCTTCTATAGAAGTAAATTGCCTTGCTGAGAGGATTTATCTTCAAGTGCTATTTCTTTTGTGGCATCGAAATTTTACTTATAACAATTCAATGGTTCCAGGCCTCAGAGGACAGGTGATCAAGCTCATGGAGAGGGGTCAGCTTCACAAAGAAGAGTCCTTCTTTGTGAAGGACATTTCCTTTCTTTCTTTCTTTCTTTCTTTTTTTTTAAAGGTGGCGTTTCACCATGTTGGTCAGGCTGGTCTTGAACTCCCAACCTCAGGTGATCCGCCCACCTTGGCCTCCAAAGTGCTTGGATTATAGGCATGAGCCACTACGCCCGGCCTAGTGAAGGACCTTTCCATACCTCTGTGCCCCTTCAAATACACCTGCCATACCTACCACCCACGAGGCTGTAGTCTTACCCTGGGACCTTTCTCACACCAATTTGATCTATAGGAATCAAACTGTAATGTATATCCTAAACTATGAATTATTTAGTCTAGAACAACAGGAAGGGGAGGCTGCATCAGAATACGCCAAGATTAGCTATAGCACTCCCAGCTGTAGTGTCCAGTGAAGTGTGTATTAGTCCATTTTCATACTGCTATGAAGAAATATGTGAGACTGGGTAATTTATTAAGAAAAAGAGGTTTAATGGACTCACAATTCCACATGGCTGGGGAGGCCTCATAATCATGGTGGAAGACAAAGGAGGAGCAAAGGCATGTCTTACATGGTGGCAGGCAAGAGAGCGTGTGCAGGCAAGCTGTCCTTTATAAAACCATCAGATCTCATGAGACTTATTCACTATCACGAGAACAGCACAGGAAAAACCCACCCCATGATTCAATTACTTCCCACTGGGTCCCTCCCACATCACATGGGGATTATGGCAGCTATAATTCAAGATGAGATTTGGGTGAGGACACAGCCAAACCATATTAATCTCCATCAGTGTGGGGTAAACATATGTCTCCCGTGCTCTCTGGTCACTCAGCAGATAAGTGTTGTATCAAATATCCACATGTGTACATGAGGGCGCACACACAGACACACACACATGATCTCCCAAGGACACTATGCTTCTTAAAATGAGTATAGTTACTCCATCATGCTCCACACTCTTAGCCTGCTTTATTATTCTTCATAGCATCAGGGCTGATTCTCAGCCAATATATTCTAGCATGACTATATAAATAGCTACGGTATTGAAATACTGTAATTCCATGGTGGTAAGTAAACAGCTGCTGCCCTTGACCCTAAGTACATCCCCTGCTCTTGCTATCCCAGCATCTCCTAGACTTTCCCAAGATCCAGAAACTGAAAGTATAACAGTAGTGTCAAGAAAACTAAGGTTGACCTGTGTTCTAATTGGGGGTGAAATGGGGGTAAGATGGGGAGTATATGGGAACACAGTCAAAAACTGAAGCTTCTAAACTAACACTTTATTGGGAAGTTCAATGTCAAGAAAGTTAAAGTGAGCAGGAAAGGGAAGTCAGGCAGGAAGGAAGACAGCAGATACAAGAGAGAACATGAGGAAGTGATACCAGGCTGGCTACACATGTTAAATATTTTGGATGTCCCACCCTGCAGAGTACTTATCATTGGCCGAAATTACCTTATATTCTTTTAAATATAAATAACAGATATTGTCTGTTTGCCCACGAGAAAATAAACTACATGAGGACGGGGACTTTGTTTAATGTTGTCTCTCCAGGACCTAGAATATACTGGCACATAATAGGTGATGAATAATATCACTTGAATCAACTCATGTTAAAGATATATATATATGTATTTTTTTTTTTTTCAGACAGAGTCTTGCTGTCACCATGTACCAGGCTGGAGTGCAGTGGCGCAATCTAGGCTCACTGCAACCTCTGCCTCCCAGGTTCAAGCAATTCTCCTGCCTCAGCCTCCTGAGTAGCTGGGACTACAGGCGCATGCCACGACACCCAGCTAATTTTTTTATTTTTTCAGTAGGAACTGGGTTTCACCATGTTGGCCAGGATGGTCTCAACCTCGTGATCTGTCCGCCTTGGACTCCCAAAGTGCTGGGATCACAGGTGTGAGCCACCACGCCCGGCCGAGAAATATTTTTCGAAATAAAACACTTTCCATGTAAATTTCAGGTCATAGTAGATGTAGCACTTTGTTATTTTTGCAGAGTAGTTTCTATTCCTCATTGTTTAATCTTCCAATTCCCTAATCACGCCCAGAGGCCTACTTGCGTATAAGGATTGAGAACTATATGGATAGTTTCATGTTACAGAGTCTTCTACCTTCAGAGCTATCATCTAATGCTCAAGGACCCAGAAAGTCTTTGAAATCCTTGCTTTTCCTGATCTTAGCTGATCAAATAGGTAGCTAATGCATCTGTATGGGAAGAGGGAGAGCTATCCTCTACCCTGAGCATTCTCCCAGGGGCTGAGGACAAAGGGTATAATTTATCCCACTAGGTACATCTTTATAATTTTGTTTTTTGAAAGAAAATTTTCTTTTTTTCACTGAACGTTTTAAGTAGTCAAATAAGGTTTGTTTGTTTGTTTTAGAGACAGTTTCACTCCATTGCCCAGGCTGGAGTGCAGAGGTATAATCTTGCAATATCCCTTCAATGCAGCCTCTGCCTCCCAGGCTCAAGCGATCATGCCTCAGTTTCCCCAGTAGCAGGGACTACAGGCAAGCGCCACCATATCCACCTAGTTTTTTGTATTTTTTGTAGAGACAGGGTTTCACCATTTTGCCCAGGCTAGTCTCAAACTCCTGACCTCAAGTGATCTGGCCACTCCAGCCTCCCAAAGTGCTGGGATTACAGGCGCGAGCTGCTCCGCACAGTCCAAATAAGTTTTTTTTTTTTTCCTTGTGACAGAGTCTTGCTCTGTTGCCCAAGCTGGAGTGCAGTGGTGTGATCTCAGCTCACTGCAGCCTCCGCCTCTGGTTGAAGCAATTCTCCTGCCTCAGCCTTCTGAGTAGCTGGTACTATAGGTACGCACCACCATGCCTGGCTAATTTTTGTATTTTTAGTAGAGTTTCCCCATGTTGGCCAGGCTGGTCTCGAACTCTGGACCTCAGGTGATCCGCCTACCTTGGCCTCCCAAATTACTGGGATTACAGGCGTGAGCCACTGCACCCGGCCAAGTTTTTTATGTATACTTTTTCTTTTTTGAGACGGAGTCTTGCTGTTGTTGCCCAGGCTTGAGTTCAATGGCGTGATCTCGGCTCACCGCGACCTCCACCTACCAGGTTCAAGCAACTTTCCTGCTTCAGTCTCCTAAGTAGCTGAGATTACAGGCATGAGCCACCATGCCCAGCTAATTTTGTATTTTTACTATGGACAGGGGTTTCTCCATGTTGGTCAGGCTGGTCTCAAACGTCCAACCTCAGTTGATCCACCTGCCTCGGCCTCCCAAAGTGTTGGGATTACAGGCATGAGCCACCACGCCCAGCATATGTATACTTTAATGTAGGAAAAGATCTGTGGGAAAAAATTATTACATGCTACAAGTTTAAGTGAGAAATGAATACCAAAAGTAGTAAATTTTATATTACAAACCAACAACTATCATGTATCAACTTTTGATATTTAAATTCAAAGGTAGGAAAATGTTAATTAGGTGAATATATTCATGACTGAGACTATAATCTACTTAATGTTGCCTTTACCTCTCAAACCCAGGAGTAAATTTCACTTCATTAGCCTCATAGCAATCATCTGTAATCATCTGATTACAAACATACTCAAGCTGCAGGCTTTCACTGTGACTCTGTATTTCATATTCTTCCGCATCAAAACATATTTTTTAAAATCGGAGAAAACATGGCTTTGTTGTAATGTGATATTATGACTGCATAGCTAATAATTTCCTAGCAATCATCAGATCCATCTTTATAATGCTTGGCTCATCTTAGGATGTCGTGTTCTCTAGCAAAAAATGTTAACCTAATGCTTAGAAAATTAAATCCAACTCTTTTATTTTATTTTGAGACGGAGTTTTGCGCTTTCACCCAGGCTGAAGTGAAGTGGTGCAATCTCAGCTCACTTAACTTGTGACCCCAGGGTTCCAGTGATTCTCCTGCCTCAGCCTCCCAAGTAGCTGGGATTACAGGCGCATTCCACCATGCCTGGAAAATTTTTGTATTTATTTTAGTAGAGATGGGGGTTTCACTATGTGGGCCAGGCTGGTCTCAATCTCTTGACCTCGTGATTCACCTGCCTTGGCCTCTCAAAGTGCTGGGATTACAGGTGTGAGCCACAGTACCCAGCCTATAGTTTTAATCTATTTCATTGATACTTTCTTAATTCTACTTCCTGGCTAGTATACATTCCTAATCCTAGCATTAATTTTTCTTTTCTTCAAGGATCATTTTCAACAATTAATGGGCTCAGCAAACACATCCTTGTTTGGGCTGTATGCAGTAGCACATGTCTGTAATCCCACTGCTTTGGGAGGCCAAGGGTGGGTAGGGGAATGATTACTTGAGATCAGGAGTTTGAGACCAGCCTGCCCAACATGGTGAAACCCCATCTCTACTAAAAATACAAAATTTAGCTGAGCAAGGTGGCAGGTCCCTGTAATGCTAGCTACTTGGAATCTGAGGTAGGAAAATAGCTTAAACCTGGGAGGCAGAGGTTGCAGGGAGCCGAGATAGTGCCATGGCACTCCAGCCTGGGCAACAAAGGGAGACTCCATCTCAAAAAAAACAACAAAGGTTGGTGGTGGCTCATGCTTATAACCCCAGCACTTTGGGAGGCAGAAGCAGGCAGATCGCCTGAGGTCAGGAGTTCGAGACCAGCCTGACCAATATGATGAAACCCCATGACTACTAAAAATACAAAAGTTAGATGGGCATGGTGGCATGCACCGTAATCCCAGCTACTGGGATGCTGAGACAGGAGCATTGCTTGAACCCAGGAGGCAGAGGTTGTGGTGAGCCAAGATCAGGCCATTGCACTCCAGCCTGGGCAACAAGAGTGAAACTCCATCTCAAAAGCAAACAAATAAACAAACAAAATAAAACAAAAACCTATCCTTTGTTGTCATCCTTCCTGTAATCTCACAAAGTAAGGGGTATAGGTAGAGGAAGGGTTGAAACTTCAAGTAATAATTCCTGAATGCCTACACTGTGCCATCTTATTTTTATTGTTACTTAATTTTCATAAAATCCCTGAACAGGAGATATTGTCACTTGATGAATAATCTGGAGTTTAGAGGAGAATAAAGTAACTTGCTCAGCATCACTTACCTAGATTTGAGTAAAGTCCTTATTAAAGCATCTGCTTTGGGCCTGCAGTGATGGCTCATACCTGTAATCTCAGCATTTTGGGAGGCCCAGGTGGGACGATCACTTGAGGTCAGGAGTTTGAGGCCAACCAGAGCAACATAGTGAGACCTCGTCTCTACTTAAAAAAAAAAAAACATTTTTAGTAAAAAAATGTGTTGTTCTCTATGCAGTAAAGAAAAAAAAAAGAGAAAAAAAAAAAAGTGTTCGCTGGGTGTGGTGGCTCACGCCTGTAATCCTAGCACTTTGGGAGGCCAAGGCAGGCGGATCATGAGGTCAGGAGTTTGAGACCAGGCTGACCAACATGGTGAAAACCCCGTCCCTACTAAAAATACAAAAATTAGCCAGGCGTGGTGGCACATGCCTGTAATCCCAGCTACTCGGGAGGCTAAGGCAGGAGAATCGCTTGAGTCCAGGAGACAGAGGCTACAGTGAGCCAAGACTGCACCACTGCACTCCAGCCTGGGTGACAGAAGAAGACTCTGTCTCAAAAATAAAAAAAAATTTTTTTAATTTAAAAAAGTGTTCATGATACCATTTTTTCTGCCTTTTCCACACTAAAAAAGATTGTAAAAATAAGTAGCCTGAAAAACAGAATTAGAATAAAATAGGTGCAAGGGGAGAGCAGAAAAAAAGAAAGTGTAACTGGTTGTATTCAGCTTAGCAATAACTTTTTCAGCTCTTAATTTATGTACATTTAGAACCAATCTTGTAGCACATGCTCTAAATCAACTACACACGAATTGGCAAATGGGTACTTTAAAATCTTTTTTTTTTTTCTGAGAGTCTTGCTCTGTCTCGCAGGCTGGAGTGCAGTGGTGCAATATCAGCTCACTGCATCCTCTGCTCATTGCAACGTCTGCCTCCTGGGTTCAAGGAATTCTCGTGCCTCAGCCTCCCGAGTGGCTGGGACTACAGGCATGAGCTACCACGCCCAGCTAATTTTTTTATTTTTCATAAAGACGAGGTTTCAACATGTTGGCCAGGCTGATAAACTCCTGACCTCAAAGTGTTGGGATTAAAGGTGTGAGCCACTGCACCAAGCATAAAATCTTACTTAAGAAAGAAGTGAGCTTGTTTCCAAGAATTAGGATCCCAAGCTGCTCCTTTTGGCCCTAACCATACTCTCTGTTTAAAAATAAAGTATTGGGGCCAGGTGGGTGGCTCACACCTATAATCCCAGCTACTTGGGAGGCTGAGGCAAGAGAATTGCTTGAACCCAGGAGGCAGAGATTGCCTTGAGCCAGGATCACACCATTGCACTCCAGCCTGGGCAACAAGAAGCAATCTCTGTCTCAAAAATAAATAAATAAATAAATAAAAGTAACAAAGAATTGGCTGGGCGCAGTGGCTCACACCTGTAATCCCAGCACTTTGGAAGGCCGAGACAGGCGGATCACCTGAGGTTGGCAGTTCGAGACCAGCCAGACCAACATGGAGAAACTGCATGTCTACTAAAAATACAAAATTAGCAGGGCATGATGGGCAGATACCTGTAATCCCAGCTACTTGGGAGGCGGAGGAAGGAGACTCACTTGAACCTGAGAGGTGGAGGTTGCAGTGAGTGGAGATCACGCCATTGCACTCCAGCCTGGGCAACAAGTGTGAAACTCCGTCTTAAAAAAAAAAAAGAAAGATCAAGACCATCCTGGCCAACATGGTAAAACCCCTTCTCTACTGAAAATACAAAAATTAGACGCCTGTAGTTCCAGCTTCTTGGGTGGCTGAGGCAGGAGAATCACTTGAACCTGGGGAGCAGAGGTCGCATAAAGCGGCAAGATTGCACCACTGCATTCCAGCCTGGCGACAGAGTGAGACTCCATCTAAAAAGAAAATAAAAAATAAATAAATAAAGTAGCGGACTGGGTACAATGGCTCATGCCTGTAATCCAGCACTTTGGGAGGCTGAGATGGGCGTATCACGTGAGGTTGGGACCAGCCTGACCAACATGGAAAGACCCCCATCTCTACTAAAAAAACAAAATTAGCCAGGCGTGTTGGTGGCTCATGCCTGTAATCCTAGCTACTCAGGAGGATGAGGCAGGGGAATTGCTTGAACCTGGGAGGCAGAGGTTGCAGTAAGCAGAGATTGCGCTACTGTACTCCAGCCTGGGCAACAAGAGTGAACCTGTCTCAAAAACACAACAAAAACAAAAACAAACCAACCAGAAATAAAGTATCAAGACCATACTTTCAGGGATCATTTCTATAGTTCACTCATTACTAGAGAAGCTGCTCTCAACACGCAGGGGCACAGGAAACCACGAGGACGAAACACAGTACTCCCTTCTGAGCTTGAAGCCAGCTCTTCTGCTTCACTGCACCTGCCATTTGCCATTGATGATCATTCTCTTCCTGAAGGAGAATGAGAGAGAAAGGATGCAGTCTGAGTGGTTCCTGTTTAAAAAATAATAAAAGTATGGTCCTAATTCTTATTTTTTGTTTATTTATTTTTTTTGAGACAGAGTCTCTTTTTTGTTGCCCAGGAAGGAGTGCAATGACACAATCTTGGCTCACTGCAACCTCCGCCTCTGGGCTTCAAGTGATTCTCCTGCCTCAGCCTTTCAAGTAGCTGGAATAACAGGTACCCGCCACCACGCCCAGTGAATTTTTGGTATTTTTAGTAGAGATGGGGGATTCACCATGTTAGCCAGCCTGGCCTCAAACTCCTGACCTCAGGTGATCTGCCCACCGCTGTTTCCTAATGTGCTAGGATTATAGGCATGAGCCACTGCATCCAGCCTCTAATTCTTTTTTTTTTTTTTTTGAGACGGAGTTTCGCTCTTGTTACCCAGGCTGGAGTGCAATGGCGCGATCTCGGCTCACCACAACCTCCGCCTCCTGGGTTCAGGCAATTCTCCTGCCTCAGCCTCCTGAGTAGCTGGGATTACAGGCGCGCGCCACCATGCCCAGCTAATTTTTTGTATTTTTAGTAGAGACGGGGTTTCACCATGTTGACCAGGATGGTCTTGATCTCTTGACCTCGTGATCCACCCGCCTCGGCCTCCCAAAGTGCTGGGATTACAGGCGTGAGCCACCGCGCCCGGCCCCAGCCTCTAATTCTTAAATAGAAGACCCAGATACTATTTGTCAAATAGTGTGGCCTTCTTTTTTTCTCCATTTAGTGTACCTAGTTTACTATCTGTTCACTCTTTTAACTTGAAAGTGCAGGAAAAAAGAAAAAAAAAAAAGAAAAGAAAGTGGCATGAAGAGAACATACAGCTTGAATCAATCAATTCAGCACTTTCAGCAGCTGTGTGAAAAGGTTTTCCAGAGGTGGGTGGGATTTTCGATTAACATAATTATAGGTTTCAGTGCTAGCCCTGACTCTTCATCAACTTTCATCTTTCTAAACTAAAAAGGGTAATAGTAAAGTGCATCTTAAAACTGAAGGATTTACACAGCACCACCTCTTATCTTTAGAAGAGCAGTTTGGCACAGGGACTGGTATAAATCAGCTGGCACCCGTCACAGCATGTTCTCACCACCACCCACCCTCTGGTTTCAGTGGCAGTCTTGTTGACATTTTCAGAAACTATAGCGCTGGTGGCTTCCAGGAAGTACGCCTTACATAGTAGAGGCATGCATGCCTAGGAATGGCCCTTACATGTATTGGGAAATCTTCAAGAGAACCTGGGATTCCAGATTTGGGCAAAGGAATATGGTGCTTAAGATTGGGGCCAGAGACTTCAAAAAGAGAGTAATAAGGCCGGGAGCAGCGGCTCACACCTATAATCCCAACACTTTGGGAGGCCGAGGTGGGCGGATCATGAGGTCAGAAGTTTGAGACCAGCCTGGCCAATATATGAAACCCCACCTCTACTAAAAGATACAAAAATTAGAGTGGCGTGGTGGCGCACACCTGTAGTCCCAGCTACTCAGGAGACTGAGGCAGGTGAATCCCTAGAACCTGGGAGGCAGAGGTTGCAGTGAGCTAAGATCGCACCACTGCACTCCAGCCTGGGCAACAAAGCAAAACTCCGTCTCAAAACAACAACAACAAAAAACAAAACAAAAAGAGAATATTAGGTCAGGGTCTTAAGGACTAGCCAGTGGAATGAGGCAGAAAGTTAGAGAGCCAGGCTGGAATGGAGTGTGAGGGTGAGACAGCCAGGTTGGAATGGTAAGCAAATTATAAATACTGAGTGAATGAAATATTAAATTAATAAAAAGGAAACTTTTTTGCTTCTATTGGAAATTAGCTCTCCTCTATATATTTCTTTTTTTTTTTTTTGAGACGGAGTTTCACTCATGTTACCCAGGCTGGAGTGCAATGGCGCGATCTCGGCTCACCGCAACCTCCGCCTCCTGGGTTCAGGCAATTCTCCTGCCTCAGCCTCCTGAGTAGCTGGGATTACAGGCACGCACCACCATGCCCAGCTAATTTTTTGTATTTTTAGTAGAGACAGGGTTTCACCATGTTGACCAGGATGGTCTCGATCTCTTGACCTCGTGATCCACCCGCCTCGGCCTCCCAAAGTGCTGGGATTATAAGCTTGAGCCACCGCGCCCGGCCCACAAGATCTTTAAACTGCAGTTGTCATGTCCTAAATCGCTGACCTCCAAATATGCTTTTGATCCATACTTCTCAAAATAATTTTACCATTTGCTTCAATACATATATATTTTTATACATACACAGAAAAAATGGCCAGGCTTGGTGGCTCATGCCTGTAATCTCAGCACTTTGGGAGGCCGAGCTGGAAGGATCCACTTGAGGCCAGGAGTTTGAGACCAGACTGTCCAACACAGTGAGACCCCCTCTTCTATTTTTTTTTAAAAAAAGGGCCAGGCGTGGTGGCTGACGCCTGTAATCCCAGCACTTTGGGAGGCTCAGGTGGGCAGATCACCACCTGACCAACATGGAGAAACCCTGTCTCATATTAAAAATACAAAACTGTTTTAATAAAGGCTGAAAATAGACATTATAATAAAGTTTTTAATAATATACAATGTGTATTGCTGCTGATGTTGGTCTCGCTTGACATTTTAAGCATAGCCCTATTTTCCCGTCAAGACAGCAGCCAGTTCTGAACACTTGATTCATGTAAGCAGCTGCTACCCATGCCATCATAGTATACATAAAATTGCTAAATGTAGGATTCAAATACTCTTAAATGGACAATAATATGCAAATCAGGTTGTCTTGCTGTGACAGCAAAAGGTTTAGAAACAAATAATTTTAGTATCCACTTAGTACAGTAATTATGAACATATAGCATAGAGCCAGACACAGTAGTAAATTGTCATAAACACTAACATTGATCGTTTACGAACATACATGAAGTCTTTACACATTTCTTAAACGTTCTTTGCCTTTAGTGCTGCTGATAAACGAAAGGATAAAAAGTCCAACGGAACACATCAAAACCACAATAAATGTCAACGGGTGTTTTTAACAATAAGGAAGAACTCAGAAATAAAAACTACATTTAAAGATACAGGCTCGAACGTCCCGGACTACAAATACCAGAGTTTCTTAGAGCCGAGGCGGAGCTACCCTCAAACTGATAGTTTTTTTTACCCAATGAAAGCCAGACAACTCGTAAACTACATTCAGCCGGCTTGAAGGGCTGGTTTCTTCGCGTGCAAACACTAACGTATTACGTAGACGTTCAAAACACGAGTGGTAGTTTCAGGGCCTGGGTCTAACTACTAAATTATTTCTCCCCGCATCAGTCTCCTAGTCACCTTAATAACTCTCTACTCAACTCTGACTCGGTGGAAACTCGACCGTCTAAATGCTGAAACCGACGGACCGCACTATCAGCGGAATGTATCCAGTCAGTCGGGAAGAAGGCGGAATCTGCCTTATTCTTGCCTTTTATTGGCCACACATCCCACCAATGGGGCCGTGAAACTTCCGCTAACGTAACGTATGGCGTAGTGGTGTGCGCGTTGTACAGACGCTGGGACTATGAAGGGGCAGACGTTCTGCTCTCGTCCAATCGGGAGCTAGCAAGAATTTCCCGGGCTTCTAGGCCCGACGCCTTTCGCGTCGCGTTGTGGCCGGCCTCTCTGCAGCCGACCAATCCTCTTCATGTTCTTGTGCGTATTATCCAATCAGAGAGGTTGAGGTGGGTTTCCGGTCGACCACTCTAAGCCGCCGCTCAGTCTGCGTTTTCTTCGGTACGGTTTGGGGGCTGGCTGCTAAGGTACCTTTTGCTGGACTGGACTGGGCTGGGCTGGGCGGGATACCCAGCATGGGCAGCCCTCTCGACGAGCGGTAACGCTGTGGTTGAGTTTAGAAAGCTGGAGTCTCTGGACATGTGTCGCGGGAGCGCGGAGGGAATTGGGAGGTTCTGGTTGGAGTGAGCACGTGTTGAGGGTCTCGCTCTGCGGTCGGAGACCCCAGGTCAAACCTGTGCTGGCCCTGGCCGAAGAGCCTTCTGCCGGTCAGGCTTCTGTTGCCGGCGGCGTCCACAGCACTTCATCTGGGGCGTTTTTCAGTGTAACCCAGACGCCCTTGCTTATTTTCAGGGAAGGACCTGTTTCCTCCTACTGTCCCCTCCCTGCGGATACTTTCCCCACCACCTTCTGGATTTAGTATAATATTTTGGTAGGCCAGAAAGCAGATTTTCACTTGGGAAGAGACGTCCCGTAGTATGGGATGTGGTTTGATACCAGCTACTGGTCTATTATATCATTTAAACCACATGGTGGTTTAAAGAGGTAGGTACTGTGAGTGTTCTCATTTTCACGGGAAGAAACAGTGTTAGACATTACTCATTGTCGGTCACTGACAAATTGTGGCATTCAGCTTCCATGGACGTAAAATTAAAAGATGGTATAACTTGGAAAATGTTGCTCCTGTTTTCTTTACTAACTGAAAATTACTTAAGTCAATAAAAGCCCCGGCGCAGTGGCTCACGCCTGTAATCCCCGCACTTAGGCCGAGGTGGACAGATCACGAGGTCAGGAGTTTGCGACTAGCCTGGTCAACACGGTGAAACCCCATCTCTAACTCAAAATAGAAAAATTAGCCTGGTGTGGTGGCAGGAGCCTGTAATCCCATTTACTGGGTAGGCTGAGGCTGGAGAATCCCTTGAACCCGGGAGGCAGAGGTTGCAGTGAGCCGAGATTGCGCCACCACTGCACTCCAGCCTGGGCAACAGAGCAAGGCTCCGTCCCCTGCCCTCCACCTCCCCCAAAATAAGTCAATAAAACACACCTAGAAGTGAATTAATTGATTGTTATCAAAGTAAAATGATCTAGAGGAAAGACATCACAGGTGCTAGTTATTGACCTTTGACTGGACAAGTTCAGCCTCAGCTTCTTCACCTGTATAATTGAAATCGATACCAAACTTGACTACTTAGAGTTTTGTAGATCAAATGATTCAATGGATGTAAAATGTTACTGATGAAAACCACATGTGACTTTATGCTTTTCAAATTCTTTCCTGTGGAGCCTGGACAGTCACTGGAACCTATGGCAGAATAAAGCAGTGGTAACTTGCAGTCAAGTACCATTTAAGTGAGAAATATCTCTTTGTTTTTTTTGTTTGTTTTAGCGAGACAAGAGTCTTGCACTGTTGCCCAGGCTGGAGTGCAGTGGCGCAGTCTCGGCTCACTACAACCTCCGCCTCCTGGGTTCAAGTGATTCTTCTGCCTCAGCCTCAGCCTCCTGAGTAGCTGGGACTACGGGCACATGCCATCACGCTCAGCTAAGTTTTGTGCTTTTGGTAGAGATGGGGTTTCACCATATCAGCCAGGTTGGTCTTGAACTGCTGACCTCGTGATCCACCTGCCCCGGCCTCCCAGAGTGCTGGGATTACAGGTGTGAGCCACCATGCCCGGCCGATAAATACCTCTTAAACCTCTAAGGACTGCTTATCTCCTTGCTGAGTATTCATGAAAGTATTCCCTGTGTGTGCAGAAACATTACTTACCTGATTTGTATTCTTACCTTGGACTGCTGTAGCTATTATAAAGCAAAAGTTTTCTTTTCTCTCACTTTGTGTCATGATCCATGCAGGGTGTTTTTCCAGATGGGAGTACAGTGGCACAGTCTCAGGTCACTAGAGTTTCGAACTACGGGGCTCAAGTGGTCCTCCTGCCTCAGCCTCCCAAGTGGCAGGGATTACATGCATGAGCCCCTATGCCAGGCCCATGCTGTTTTTGAGTTGTATTTTTGAACTAACCTAAAGTCATGACTACTTTTTCTGCAACTGACACTATTAGCTGCACGTAGGACTGAAGATAGTACTGCTTTTCTGCTTTTTCCCTATGTGCTTTAAAGAACTACATTTTTCAGTGATTTCTGTGTATGTAAGATCTTTTCATTTACTTGGCAGAAAATACAAGAGAATTTCGATATATCTGAACTGGAATGGTCTTTATGTTAATTCTGTTCAATATTTTAGGGCAGACTAAAGGTTATCACTAAACTGTCAAAAGGGTGTATTTAGTTCATATGGCTATTGTTACAAATTACAACAGATTTAGTGACTTGAAATAACACATGCTTTCTGCCTTTTTTTTGGGTGAGAAGTATACACTCAAGAAAGGGGAATGCAGGCATATTTGAGTCACCAATTGGTTTTTTTTTTTTTTTTTTTTTTTGATATGAGGTCTCACTATGTTGCCCAGGCTGGTGGTCTCAAACTCCTGAGCTCAAGTCATCCTCCCACCTTGGCCTCCCAAAGTTCTGGCATTACTGGCATGAGCCAGGATACCCAGCCTCATTTATTATCTTTTAGTTCTGGAGGTCAGAAATGTGAAATCAGTTTCACTGGGCTAAAGTCAAGGTGTTACAGGCCCAATTCCTTCTGGAGGCTCTGAGAGGAAGACGGTTTCCCTACCTTTTCCAGCTTCTAGTGGCTGCCTGTCTTCCTTGGCTTGTGGCTCTTCTCTGCACAGCACATCACTCCATCATCATATCACTTTCTCTTAAATAAATAAATAAATCCACAAAAAGCTCAGGAGAACTCCCTGAACTTTTCCACATCTCCCTCTGCCTCTCTTATGAGAGCATTTGTGATTATATTAGGATCATCCAGATAATCAAGGATACTCTCTCCATCTCAAGATACTTTTGTGAAGTCCCTTTTGTCATAAAATGTAACAGTCACAGGATCCTATGTATCTTTGAGGGCCGATATTCAGCCTACCATAGAAAGATCTAAAGAAGAATAAAGCATCCTATCCCACAAAGTCTCATAGGGACTGTAAGAGAAAAATTCACAGTTAATACTTGGTGAGTTAGACTTTCTGGTTACTGTAAAAATAACCTAAGTCACCACGGGTTGGAGCTTCTACAACTTTTCCACTGGACTATCTTTAATAACAAAGGTAGATGAATATACCTGTGATATTTGGAAACAAAGCCTGAATTAATGCTTTAGAAGAGTAAAATTTCATTGAGTTCTAATCTTATAATTGAAAATTTTATGTGACTTTTGCATTCAGTTTTATATGATTGTTATAAGTAAAATTTTGATGCCGCAAAAGAAATAGCACTCAAATCCTGTTAGCAAGGCAGTTTACTTTTGTAGATCGGTGCCGCCGCACGCTTAGACAAGATGGGGAAGGGGTACTTATGCCTGACAGGGGTGGTCCCTACTGCTGTGTCATTCTGCTATCCTCTGGGGTTAGGTCGCACAAGCTAGACTAATCCCGATTGGTTATTTTAAAGAGAGCAGGGGTCTGAGCTTGAGCGGCAGGATGGGTATTTTGACAGAAAGATGGTTACAGTGGGTCAGAGCAGGTAGCCAGGGGTGACGTAGGTCAAAGAAGGTGACAGGAGCAGGTGTCTGGGATGACTCGGGATGGAGCAGGGGACCAGGGGAACAGATGTGAACTACTGATTAGAACCAGTGGAGAAGGTTGTTTACTGGAATTATAAGGAAGTTAAACTTTAAAATAGAGAATTGATAAGAGAGCTGAACATACTGACATACTGATTGTTTGAAGAGAAACTTGGGGTTCACTATAACATGTTTATGGTTGATGCTGTTTTGAATTATATCAAAGCATTGCTGTTCTAGAGAAGAGGCTGTTTATTCTATAGCTTCATTATTATTTTACTTTTTTTTTTTTTGAGACAGAGCCTTACTCTATCACCCAGGCTGGAGTGCAGTGGCGCAATCTCAGCTCACTATAACCTCTGCTGCCCGGGTTCAAGCAATTCTGCCTCAGCCTGTAGCTGGGATTGCAGGCACCTGCCACCGTGCCCAGCTAACTTTTGTGTTTTTTTGTTTGTTTATTTATTTATTTTTAAGATGGGGTTTCTGTATGTTGGCCAGGCTGGTCTCAAACACCTGACCTCAGGTGATCTCCCCACCTTGGCCTCCCAAAGTGCTGGGATTACACGTGTGAGCCACCGTGCTCAGCCTAACTTTTGTATTTTTAATAGAGATGGGGTTTCACTGACTTGGCCAGGCTAGTTTTGAACTTCTGACCTCGTGATCCACCCGCCTTAACCTCCCAAAGTGTGCCTGGCCTTATTTTACTTTTAAATTTATTTTTAGAGATGGGGGTCTCACTATGTTGCCTACTCTGGACTCAAACTCTTGGGCTCAAATGATGGTTTCCACCTAAGCCTCCTGAGTAGCTGGGACTGTGGGCATGCAACACAGTGCCCAGCTAATAATATAGGGTCTTGTAATTTTCTTTCTTTGAGGGAGGCAATGACTTTTTAAAAAAAATTATTTTTATTTTTCCATTACGTTATTGAGATATAGGTGGTATTTGGTTATATGAGTAAGTTCTTTAGTGGTGATTTGTGAGATTTTGGTGCACATATCACCTGAGCAGTATACACTGCAACCATATTTGTAGTCTTTTAGTCCCTTGTTCACCCCTACTCTTTCTCTCCCCTGAGTCCCCAAAGTTCTTTGTATTATTCTTTTTTTTTTTTTTTTTTTTTTTTTTT
>NW_022436999.1:9443469-9444113 GCF_009761245.1 Sapajus apella
TCTCCGCTCACCGCAACCTCCGCCTCCTGGGTTCAGGCAATTCTCCTACCTCAGCCTCCTGAGTAGCTGGGATTACAGGCACGCACCACCATGCCCAGCTAATTTTTTGTAGTTTTAGCAGAGACGGGGTTTCACCATGTTGACCAGGATGGTCTCGATCTCTTGACCTCGTGATCCACCCGCCTCGGCCTCCCAAAGTGCTGGGATTACAGGCTTGAGCCACTGCGCCCGGCCTGTATTATTCTTATGCCTTTGCGTCCTCATGGCTTAACTCCCATATATCAGTGAGAACATACAATCTTTGGTTTTCCATTCCTGAGTTACTTCACTTAGAATAATAATCTTCACTCTCATCCAGGTCACAGCAATGCTGTTAATTCATTCCTTTTTATGGCTGTGTAGTATTCCATCATTCACACACACACACACACACACACACACACATACACACACTTCTTTTTTTTTTTTTTTTGAGATGGAGTCTCATTCTGTAGCCCAGGCAGGAGTCCAGTGGCATGATCTAAGCTCACCGCAACCTCCGCCTCCCAGGTTCAAGCGATTCTCCTGCCTCAGCCTCCCGAGTAGCAGGGATTACATGTGAGTCCATACCCAGCTAATTTTTGTATATTTTTTTTTTTTTTTTT
>NW_022436999.1:9444213-9469093 GCF_009761245.1 Sapajus apella
CCAGCTACTCAGGAGGCTGAGTAGCTGGGATTACAGGCACGCGCCACCATGCCCAGCTGATTTTTTGTATTTTTAGTAGAGACGGGGTTTCACCATGTTGACCAGGATGGTCTCGATCTCTTGACCTCGTGATCCACCCGCCTCGGCCTCCCAAAGTGCTGGGATTACAGGCGTGAGCCACCGCGCCCGGCCTAATTTTTGTATTTTTAATAGAGATGGGGTTTCATCATGTTGGCCAGGATGTTCTTGAACTCCTGACCTCATGATCTGCCTGCCTCGGCCTCGCAAAATGCTGGGATTACAGGCATGGCCCCACCGCGCCCAGCCACACATCACAGTTTCTTTATCCACTCATTGATTGATGGGTATTTGGGTTGGTTCCACGATTTTGCAATTGTGAATTGTGCTGCTATAAACATGTGTGCAAGTATCTTTTTTTGTATAATGACTTATTTTTCTCTGGGTAGATAACTAGTAGTGAGATTGCTGGATCCAGTGGTAGATCTACTTTTAGTTCTTGAAGGAATCTCCACACTGTTTTCCCTAGTGTCTGTACTAGTTTGCATTCTTACCAGCAGTGTAGAAGTGTTTCCTATTCACTGCATCCATGCCAACATCTTCTGTTTTTTGATTCTTCGATTATGGCCATTCTTGCAGGAGTAAGATGGTATCACTTTGTGGTTTGGATTTGCATTTCCCTGATTGTTAGTGATGTTGAGCATTTTTTCATATGTTTGTAGGCCATTTGCTTATCTTCTTTTCTTTTTTTGTTTTTTTTTTTTGAGATGGAATTTTGCTCTTGTTGCCCAGGCTAGAGTGCAATGGCTTGGTCTTGGTTCACTGCAACCTCCACTTCCCAGGTTCAAGCAAGTCTCCTGCCTCAGCCTCCTGAGTAACTGACATTACAGGCATGTGCCACCACATCTGACTAATTTTATATTTTTAGTAGAGACAGGGTTTCTCCATGTTGGTCAGGCTGGTCTTGAACTCCTGACCTCAGGTGATCCACCCACTTTGACCTCCCAAAGTGCTAGGATTACAGGCATGAGCCACTGTGCCTGGCCAAATGTTTAAAATTTTTTTTTTTTTTTTTTTGAGATGGAGTCTCGCTCTGTTGCCCAGGCTGGCGTGCGGTGGTATGATCTCGGCTCACTGCAACCTCCCCCTCTTAGGTTTAAGCAATTCTCCTGCCTCAGCCTCCTGAGCAGCTGGGACTACAGGTGCCCGCCACCATGTCCAACTAATTTTTGTATTTTTAGTAGAGACGGGGTTTCACGATATTGGCCAGGCTGGTCTCGAACTCCTGACCTCATGATCCACCTGACTCAGCCTCCCAAAGTGCTTGGATTACAGGCGTCAGTCACCGCGCCCAGCATACCCATTTGTGTATCTTCTTTTGAGAATTATCTCTTCATGTCCTTAGCCCACATTTTGATGGGCTTGTTTTTTTCTTACCGATTTGAGTTCATTGTAGATTCTGGATATTAGTCCTTTGTCATATGTATAGATTGTGAAGATTTTCTCCCATTTTACATCTGATGATTCTGCTGACTGTTCCTTTTGCTGTGCAAAAGTGCTTTAGTTTAATTAGGTCCCAGCTCTTTATCTTTGTTTTTATTGCATTTGCTTTTGGGTTCTTGGTCATGAAATCTTTGCCTAAGCCAATGTCTAGAATTTCCAATGTTACCTTCTAGAATTTTTAGTTTCAGGTCTTAGGTTTAAGTCCTTAAATCATCTTGAGTTGATTTTTTTATAAGGTGAAAGATGAGGATCCAGTTTCATTCTCCTACATGTGGCTAGCCAATTATCCCAGCACCATTTTTGAAAAGGGTATCCTTTCTCCACTTTATGTTTTTGTTTGCTTCATCAAAGATCAGTTGGCTGTGAGTATTTGGGCTTATTTCTTGGTCCTCTATTCTGTTCCATTGGTCTGTGTGCCTATGTTTATACCAGTACCATGCTGTTTTGGTGACTATGGTCTTATAGTATAGTTAGAAATCAGTTAATGTGATGCCTCTAGATTTATTCTTTTTGCTTGGTCTTGCTTTGGCTATGTGGGCTCCTTTTTGGTTCCATACGAGTTTTAGAATTGTTTTTTCTAATTCTGTGAAGAATGATGGTGGTATTTTGATGAGGATTTCGTTGAATTTGTAGATCGCTTTTGGCAGCATGGTAATTTTCACAATACCAATTCTACCCATCCATGAGCATGGGATGTGTTTCCATTTGTTTGTGTCATCTATGATTCTTTCAGCAGTGTTTTGTAGTTTTCTGTGTATAGGTCTTTCGACTCTTTTGTTGGGTATATTCTTTTCTTTTTTTTTTTTTCCTTTTTTGAGATGGAGTCTTGCTCTGTTGCTCAGGCTGGAATGCAGTGGCACAGTCTTGGCTCACTGCAACCTCTCCCTCCTGGGTTCAAGTGATTCTCCTGCCTCAGCCTCCTAAGTTGCTGGGACTATAGGGGTGTGCCACCTTGCCCAGCTAATTTTTTGTATTTTTAGTAGAGATGGGCACATTGGCCAGCTGGTCTTGAATTCCTGACCTCAAGTGATCCACCTGCCTTGGTCTCCCAAAATGCTGGGATTATAGGCTTGAGCCACTGCGCCCAGCCTGTTAGGTATGTTCCTAAGTATTTTATTTGATATTTTTGCAGCTGTTGTGAAAGGGGTTGAGTTCTTGATTTGATTCTCTGTGTAATCGCTATTTATGTATAGAGGAGCTACTGATTTATGTACATTAATCTTGTATCCAGAAGTTTTGCTGAATTCTTTTATCAGTTCTAGGAGCTTTCTGGAGGAGTCCTTAGGGTTTTCAAGGTAAATGATCATGTCGTCAGCAAGCAGTGACAATTTGACTTCCTCTTTACCTATTTGGATGACTTTTATTTCTTTCTCTTGTCTGATTGTTCTGGCTAGAACTTCCAGTACTGTGTTGAAGAAGAGTGATGAGAATGGGCATCCTTGTCTTGTTCCAGTTCTCAGAGGGAATGCTTTTAACTTTTCCCCATTTAGCACTGTGTTGGCTGTGGTTTGTCATAGATGGTTTTTTTTACATTAAGGTATGTTTCTTATATGCTGATTTTGCTGAGAGTTTTGATAATAAAGGGATGCTGGATTTTGTCAAATGTTTTTTCTGCATCTATTGAGATGATCATGTGATTTTTGTTTTAAATTCTGTTTATGTGATGTATCACATTTATTGATTTGTATATGTTAAACCATCCTTGCATTCCTGGTATGAAACCCACTTGATCATGGTAGATTAGCTTTTTGCTATGTTGTTGGATTTGGTTAGCTAGTATTTTGTTAAGGATTGTAGCATCTATGTTCATCAAGGATATTGGTCTGTAGTTTTGTTTTTGGTTATATCCTTTCCTGGTTTTGCTATTAGGGTAATGCTGGTTTCATAGAATGAATTAGGGAGAGTTTGTTCTTTATCTTGTGGAATAGTGTCAAAAGGATTGGTACCAGTTCTTTGAATGCCTAGTAAATTCTGCTATGAAGCCGTCTGGTCCTGAACTTTTTTTTTTTTTTTTGAGTTGGAGTCTCACTCTGTTGCCAGGCTGGAGTACAGTGGCACTATCTCGGCTCACTGCAACCTCTGCCTCCCACGTTCAAGCAATTTTCCTGCCTCAGCGTCCTAAGCACATAGCTGGGATTACAGGCATGTGCCACCACACCTAGCTAATTTTTGTATTTTTAGCAGAGATGGGGTTGCACTGTGTTGGCAAGAATGGTCTTGATCTCTTGACTTCGTGATTTGCCTGCCTTGGCGTTTGAAAGTGCTGGGATTACATGTGTGAGCCACCATGCCTGGCCTTTTTTTTTTTTTTTTTTAAAGATGGAGTCTCACTTTGTCTCCCAGGCTGGAGTGCAGTGGTGCAATCTTGGCTCATAGTAACCTCCGCCTCCTGGGTTCAAGCGATTTTTCTGTCTCAGCCTCTTGAGTAGCTGGGATTACAGGCAAGTACCACCACGGCCAGCTAATTTTTGTATTTTTAGTAGAGACAGGGTTTCACCATGTTGGCCAGGCTGGTCTTGGAACTCCTCACCTCGAGTGATCTGTCCACGTCAGTCTCCCAAAGTGCTGGGATTGCAGGCGTGAGCCACTGCAGCTGGCCTGAACTTTTTGTGGTGGTTAATATTTATGTATGGATGTATGTTATTTTTTGACATGGAGTCTCGTTCTGTCACCCAGGCTGGTGTGCAGTGGTGCAATCTGGGCTCACTGCTGTCTCCACCTCCCGGGTTCAAGCAGTTCTCCTGCCTCAGCCTCCTGAGTAGCTGGGATTACAGGTACCCGCCACCATGCCCACCTAATTTTTTTTTTTTTTTTTTTTTTTGTATTTTTAGTAGAGATGGGGTTTCACCATGTTGGCCAAGCTGGTCTCAAACTCCTGACCTCAAGTGATCTGCCTGCCTCAGCCTCCTTAAGTGGTGGAATTGGAGGCACGAGCCGCTGTGTCCAGTTTGTTGTTGTTAATTTCTAAGTTACCATTTTAATTTTGCTGCTTGTTATTGTTCTGTTCAGGGTATTTAATTCTTCCTGATTTTAGCTGGGAGGGTTGTATTTTTCCAGAAATTTATCCATGCTTTCTAGGTTTCCTAGATTATGTGCGTTAAGGTGTTCATAGCAGCCCTGAATGATCTTTTGTATTCCAGTGGTGTCAGTTGTAATATCTCCTGTTTGTTTCTTAGTGAGGTTATTTGGATTTTCTCTCTTTTTTTCTTGGTTATTCTTGCCAGTGGTCTATTAGTTTTATTTTATCTTTTCAAAGAACCAGCTTTTTGTTTTATTTATCTTTTGTATTGGCTTTGTTTTGTTTTGTTTCAGTTTCATTTAGTTCTGCTCTGCTCTTGGTTATTTTCTTTCTTTCTTCAGGGTTTGGGTTTGGTTTGTTCTAATTTCCCTAGTTCCTTGAGATGTGACAGTAGATTGTCTGTTTGTGCTCCTTCAGACTTTTTGATGTAGGTGTTTAGGGCTGTGAACTCTCCTCTTAGAAGTGCCTTTGCTGTATCCCAGAGGTTTTGATACATTTTGTCATTTAGTTGGAAGAATTTTTAAATTTCCATCTTGATTTTATTTTTGAACCAGTGCTCAGTCAGGAGCGGGTTATTTATTTTCCATGGTTTTGAGGTTCCTTTTGGAGTTGACTTCCAGTTTTATTCTTCTGTGGTCTGAGACAGTGCTTGATATGATTTCAGTATTCTTAAATTTATCGAGGCTCATTTTATGGTCTGTCATATGGCCTATCTTGGAGAAAGTTCCATATGCTGGTGAATAGAATGTGTGTTCTGTGCTTATAAAATGAAATGATTTTGTTTTTGGTTGTGTGTGTGTCTTTTTTTTTTGGACGGAGTCTTGCTTTGTCGCCCAGGCTGGAGTGCAGTGGCACAGTCTCTGCTCACTGCAACCTCCACCTCCTGGGTTCAAGCGATTCTCCTGCGGGATTCAAGAGATTCTCCTGACTCAGCATCCTGAATAGCTGGACCACAGACACGAGCCACCACACCCAGCTAATTTTTTGTCCCAGTCCCTCTTGAGTAGCTGGGACTACAGGCACAAGCCACCATGCCCAGTGTCTCTTGTAGAGACAGGGTTTCACCATGTTATCTAGGAGTCTCCAACTCCTGACCTCGTGATCCACCTGCCTTGGCTTCCCAAAGTGCTGGGATTACAGGTGTGAGCCACCACGCCTGGCCCCAAGATATAGTTTAAATGCATTCTTTGTTAACTTTTTGTCTTGATGACCTGTCTAGTGCTGTCAGTGAAGTATTGAAGTCCCCCACTATTGCTGTGTTGCTCTTATCTCATGCCTTAGGTCTGTTAGTAATTGTTTTATAAATTTCGGAGCTCCAGTGTTAGGTGCATATGTGTTTAGGATTGTGATATTTTTCTGTTGGACAAGGCCTTTTACCATTTTATAATGTCCCTTTTTGTTTCTTTTAACTGCTGTTGCTTTAAAGTTTGTTTTGCCTGATAGCTGCTCTTGCTCACTTTTGGTGTCCATTTGCATGAAATGCCTTTTTCCATCCCTTTACTTTAAGTTTATGTGAGTCCTCATGTGTTAGATAAGTCTCCTAAAGGCAGTAGATAGTTGGTTGGTGAGTTCTTATCCATTCTGCAGTTCTGTATCTTTGTTTTTCTTTTTTTTTTTTTTACGATGGAGTCTTACTCTGTCACCCAGGCTGGAGTGCAGTGGCGCGATCTTGGCTCATTACAACCACCGCCTCCCAGGTTCAGGTGATTGTCTTGCCTCAGCCTCCTGAGTAGCTGGGATTACAAGCACACACCACCACACCCAGCTAATTTTTGTATTTTTAGTAGAGTTGGGGTGCCACCATGTTGGTCAGGCTGGTCTCGAATTCCTGATCTGTGATCCGCCTGCCCTGGCCTCCCAACGTGCTGGGATTATAGGTGTGAGCCACCACTCCCAGCCTTGTTTTTCTTTAAGCTATTTATTTCCCTGAATATTTATCCCTTCATTTGTTTGTTTGTTTTTTTTGTTTGTTTGTTTTTTGAGAGGGAGTCTTGATCTGTCGCCCAGGCTGGAGTGCTGTTGCAAGATCTCAGCTCACTGCAATCTCTGCCTCCCTGGTCAACCAGTTCTCCCTACCTGATCCCCACAAGTAGCTGGGATTACAGGTACCCGCCACCACACCCAGCTAATTTTTGTATTTTTAGTAGAGACAAGGTTTCACCATGTTGGTCAGGCTGGTCAAGAACTCCTGACCTCAGGTGATCCACCCACCTTGGCTTCCCAAAGTGCTGGGATTACAGATGTGAGCCACTATGCTCAGCCAATTTTTGTGTTTTTAGCAGAGACAAGGGTTTTGCCGTGTTGGCCAAGCTGGTCTTGAACTCCGGGACTGAAGTGATCCACCCACGTTGGCCTCCCAAAGTGTTGGGTTTCCACACATGAGCCACTGTGCCCACCCTGAAATTTAAGTAATTATTAATATGTTAGACATCTTTCTTTTTGAAGATTGGAATTATGTCCCGGTGATATTTTACAGTTTTCTTAATTTTTGGATCTCCTGATAGATGGCAGTAGTAATCAGTGCCAAGGACAAGGAAAGCAAGTATTTAAACAGTTTGATAGCTTAAGTCTAATTCCTATGTTTAGTGAAGTTACAATTGACCGTGCATGATTTTCAGTTCTTTTTATCCTGCACATCTGATCTATAAAGTACATGTGAACTTTTTCTCCTCTTAATATCCATTTCTTCCCAGATGGTTCAAGGGTTATGCCTTTTGTTGGTTATTTCTCTGATATCATGGTCTTTTACTGTGTTCAGAAGAGAGGAAATGAATTTAGAATTTAATAGATTCTGATCTTACCGCATTATAACACAAAAGTGGTTACAAGAGCTAGTTCTGCTGTATCTTTACATGAATATTATACAGGCTATAAATATTTATGTTTAGGGATTTGTTTTGATTTCTATTTCAGCATAGTTCTTTTGGATGGTCTCCTAATTTGGAAAATTAAGTAGTGAATCAACCTGAGAATGCAAAAGAAAGTATCTCTAGCTGTCAATAAATATTTATAAAATATTGCTTTATTGTCTAGAGATATGTTTACATGATTGTAAACTATTCAACGTCAGGAAGCCTCATTCTGGCTTAATCTTATTTCATCCACCAATTAACAGTGGAAAATTTTAAAATCCATATATTAGTGTCTTTATGAATTAGGGAAGCATTTTGGGGGGATCATTCGTATTGTGAATTTACCTTATAAGCATCTAGTCTATACACATACACAAATATATATATACTTACATTTATATGTAAAAGGGGTAGAAATCCTGTCAAATACTAGTTTATTATGCAGGTTATCATTTGATACCTCATATTGCTTTTCTTTGACAGTCTATACTCCCACCTAGTGGTATTTGAGTGCTGCTTTTGTGCCAGGCACCATTCTCGGCACTTAAAGTGGTAATTAATTTATGAAACCCTATGACATTGATATTGCTCTCTCCTGTTTAAAGAATAGGAAACTGAAACATATAGCTAGTAAAGGCAGGATTTGCAAAACGGCAGTCTGGCTCTACACCCATTTTCTCAGCTACCATGCAATACCTGTCTTAGCATCCTCGTCTAAAACACTGTAATAAAAAGACTGTCTTTTAGGGTCATTGGGAGGGTTCAGTGAAGCAATTCATGTGAAGAGGCTGACACAGTAACTTGGATGGTAATGATCAGTTAATATTAGTTGTCATTTGGCCATTTTTCTGGTTTTCTTCCAATTCTTTTTTCATTGTCTCTATTATAATTTTGTGGTTTTTCCCTCCCACTCATTCCTTAATCAGTGGTGTTCAGGGTTCTGTGCTTGGCCTGGTGCTTGCTGTCATTCTGTATAATTCCTTTGTAGCAGGCATATTCAGTTTCCTAGTTTTTTTGGGGGACGGAATTTTGCTCTGTCACCCAGGCTGGCGTGCAGTGGCGTGATCACGGCTCACTGCAACCTCCGCCTCCCAGGTTCAGTTGATTCTTGTGCCTTAGCCTCCCTCATAGCTGAGACTACAGGTGTGCACCACCACGCCCGGCTAACTTTTGTATATTTTTTTAGTAGAGATGGGGTTTCACTGTGTTGGCCAGGATGGTCTTGATCTCTTGACCTCGTGATCCGCCTGCCTCAACCTCCCAAAGTGCTGGGATTATAGGTGTGAGCCACTGTACCTGGCCTTTCTTTTATTATTATTTAATTTTTCTTAAGGATGACATTAAATTGCTAGGGTCACAGCTACTTCTCCAGAGATTTGCATTGCTTACTTTTTAAATTAAGGTGTCTTCCCAGATGTACATCTTTAGGGTTGTCTGTCCTAGCTATCTTATCTAAAAGATCTTGACCCCATCTTATCTCTTCTCGTCATGTTACATCCCTTAAACTCCGTTTTATTTTTCATTATAGAGCTTGTCGTTCTTTACGTTATATATTTATTCTTTATAGCTGAGTTGAATGATGAATTAATGTTGCAGCCTCAGAATAATAGTCAACTCAGTAAAACTGTTAGAACAAAATTATAGCATTTCTTTGGTCAGCAAAAATTCCCGTCAGATATTTTATGAGTAAAGTTATAAATTCTAAAAAAGAGAAACTAAGTTTTTAAAGTATTTTAGAGTTTTTGTTTATTTGTTTGTTTAGACAGGATCTTGCTCTATTGCGTAGGCTGGAGTGATCATGCCTTGCCTGATCGATCACATAGCCTCAACCTCCCAGACTTAAGTGATCCTCCCTCCTTAGCCCCCCATATAGCTGAGACCACAGGTGCACACCATGCACACCACCATGTCTGGCTAATTTTTTTTTTTTTTTTCTGAGATGGAGTCTCACTTTGTCACCCAGGCTGGAGGGCAGTGGCATGATCTTGGCTCATTGCAACCTCTGCCTCCTGGGTTCAAGCCATTCTCCTGCCTCAGCCTCTCAAGTAGCTGGGACTATAGGCGCGCACCACAACGTCTAGCTAATTTTTGTATTTTTAGTAGAGATGGGTTTTCACCACATTGGCCTGGCTGCTCTCGAACTCATGACCTCAAGTAATCCACCTACCTTGGCCTCCCAAAGCTGGGATTACAGGTGTGAGCCACCATGCCCAGCAGTCTGGCTAATTTTTAAATTTTGTTTGTTTGTTTGTTTATTTTTTTCTTTTTCTTTACCAGACACCTCATACAGGATAATTTTCAAATTTTTTTTGTAGAGAATAATCAATGCCCTCACCACAACCCCAGCCGCTAACAACCACTTCCTATAATTTTGCCTTTTCCAGAATGTTACTTAAATGGAATCATACAATATATACTCTTTTATGTTTCATGTATCCCTGGTTCCTTTTTTATGGCGAGTCAGATTCCATTAGATATGTATATCACAGTTTGTTTTTCCATTCAGTAGATGACAGATATTTCTGGGGGAGGGAGGGCCTTTGTTTATTTGTTTTTTCTGTGCTTAAGCTTACCCATATTTCTGTTTTTTTCTCTAGGTATTTGGCTCTTATAAATAAAATTATGATGAACACATGTACAGATGTTTGTATGGACATAAGTTGTCATTTCTCTTGAGTAAATACGTAAAAGTGGGATTGCTGGGTAAGTATGTATTTAACTTAAAAAAAAAAACTGCCAAACCACTTTCCAAAATGGCTATAACATTTTACCGTCAATGTATGAAAGTTTCTGTTGCTTTTACATTTTTGCCAGAACTTGGTATTGTTAATTCTTTTTAATTATAGGCATTTTAGCACATGTGTAGTAATAGGTAATTATTAATATAATTTTTAACATAATATATTAGTATATATATATTATATATATAATATAATATAACTCCCAAAGTTCTGGGATATCCCCAATGACTGATATTATTGAGCTTCTCGTGGTTATTTGTCATTCATATATTTTCTTTGGTGAAGTGTCTGTTCACTTTTTTTTTTTTTTTTTTTTTTTTTAAACGAAGTCTCGCTTTGTTTCCCAAGCTGGAGTGCAGTGGCGCAGTCTCAACTCACTGCAACCTCTGCCTCCCAGGTTCAAGCGATTCTCCTGCCTCAGCTTCCCAAGTAGCCGGGACTACAGGCACACAACACCATGGCCAGCTAATTTTTGTATTTTTTTAGTAGAGGCGGGGTTTCACTAGCTGGGCCAGACTGGTCTCTAACTCCTGACCTCATGATCAGCCCGCCTCAGCCTCCCAAAGTGCTGGGACTACAGGCATGAGCCACTGCTCCCAGCCTCCTTTTCCCATGTTTTAATTGAATTATTTGTCTTTTAGTTTGGTTGCAAGAATTCTTTATATATTCTGGATATAACAACTTTATCAGATTGTGATTTGCAAATATGGTCGCCCAGTCTGTAGTTTGCATTTTCTTTTCTTAAAATTTCTTTTTGTTTGTTTTTGGTTTTGTTGTGGTTTTTTGTTTTTGTTTTTGTTTTTGTTTGAGGCAGGTTACCACTCTGTCACCCAGGCTGAAGTGGAGTGCAGTGGCGCAATCTCCGCTCACTACAGTCTCCACCTCCCAGGCTAAAGGGATCCCTCCATCCCAGCCTCCGGAGTAGCTGGAGCTATAGGCATGCGCCACCACACCTGGCTAATTTTTGTATTTTTGGTAGAGATGGGATTTGGCCATGTCGTCCAGGCTGGTCTTGAACTCCTGGACTCAAGCCATCCACCCACCTGGGCCTCCCAAAGTGCTGGGATTATACGTGTGAGTCACTGTGCCTGGCCTGTAGTTTGCATTTTAATAGCTGTTCAAAAGCAGGTTTTACATTTAAATTAAGTCAAAATTTTCTCTTGTGGTTTGTGCTTTTTGTGTTTTAAGAGACCTTTGCCTAACCAAAGGTCATAAATTCCCTATTTTTTTTTTCTTACAAGTTTTGTAGTTTGTGCTTTTACATTTAGGTCTGTGATTCATTTTGAGTTAATAAGCTCTGTTCTGACTTCTTGCTTGTCTCATATTAGTAAATCATTGCAGCTTTCTTTTTATTAGTATTTGCATGGTATATCTTTTTTCTATCCATTTACTTTTAACCCGTCTATGGCTTTATAAACAAAGTGTGTGTCACCCGGGCTGGAGTGCAGTGGCATGATCTTGGCTCACTGCAACCTTTGGCTCACTGCAACCTCCACCTCCCGGGTTCAAGTGATTCTTGTACCTCAGCCTCCCTAGTAGCTCGGATTACAGGTACACACCGCTGTGCCCAGTTTTTTAATTTTTGGGTAGAGACGAGATTTCACCAGGTTGGTCAGGCTGGTCTCCAATTCCTGACCTCTGGTGATCCACCCACCTCACCCTCCCAAAGTTCTGGGATTACAGGTGTGAGCTGCCACATCCAGCCTCTTACATGGTTTTCTAAAAAAATTATTAATGTTTCCATTTGATTTTTTTCTTATATGTAACGTCTTTTTGCTGAAATACTCTATCTGTTCATAAATTTGTCTACTTTTTTAACGTAATCATTTTTGCAGGGTTGGTTTTTTTTTTTTTTCTTTTTTTGAGACAGAGTCTGGCTTTGTCGCCCAGGCTGGAGTACAGTGGCACTATCTCAGCTCCTGCAATCTCAGCCTCCTGGGTTCAGGAGATTCTCCTGCCTCAGCCTCCTGAGTAGTTGGGATTAAAAGCGCCCATCATCACACCTAGCAAATTTTTGTATTTTTAGTATTGACGAGGTTTCATCATGTTGATCAGGCTGGTCTTGAACTCCAGACCTCAGGTGATCCACCTGCCTTGGCCTCCCAAAGTACTGCAAAAGGCAGAGGTTGCAGTCAACCAAGATTACGAGATTGTGCCACTGCACTACAGCCTGGGTGACAGAGTAAGACTCTGTCTCAAATAGTAATAATGCTACTACGAACATTCATGTATAAGTTTTTACATAAATGTGTTTAGCTTTATGAGAAACTGCTCAAAAGGCTGCTACATTTTACATTCCTACCAGCAATATATAAAGGTTCCAGTTTCTTCACATTCTTTTTTTAAAAATGTATTTAATTGACAAAAGTTGTATATATTTATGCAGGATGTTTTGATGTGTGTATACATTGTGGAATGACTAAATCAAGCCAATTAATATACCCACTGCCTTACATACATTTTTTTGGGTGTGGTGAGACTACTTAAAATCTATTCTCTTAGCAACTCTTAGCAATTTTTAATTTTTATTTTTGCAAAGATGGGGTTTCTCCATGTTGGTCATGCTGGTCTCAAACTCCTGACCTCAGGTGATCCACCCACCTTGGCCTCCCAAAGTGCTGGGATTACAGGCGTGACCACTGTGCCCAGCCGATTTTTAATTTTTTTTTGTTTTAGGAACCTTCACACTGTTTTCCATTTTGGCTGTACTATAGGTTCTTTACATTCTTGCCAATTCTTGTTATTTTCTGTTTTGGGGGATTGCTTAAAAATAACCAATTCATAATTTTTTTTAGTTTTTTAAGCAGTGGGAGGGTATAGTTACACTATTAGTAGGTGTATGGTGCGTATCTGAGTATTCGGGTTTTTTTCTGTTTATGACCTCCTTTCTTGACAACTTGTTGGTATTTCTCTCTTTAAAATTGAATTCTGTACATCATGTGTAGAAGAACAGTAGAGACTGAGGTAAGTGGTATTTAGCCTTGGAAATGAATACCTGTGCTTCTGTCAGACTGTGAGTGTTGGGGTTTGAGCAGTCTAGCCTGGTTTGGGTTTTGTTGTTACTGTAGTTAACATTGATATACCCAGAACTTCAAATGCCTTCAGCTGCGAGCTGTTACTATCTTGTGCTTAGTGTTGGGCCTGGGATGCTGGAGGTTTTCTCCTTGTGGCTGCTCCACTCAGTCTCAGCAGGCCCCAACAGGAGGCTTCCCTCCAGGCTCTTCCTCCCCATCTGCTGACCGTTTGTGCTCTTTCCACACTGTGAGGCTTCACAGAAGCAGGGAGTCATTCTCCATGATTTTTAAAAATATGCATACATAAAATGTCTCTTCTATAACCACATTTCATTGTTAACTTGACTGGCTAAAAAGACTCCAGGTTAGAGGTAATTTTGACCCAGAATTTTCAAGGCATTATTATTTTTTTATTATTTTTATTTTTTCCCAAGGATTGTTATTGAGAAGTCTGATACTGTTGCTATTCTTCAAATTTTTTATGAGACCTCTTTTCTCTATGGACACTTTTAGAATCTTTCCTTTATCTCCAGCATTATGAAATTTCAAGATATATGTGGCTTGGTATGGCTTTCTTTTGCCATCCTTTTTGCTGAACACTCAGGGTTTCTTTTTCTTTTCTGCTTTCTTCTCTTTCTGTACTTTTCATTTTTAGGATGTTTGACTTAGATTGATCAGTCCTCTGATTTCATTCTTTCTTCTTCTTCAACTTTAGTTGGTAGTATTCCTTAACCAAATCTTTTAGTTCTTCTGTGGATTTTGTGTTTCTGCTCTTATTTTTAATTTCCAAGAATTCTTTCTTGTTATCTGAATGTTCTTCTTTGTTAAAATACTCCTAAAAGCCAGGCACGGTGTGTCATGCTTATAATCCCAGCACTTTGGGGAGGCTGAGGCAGGCAGATCTCTTGAGTCCAGAAGTTTGAGACCAGTCTGGGCAACATGGCAAAACCCCATCTCTTACAGAAATACAAAAATTAGCCAGGCATGGTGGCACATGCCTGTAATCTCAGCTGCTTGGTAGGCTGAGGCAGGAGGATCATTTGATCCTGGGATGCTGACATTGCAGTGAGCCATGATCCTGCCATTGCACTCCAGCCTGGGTGACAGAGAGTGAGACACTCTCTCTCTCTCTCTCTCTCTCTCTCTCACACACACACACACACACACACACACACACACCCCTAAAAATATGGAATGTTTCACACACTGGCATGTCATTCTTGTGCAGGGGTCATGCTAATCTGTGTATTGTACCAATGTTAGTATATATGCTGCTGAAGTGAGCACCATGATTTTATTTTTAAATATGTGAATCTGACCATAATCACCACCCAGAATTCTCTTGTTCTGTTTCTCAGTTTACATCTCTCCACCAAAATAACTATATTCTTACTTCTACATTGTAGATTTGTTTTGTCTTCTTAAAAACTTTGTATGAAATCCTGTACATCCAGCCACTGTAGTACTCTTTTGTGTCAGGCATCTAACCAGTTCTGAGATTCATCCACATTGTTGCAAGTACCAGTAGTATGTTTTTTATTGTTATTTAGAATTCTAGGCTGGGCGCAGTGGCTCATGCCTATAGTATCAGCACTTTGGGAAGCCAAGGTGGGCGGATCATCAATGCCAGGAGTTTGAGACCAGCCTGGCCAACATGGCGAAACCCCATCTTGACTAAAAATACAAAAATTAGCTGGGTGTGGTGGTGGATACCTGTAATCCCAGCTACTAGAACTGCTTGAACCCAGGAGTTGGGGGTTGCAGTGAGCCGAGATTGTGTCACTGCACTCCAGCCTGGGTTACAATGCAAGACTTGGTCTCAAAAGACCAAAAAAAAAAGAGAATTCTGTTCTCTTTTTAATATTAATATATTACAATTTATCAGTAAGGCCTATATAAACAACTGGATAATGATCTAATTGTCCAATTAATCATCTTAAAAGCTTGTAATTAAAGTATTAATAATACACCAACAGCATATTTACCTTGCTGCTTAAGCCAGAAACTAAGAATCATTTTTGACTTCTCTTCTCACACACCACATGCAGTCTTAGCAGAAAATTCTTTCGTATTTGTGACCTACACCCAGCCACTTCTGTCGACTCTTTCTCAGAATTTTGCACAAACCTCTGAACTAACTACTTTTATTCTTGCCCTTTAGTCTGTTCTCCAGGCAGCAGCCAAAGGAATCCATTCTCGGTGTCTCTTACCTGCTCTCAACCTACAGCGGCTTTCTCACTTGAGAATAAAATCCATAGTTCTTACCGTGACAGAGCTCTTATCTGGCTTCAGCAACCTCTTTAGCCTCATTTTCTATACCATTCTTTCTTTCTCTGACTTCAGCTGCACTGGCCCACTTGCTGTTTCTCTCTGCCTAGGAAGCCCTTGTTCCATGTAATCCATTCCCCTGCCTCCCTCATTTTGTCTTGGTCTCAGCTAAATGTAACCTCATGGGGAAGCTTTCTCTTAATGATTGAATTGAAATGGCGTTTCCTGCCTCGTTTTTCTTGCCTTACCCTATGCTATTTTTTGTAACACTCATCACTTTTTATTATTATAATTAGTTATTGGGCTGTATATCCACCTGTCTCTTTCTGTCCTGTCCTCCATGAAGAAAGGGACTTCATGACTCTTCCTTGCTGAATTCGGTATGTTCTAGACCTGTGATGTCATAACCTTTCCAGAACTGTTTTTGTGTTTGGTTCGGTTTTAGTTTGGGTTTTGCTATTGAGTGAGAGTCTCACTCCGTCACTCAGGCTGGAGTGCAGTGGCACAATCACAGCTCAGCTTGCAGCCTCAACCTCCCTGGGCTCAGATGCTTCTCCTGCCTCAGCCTCCCAAGTAGTTGAGACTAAGGTGCACGCTACTGCACCCTGTACATTTAGCTCTAAAGTACAAAAATTAGCTAGATTTTGGCCGGGCACGGCGGCTCAAGCCTGTAATCCCAGCACTTTGGGAGGCCAAGGCGGGTGGATCACGAGGTCAAGAGATCGAGACCATCCTGGTCAACATGGTGAAACCCCATCTCTACTAAAAATACAAAAAATTAGCTGGGCATGGTGGTGCGTGCCTGTAATCCCAGCTACTCAGGAGGCTGAGGCAGGAGAATTGCCTGAACCCAGGAGGCGGAGGTTGCGGTGAGCCGAGATCACGCCATTGCACTCCAGCCTGGGTAACATGAGTGAAACTCCGTCTCAAAAAAAAAAAAAAAAAAATTAGCTAGATTTTGTAGAGTTGGAGTTTAGCCATGTTGCCCAAGGTGGAAGGTGGTCTCAAAAGATCCACCCACCTCAGCCTCCCAAAGTGCTAGCCAAGAATTGTTTTCAAAAAAATTTTTTTTTTTTCAAGATGGGATTTCACCATGATGGCCAGGCTGGTCTTGAACTCCTGTCCTCAGGTGATCCACCCACCTCGGCCTCCCAAAGTGTTAGGATTATAGGCATGAGCCACTGTGCCCAGCTTTTTTTTTTTATTTTTTTTTTTTTTTTTTAAGACAGGGTCTTGCTCTGTGGCCAAGGCTGGAGTGCAGAGTAGCACCATCTTGGCTTACTGCAACCTTTGCCTCCCAGGTTCAAGCCATTCTTCTGCCTCAGTCTCCTGAGTAGCTGGGAGTACAGGCATCGCCACCACACCTGGCTAATTTTTGTATTTTCAGTAGAGATAGGGTTTTGCCTTGTTGGCCAGGCTGGTGTCAAACTCCTGTCCTCATCATCTGCCTGCCTTGGCCTGCCAAAGTGCTGGGATTACAGACATGAGCCACCGGGCCTGGCAATTTTTGAAGTAGGGTAATTCTTTATTTTTTATTTTTATTTTTTAGAGATGGGATTTCTCTATTGGTCAGACTGGTCTTGAACTCCCGACCTCAGGTGATCCACCCGCCTCAGCCTCCCAAAATGCTGGGATTACAGGCGTGAGCTGCTGTGCCCAGCCAGAGTAGGGTAATTCTTTAGAGCTTTTGAGCAGATTTAATGTTGTTAGAGCTTATCAGTTTCTAACTAAAATGTATACAGTATTTAAGTAGCTGTCTCTTAATGTTAACATCATTCTATAACAGGATATGGTTCTTTTTGTTTTTCCTCATTTTTTTTGCAGTTATTAAAGATAGCATTTGCCTAATTCTTAAAAGCATCTTTTCAGAATTAGAAAAGGAAGCAATAGTAAACATGTAGTACCAATTCAAGAATTGGATTATTCCAAATTGCTTTTAACTGTTCCAAATTAAGACATCTGGTGACTAGGATAATTTGGTTTCTCTGTTTGGTTAACCAGCTGGTTGTTCTGGAAAGGAAAAACACAGTTAATTGTTCTTGTTGAAAGATTCTGGGCATTTGTGGAATTATTGTAAAGGGTGACATTTGGATGCAAGATTTACATGCAAAACTGGACATCTCAGGATGTTATTGAGGAAAATGTTTTTGTTTTTAAAAAGACGCTTTGAATGTTATATCTGGAACCTGCAGCATAATCTCACACTGCATGAGAAAGTATGTGTCATTTCCTCCCAGCCCTCCCCCTTTTCCTTGGTAACAGATTCCTCTACTTTAAAAATTGTGCTTTTCCTAAGAATTTTAGTGTATTTAATGCATGGGATGCCATATGTTGCTGCAACCACTATCTTGTACGTTTATGTGAATGAGAATACCATATTCAGACTAGCTAAGCAGGATTAATTTACAGAGACATTGTCTTAGTCGTTAATGAATGTGAAATTTAGAATTATGTTAGAGTTGTAACAGATGTCAGTTTAGCATACCTTCCACTAAATATTCAGCAGTTCTTCCTTATTTAAAACAAATGGTTCTTTGGCAAATTGTCTTAGAGCTAATTCTATGTTAGTTTAAAACATACACATATATTTCTCTAAATTATAAATGTTTTCTGGAACGATTCTGAAAGTAAACCAATGTATGCTTTTTATCCCAAGGTATTGTTTCCTCTAGGACGTACTAGTAATGCATATGCATGATTGTTCCTATTTTATTCTTCCCTGCTTCTCCGAAATGTTGATAACCAGATTCTTAAGTTTCCTCTGTGCAGTTTGCTTCAGATAAACTGGCATTAGATATGTGTGATATAGCCTGAAGTGGTGACATGTGCCTGTGGTCCCAGCTACTTGGGAGGCTGAGGTAGGAGGAAGAATTGCTTGAGCCAAGGAGGTCAAGGCTGTGGTGAGCTGTGATTACATCACTGCACTTCCAGCCTGGGCCACAGAGTGAGACAAAAAAAAAAAGGAAAAAAAAAGAAAGAAGCAAAGAAAGAAAAGGATGTGCCTGATACATATTAAGCTACTTTAATGTCTAGTATAAAGCTTTTGTGGCTGCCATTAGATTTTTCAGGTTTGCCACTGGCCTTGCCACTTTAGGCATTAGCAGCTACTGCTTCCAGTTGCTCTAATACTCCCTCTTTAAAGATTTAAAATGCAGCTTTGCACAGTGGCAGTATCATAGCCAGTGAGGTTTATCCAAGGCGTGATTATTGCTAATTGAAAACTTTTCCCAATACCCCACCATGATAACTTGAAATATAGTCGGCATTGGCAATTTTTGGCAGTCCCTATGGGGACTGAATTATTATTTATTTATTTATTTATTTATTTTTAAGATCGGGTTTCACCCTGATGGCGAGGTTGGTCTTGAACTCCTGACCTCAGGTAATCCACCCACCTCGGCCTCCCAAAGTGCTGGGATTACAGGCATGAGCCACCACGCTCAGCAAATTATTAAAAAAAAAAAAAAAGATTAATATGTAAGCCAGGCACAGGGTTCAAGCCTGTAATCCCAGCACTTTGGGAGGCTGAGGCAGGCGGATCACTTGAAGTCAGGAATTTGAGGCCAGCCTGGCCAACATGGTGAAACCCTGTCTCTACTAAAAATACAACAATTAGCCGGGCGTGGTGGCTGGCACCTGTAATCCCAGCTACTTGGGAGGCTGAGGCAGGAGAATCACTTGAACCTGGGAGGCAGAGGTTGCAGAGAGCAGAGATCGCACCATTGCACTCCAGCCCTGGTGACAGAGTGAGACTCCATCTCAAAACAAAACAAAATAAAAGATTAATGTGCTACATGCTTATATAGAGACAGTATAGTATAGGAATTAATAACATGGGCTCTGGAATAAGAATGCTTGAATTCAGAAATCAGCTTTACTGCATGTTAGCTGTGCTTTTCTCATCAGTAAAATGGATATAATAGTACTTTTGGGATTGTTACAAGGTTGTCATCATCATTAAAAGTTTCAGTAATATACTGGACGCGATGGCTCATGTCTATAATCCCAGTGCTTTGGTAGACCAAGGCAGGAAGATTGCTTGTATGCAGAAGTTCAAGACTAGCTGGGGCAACATAGTAAGACCCTGCCTGTATTTAAAAAAAAAAAAAAAAAAAAAAAAAAATTAAAAAATGTCAGCAGTATAAGGCCGGGCGCGGTGGCTCAAGCCTGTAATCTCAGCACTTTGGGAGGCTGAGGTGGGTGGATCACAAGGTCAAGAGATCGAGACCATCCTGGTCAACATGGTGAAACCCCGTCTCTACTAAAAATACAAAAAATTAGCTGGGCATGGTGGTGCGTGCCTGTAATCCCAGCTACTCAGGAGGCTGAGGCAGGAGAACTGCCTGAACCCAGGAGGCGGAGGTTGCGGTGAGCCGAGATCGCGCCATTGCACTCCAGCCTGGGTAACAAGAGCGAAACTCCGTCTCAAAAAAAAAAAAAAAAAAATGTCAGCAGTATAAAAAAGAGCTAGAATCCACAAAAAACAAATAGAATGAAAGAAATGACTGAAATTTAGGTATTTTAATACAAGAGATTCTGGCACTTAAAAATTCACTTTAAGTCTTATAAAAACATGACTAACATTAAGAGGTTGGAGTAATTGTGTGTGAAGTTTTTTGTTTTTTCTCTTCATTGTCTCTCTAAGAAGTTCATACGTTCATCGCCCATTGACTGATGCAGTCAAATGTCGATTTTCCTGGTCAGCAGATAGCCTTTCATCTGGTAATTGATAGGCTGAGACTCGTTTCATTTTATGGCTCTACCATCCTGTAGGACCAAAGAGTCCTCTCCATCCAGCGAGCAAATGGGCAAAGAGAAGGTGGAGAAGACCCATTCATTATCTCTGAATCCTAGCCTAACTGTCATGCATCATTTCCACTGGCAAACACTAGTCACTGGGGCTGAGACAGTCTTTGCTGGGGACTTGGAATCTGTCTTTTTATTTGAGATCCCATTGAATGTCCTATACCAAATCCCATTCCAACAAGTTCCAGGTATATTGTACTCTTATGGGCTGCTTCTCATTTCCCAAACTGAGCATGGAGATGTTAAAAAATAGCCCTACCAACTCTTCACGCCTGTGCTGAGCTCCTGCAGTAGTAAGTAGGAGTACTTACTATCAAGAGTACTTTTGTGAGAGATTTTTTTGAGGTTGCCTACCAACTCAGTTTGGTTCTTTCCAAATTTGGGAGTATTACTGAGAATTCTTGAAATGTGGCTGTGCGCAGTGGCTCAGGCCTTTAATCCCAGCAGTTTGGGAGGCTGAGCCAGGTGGATCACCTGAGGTCAGGAAGGAGTTTGAGACCAGTTTGGCCAACACGGCGAAACCTCGTATCTACGAAAAGTACAAAACTAGCCAGACATGGTGATGCATGCCTGTAATCCCAGCTACTCGGGAGGCTGACGGAGGAGAATCACTTGAACCTGGGAGGCAAGGTTGCAGTGAGTGGAGAACGCACCACTGCACTCCAGCCTGGGCAACAAACGGAGATTATGTCTAAAAAAAAAAAAAAAAAAAAAAAAAAATTGAAATTTTATTTTTACCTTTCCTTAGTACTGCTTTGGGGAAAGGGATTTTGGCATGTGGAAGGAGATTCTGTTGGCTCTGCTATTTAATTTCCAGTTTATTATGCATCTAGATTAGGGAGGTGACTAGAGTAGAGACTGTTGGTGGTAGTCCTGATTGGCCTGCTAGACCTATCTCATGTCTAGTTGAGTTTGACTGAAGGGCTATTCAGCATTGGGACATTCCTAGTGTGTTAGTACCTGAAATCTTTTTCTGTCTAGAACTACAAACATTCATGATAAGTTCAAATTTTTTGTTTTGGGATAATGTTAGGTTTACAGAAAAGATGCAGAAATAGTACAGAGTTCCGGTATACCCTTCACCCAGCCTCCCTAATGTTAAGATAACCATGGAACGTTTGTCAAAACTAAGGAATTAACATTGGGATAATACTATTAACATGACAGACTTTATTTGAATTTCAGCAGGTCTTCCATGAATGTCCTTTTACTAGTCCAGGATTGAATCAAGGATACCATATTGCGTTTTGTTATCACATGGTCTTGGTCTCCCCCAGTCTGTGATGATCTCTAGGTCTTTCTTTGTTTCTCATGATCTTAAAGCTTTTAAAGATTTTTTTTTTTTTTTTTTTTTGAGACAGAGTCTCACTCTGTCACCAGGCGCCAGGCTGGAGTGCAGTGGCGCGACCTTGGCTCACTGCAACCTCTGCCTCCCGGGTCCAAGCGAGTCTCATGCCTCAGCCTCCCAAGTAGCTGGGACTGCAAGTGTGTGCCACTACTCCTGGGTAATTTTTAGTAGAGATGGGGTTTTACCATGTTGGCCAGGTTCGTCTCAAATTCCAGGCCTCAAGTGACCTGCCTGCCTTGGCCTCCGAAAGTGGTAGGATTGCAGGCATGAGCAATCATGCCTGGCCTGATACTGAAACTTTTGAAGAGTACTGGCCAGGTATTTGTAGAATATTCCTCAAACTGGGTTAGTCTGAGGTTTTCTCATGATTAGACTGGGGTTTTTTATTTGGGGAAGAATACCACAGAGGTGAATAAAATGCCTTTCTTATCACATCATGATAGGAACATGACATATTGGTGATGATGTTACCCTTGATCAGTTGGCCACAGTGATGTCATCTGAGCTTCCCCACAATGAGGTTACTATCTTTTACCCTTTCCATACTCTGTTCTTTGGATTCAAGTAACTAAGTCCATCCTACACTCAAGGGGAGGAGAATTAAGCTCTACTTTCTAGAGGGGGTATATCTACTTGTATTACTTGAGTTCTGTAAGGAAGATTTGTTCCTTCTCCCTCATTTATTATTTACTGATTCATTTTTATCAGTATGGACTCATGAATATTTATTTTATTACTTGGATTGTATCCAAGAGTATTTTTTTTTTTTTTAAGACGGAGTCAGTCTGTCGGCCAGGCTGGAGTGCAGTGTTGCGACCTTGGCTCACTACAACCTTCACCTCCCGGGTTCAAGTGATTCTCTTGTCTCATCCTTCCAAGTAGCTGTGATTACAGGTGTGAGCCACTGCCCTCAGCTGAGTATCGTTATTTTGTTGTTGAGGTTGTTTTAGATTGGCCAGTGGAGTTCTTGGCTTCTGCGTCTTTTTGTTTTTCCTTTTAAATCTTCTTTTTCCAAGGAGCTCAAGGGCGTTTTTAATAGCATAAATCCTAAACCATTCAGATTGGTGTCTAATTGAAATATAAGAATCTTGGGGGAGTTTGCTGAGAACTTTGGGAGGTGAAACTCAGTCATCTCTTGAAACAAATTGAAGTTCATATGCTTTTTGGTGTTTTTTTTTTTTAAGACAGTTTGTCTCTCAGGCTGGAGTGGAGTGGTGAGATCTTGGCTCATTGTAACTTCCACCTTCCAGATATAAGCACTTCTCCTGCCTCAGCCTCCCATGTAGCTGGGATTATAGGTGGGTATCACCACACCTGGCTAATTTTTGTATTTTTAGTAGAGACAAGGTTCCACCATGTTGGCGAGGGTGGTCCTGAACTCTGACCTCAGGTGATCTGCCTGCCTCAGCCTCCCAAAGTGCTGGGATTACAGGCATAAGCCACCACACCCAGCCCATATGCTCTTTAGAGGTATATTTTTCATTATAAAATGAAAAAAATATAGGAAAGCACCAGCTCAGTTTGGTGTGGCTATAGTTTATTCAGCTTTGAGAGTTATTTAATATTTGTTTTCATGAAGTGTTGCTTTTTTAATTTTTTTTTTTGAGGTGGAGTCTCTCTCGCTCCGTCACACAGGCTGGAGTACAGTGGCATGATCTCGGCTCACTGCAACCTCTGCCTCCTGGGTTCGAGCAATTCTCCTGCCTCAGCCTCCTGAGTAGTTGGGACAACAGGCGCGTGCCACCATGCCTAGCTAATTTTTTGTATTTTTTTTTTTTTGAGACGGAGTTTCGCTCTTACCCAGGCTGGAGTGCAATGGCGCGATCTCGGCTCACCGCAACCTCCGCCTCCTGGGTTCAGGCAGTTCTCCTGCCTCAGCCTCCTGAGTAGCTGGGATTACAGGCACGCGCCACCATGCCCAGCTAATTTTTTGTATTTTTAGTAGAGACGGGGTTTTACCATGTTGACCAGGATGGTCTCGATCTCTTGACCTCGTGATCCACCCGCCTTGGCTTCCCAAAGTGCTGGGATTACAGGCTTGAGCCACCGCGCCCGGCCCAATTTTTTGTATTTTTACTAGAAACAGAGTTTCACCAGGCCAGGATGGTCTTGATCTCTTGACCTCGTGATCTTCCCAGTTCAGCCTCCCAAAGTGCTGGGAGTACAGGCTGAGCCACCACTCCTGGCCATGTTGTTTATTTAGATAGTTAATATAAAAATAACTAGGCCGTGTGCTGTGGCTCATGCCTGTAATCCTAGCATGTTGGGAAGCTCAGGTGGGCAGGTCACGAGGTCAGGAGTTTGAGACCAGGCTTGCTGATATGGTGACACTCTGTCTCTACTAAAAATACAAAAATTAGCTGGGTGTGGTGGCGCACACTTGTGGTCCTTTCTACTCAGGAGACTGAGGCAGAAGAATCACTCGAACCCTTGAGGTTGTCAGTGAGCCGAGTTCGTGCCACTGTACTCCAGCCTGGATGACAAGAGACTCCATTTCAAAAAATAAAAATAAACTGTGTAAGTTTTTTTTTTTTTTTTTTTTTTTTTTTTTGGAGACGGGTTTTCGCTCTTGTTACCCAAGCTGGAGTGCAATGGCGCGATCTCGGCTCACCGCAACCTCCGCCTCCTGGGTTCAAGCAATTCTCCTGTCTCAGCCTCCTGAGTAGCTGGGACTACAGGCACGCGCCACCATGCCCAGCTAATTTTTTGTATTTTTAGTAGAGACGGGGTTTCACCATATTGACCAGGATGGTCTCGATCTCTTGACCTCGTGATCCACCCGCCTCGGCCTCCCAAAGTGCTGGGATTACAGGCTTGAGCCACCGCGCCCGGCTGTGTAAGTTTTTGAAAAGCTGTAAGAATATAGCTTTTGGCTGGGCGCGGTGGCTTACACCTGTAATTCCAGCACTTTGGGAGGCCGAGGCAGGTGGATCACTTGAGGTCAGGAGTTCGAAATCCTCCTGTCCAACATGGCAAAACCCCATCTCTACTAAAAATACAAAATTAGCTGGGCATGGTGGTGCATGCCTGTGATCCTAGCTACTCGGCAGGCTGAGGCAGGAGAATCGTTTGAACCTGGGAGGCGGAGGTTGTAGTGAGCCAAGATCGTGCCACTGCACTCCAGCCTGGGCAACAAGAGCAAAACTCCATCTCAGAAAAAAAAAAAAGAAAAAAGACAAAGAAAAAGAATCATAGATTTTAAAATGTGGAATGAATTTAAATGACTAAATCAAATGAAATGAAAATTAGAAAGGAAGTTAGTATTTTTGCTTATTTTCTTTTTTTTTTTTTTTTTTTTTTTTTTTTTTTTT
>NW_022436999.1:9469193-9477941 GCF_009761245.1 Sapajus apella
CCCAGCTAATTTTTTGTATTTTTAGTAGAGACGGGGTTTCACCATGTTGACCAGGATGGTCTCGATCTCTTGACCTCGTGATCCACCTGCCTCGGCCTCCCAAAGTGCTGGGATTACAGGCTTGAGCCACCGCGCCCGGCCTGCTTATTTTCTTTATGCCAAGAATTGTGTCTTCTGCATACTTGTGCTTTGTGTTCTTATCACCTCTCTCCTGGTGCCTGTTTTTCTATATTGTAATTGTTTTCTTTTCTGTCTCCCAGCTTCTTACAGGTGGCAGGCATGGTTTTCATCCAAATTGCCAGCACTAGGGGTTTTGCTTCTTAAACGTGTGAGAGAGAGAGAGAGAGAGAGAGAAAGAGAGAGAGAGTGTGTTTGTGTGTGTGTGTGTGTGTGTGTGTGTGTGTGTGTGTGTGTTGTGCCACGTTGGCTGCTTTTTGTCGAGATACTTCACTGCAATATTTATATTGTACTCCAAATTGACAATCTCTGGAAATATTAATATTTAGAAGAAACTAGTAACATTGCCTCCTGGTACAGGAAAGGGACTTGAGGACAGAAATGTTCTAAGATAGTAGTTTTGGGACCTTTTTAATTTTGAACCATGTGACTATGTTAGATATTTAAAAATATAAATACATTATTAAAATATACAGAAACTTACTGACAGATTTTTTTTTTTTTTTTAATAGAAAGGGACTTGCTCTGTCGCCCAGGCTAGAGTGCAGAGGCGTGATCATAGCTCACTGTAACCTTGAATTTCTGGGCTCAAGTGCTCCCCCAGGCAGGCGTCATCAAACCTGGCATTTTTTAAGTGTTCAGAGCGATGAGTCTTGCTATGTTGCCCAGGCTTGCCTTGAACTCCTGGCTGCAAGTAATCCTCCTGCCTCAGTCTCTCAAAGTGCTGGGATTACAGGTGTGAGTCACCATGCCCAGCCAGATGGAATTGTATATTAAGTTTTAAAAATATTGTAGCAGGCCATGCATGGTGGCTCATGCCTGTAATTCCAGCACTTTTTTTTTTTTTTTTTTTTTTTTTGAGACAGAATCTCACTCTGTCACCCAGGTTGGAGTGCATTGGCACCATCTCAGCTCACTTCAACCTCTGCCTCCCGTATTCAAGTGATTCTCGTGCCTTATCCTCCCAAGTAGCTGAGATGACAGACGTGCGCCACCACGCCCAGCTAATTTTTGTATTTTTGGTAAAGACGGGGTTTCACCATGTTGGCCAGGCTGGTCTGAAACTCCCAATCACCTGTGGTGATTACAGGTGTGAGCTACCATGCTCACCCTTGTAATCCAAGTGCTTTGGGAGGCCAAGGCGCACAGGTCACCTGAGGTTGGGAGGTTGAGACCAGCCTGGCCATCATGGTGAAACCCCATTGCCACTAAAAATACAAAAAAATTAGCTGGGCATGGTGGTGGGAACTGGTAGTCCCAGCTACTCAGGAGGCTGAGGCAGGAGAATTGCTTGAAGCCAAGAGGCAGAGGTTGCAGTGAGCCATGGTCGTCCCACTGCACTGAAGCCTGGGTGACAGGGCGAGACTTCATCTCAAAAAATAAAGTAAAATAAATTAGATCATTTCATTGGTTTGTTTTCTTATTTTGTTGATGTGTTTAGAATCAGGGATCCTACCACAATTACTGAGCATAGATTTTTATAAAGTCTTCTGAGAGTTCCTCTGTGTATCTCATTTTTCCTTTTTATTTTTGAACAAAAAAAGGGAGCAAGAGAGAACGAAAGATTAAAGTACCCCTCCCTTTTATCTTTTTGAGAGAGTTTCACTCTTGCTCCTGCTGGAGTGCAGTGGCTTAATCTCAACTCACTGCAACCTTCACCTCCCAGGTTCCAGTGATCCTTATGCCTCAGCCTCCTGAGTAGTACAGGAGTGCATAATTATGCACCACACTTGCATAATTTTTCTGTTTTTCGTAGAGGTGGGATTTTACTATGTTGGCCAGGCTGATCTCAAACTCTGGACCTCAAGTGAACCGCCACCTCCGACTCCCACAGTTACACAGAATTATAGGCATAAGTCACTGTGCCCAATCCAAAGTTACTCTTTTTAATGTGAATGAAGACCAGATGCAGTGGCTCACACCTGTAATCCCAGCACTTTGGAAGGCCAAGTTGGATCAGTTGAACCTGGGAGTTCAAGAGCAGCCTGGGCAACATAATGAGACCTAGTCTCCAGGAAAAAAATTTAAAAATTGGCCAGGTATGATGATGTGTGCCTGTAGTCCCAGCTGCTTGGAAGGCTAAGGCCAGACGATCACTTGAGCCTGGAAGGTTGGGACTGCAGTGAGCTGTGATTGTACCACTGCCTTCCATCGAGGGCAACAGGACGAGATTCTGTCTCCAAATTAATTAATTAGTTAAATAATGTGAATGAGGCTGGGCGTGGTGGCTCACGTCTGTAATCCCAGTACTTTGGGAGGCTGAGGCAAGCAGATCATGAAGTCAGAAGATAAAGACCATCCTGGCTAACATGGTGAAACCCCATCTCTACTGAAAATACAAAAAATTAGCCAGTCGTGGTGGCATGCACCTGTAGTCCCAGCTACTCAGGAGGTTGAGGCAGGAGAATCACTTGAACCTGGGAGGTGGAGGTTGCAGTGAGGCAAGATTGTGCCACTGCACTCTCTAGGGCAACAGAGCAAGACTTTGTCTCAAAATAATAATATAATAATAATAATGTGAATGAAATTTGACTCTTTATATGTAATTTTTTCTTGCTAGCCCATGCTCCAGGTAGAGAAATCTGACATTTTTTTTTAACGGAGTCTTACTCTGTTGCACAGGCTGGAGTGCAGTGGCACCATGTTGGCTCACTGCAACCTCTGTCTCCTGGGTTCAAGCAATTCTCTTGCCTCAGTCTCTGGAGTAGCTGGGATTACAGGTGCCCCACCACTATGACGAGTTAATTTTTTAATATTTTTAGTAGAGACAGGGTTTCATCATGTTGGCCAGGCTGGTCTCAAACCCCTGACCTCAGGTGATCCGCCCGCCTCGGCCTCCTGAAATGCTAGGATTACAGGCCTGAGCCACCTCGTCTGGTTCTAGTAATTTGACTTTAAAAAAAAATGTTTCTTAAATCTTTATAGGGACCTCTTACATTAGATCAGTACTTGGTGATATACCCAAGACTTTTTGATTATATCTAATTACTTAGGGTGGTTCTGGCTACAGTTATTAAAATTCTGCTGCAAACTGACTTAAATAATCAGAAAATGTTGAAGCTCATAGATATGGTGCAAAAGCATGTTCATTAGTTGGCTTGGGTCCACTTTAGTGTTTCACATCTGGACACTTTTAGTTGGTAGGAGAATGCTTGCCCACGTTGCCCAAAATGTAAGATTTCTGAACTGGTAAAGCGGATGGGATTACTGTGATTGGTTGGGCTAGTCAGGGTCTGCCTCTGCAGCTGGGATCAGTCCGGAAATCATATTGATGCCACATGCAGGAGTGGGGGGAAGGGGTGGGAAGGAGGAATTTGAAGAGTTCCATCATTTTGTTCATTTGGGTTTCTTAATTACCCTTCAGTAAAGTATGTATAACTGACTTTTCCATCCCTGATAACTTTTGGGGAATATAATTGTGCTGGATAATGGGCATATGGGCATTTCTTTTACTATTCTCTAATCCATGCAAATTCCTTAATAAAAAGTTTTAAAGAGAAAGAAAAGTAGATTACAAGAAAAATTAAAAGTAAAGGATGATTGCTTATTGTAACCCTTTTCTGGGTTGTTACGTGTTTTTACAATTCCACACTGCTTCCTTTCTCTTTTGATATGTAGAATTAACATGTAATTCCTCCTCTAAAGCCTGATAGGCATATCCCTGAATTAAAGTTGACAGCAGTACTTTGGTACTTACATAGAAGATCAATAGCTTAACATTGGCATGAACACAGATTCACAGGTTTTGAAGTTACAACTTGAATTTCAAACCAGACTCCTCCAATATGTTTGCTTAGTAGCTATGAGAACATGGGCAAATTAGGCTCTCTGAGCTTGAATTTCCTTTGTAAAATAGTGATAATAATACCTGCCTCAGGGTTAAATGATTAGGATTTAAAAACTGGATAGAAGTTTTGAGCACATAGCCTAGCATTTGTTGAACTCCAATTATGATTACAGTCATCCATTGCTTAACAGTGAGAAACGGGTCATTAGGCAGTCTCATCCTGTGAACGTCGTAGAGTGTACTGTACTCGCCCAACCTAGATGGTATAGCCTAATACACACCTGGGTACAGTATGACCTCCACTACAAACCTGTACAGCATTTTACTCTACTGAATGCTGTAAGCAGTTGTAACACAGTGGTAAATAATTATATGTATAGTAAAATTATGGTATAAATGATAACGGATAGATGGCATACCTATAGAGAGCACTTACTAGGATATTAACTTTTTTTTTTTTTTTTTTTTTTTTCGAGACGGAGTTTCACTCACGTTACCCAGGCTGGAGTGCAATGGCGCGATCTCGGCTCACCGCAACCTCCGCCTCCCGGGTTCAGGCAATTCTCCTGCCTCAGCCTCCCGAGTAGCTGGGATTACAGGCACGCGCCACCATCCCCAGCTAATGTTTTGTATTTTTAGTAGAGACGGGGTTTCACCATGTTGACCAGGATGGTCTCGATCTCTTGACCTCGTGATCCACCCGCCTCGGCCTCCCAAAGTGCTGGGATTACAGGCGTGAGCCACCGCGCCCGGCCACTTTTTCTTTTTTTGTAATAATACTTAGCTTGAAACACAAACACATTGTACAGCTATACAAAAATATTTTCTTTATATATCCTTATTCTATAAGCCTGTTTCTACTTTAATTAGTATTATTTATTTTACTTTTAAAAGTCTATTGTTAAAAATTAAGAGGCTGAGGGTAGTGGCTCATGCCTGTAATCTTACCATTTTGGGAGGCTGCGGCAGGAAGATTGCCTGAGCCCAGAAGTTTGAGACCAGCTTGGTCAAAGTAGTGAGACCTTGTTTCTACCAAAAGTATAAAAATTAGCTGTATGTGGTGGCTTGAGCCTGGGAGATTGAGGCTGCAATGACCCATGATGGCACTACTGCACTGGGTGATGAAACAAGACCCTGCCTCAAAAAAAAAAAAAAAAAAAAAAATTAAGACAAACACACACGTTAGCCTAGGCGCAGATAGGGTTCAGATAATCAGTTTTGTGGTCTTCTACTCTATGTCTTGTCCCACTGGAAGGTTTTTAGGAGCAATAACATACATGGAGTTGTCATCTTCTATGAGAACAGTGCCTTCTGGAATCCCTTTGAAGAACTTGCCTGAGGCTATTTTATAGTTAACTTCCTCTTAATAAGTAGAAAAAGTACACTCTAACGATTAAAAGTATAGTTAGCCAGGCACGGTGGCTCACGCCTGTAATCCCAGCACTTTGGGAGGCCTAGGCGGGCAGATCATGAGGTCAGAAGTTTGAGACCAGCCTGGCCAATATGGTGAAACCTGTCTCTACTAAAAAGTAGCCAGGCATGGTGGCACGTGCCTATAGTCCCAGCTGAGGCAGGAGAATCGCTGGAACTCAGGAGGAGGAGGTTGCAGTGAGCTGAGATCATGCCACTACACTCCAGCCTGGACGACAGAGTGAGACTCTGTCTCAAAAAAAAAAAAAAAGTATAGTCTTGCCAGGTGTGGTGACTCATGCCTGTAATCCCAGCACTTTGAGAGGCTGGGGTGGGTGGATCACCTGAGGTCAGGAGTTTGAGACTAGCCTGGCCAACATGGTGAAACCCTGACTAAAAAAAAAACAAAAAACCAAAAAGTGTAGTATTAGACTTTTAAACCAGTAACATAAACCAGTAGCATAGTTCTTTATTGTCTTTGTGAAGTATTACCTACTTACATAATTGTATGTGCTATACTTTTATATGACTGGCAGTGCAGTAGGTTTGTTTAGACCAGCATCACCACAGACACATGAGTAATGCACTGTACCATGAATTTGCAGGGGCCACAATTATATGATGGAAATTTCCCAGCTCCATTACATATATACACACACATATTTTGAGACAGGGTCTCGCTCTGTCGCTGAGGCTGGAGTGCAGTGGTGCAATGACAGTTCCCTGCAGCCTCAGACTCCTGGGCTAAAGCAATCCCCTGCCTCAGCCTCCTGAGTAGATAGGACTACTGGTATGCATCACCATGCCTGGCTAATATTTGTATTTTTTTGTGTAGAGACAGGGTTTTCTAATGTTGCTCAGGCTAATTTCAAACTCCTAGGCTAAAGTGATCTGCCTGCCTCTGCCTCCTAAAGTGCTGGGATTACATGGGTGATTTACCGCACCTGGCCTGCATTATAATCCATTTTTTTGAGACAGAGTTTCGCTCTTGTTGCCCAGGCTGGAATGCAATGAATGGCACAATAATCTTGGCTCACTGCAATCTCCGCTGCCCATGTTCAAGCGATTCCCCTGCCTCAGCCTCCTGAGTATCTGGGATTACAGGTGCCCACCACCACGCCCAGCTAATTTTTGTATTTTTAGTAGAGATGGGGTTTCACCATGTTGGTGAGGCTGGTCTCGAACTCCAGACCTCAGGTGATCCACCCACCTCGGCCTCCCAAAGTGTTGGGATTACAGGTGTGAGCCATCACAACCTGCCTATAATCTTAACTATCATAAATGTGGTCTGTTTTTGACTGCAGCATCCTTATGTGGTGATTTTAAAATGTGAAAGTTGAATCAATTATGCATTCATGTATTCAGCAACCACTTACTAACAAATAAGAGTCAGGTAATAAGTTCACCAGTAAAACAGGACTTCTCAAAAATTATATGAATGAAAAGAACAAATCGCAAGAAAGATACATATAAATGTGCCATTATTCTTTTTTTTTTTTTTTTTTTTTTTTTTTGAGACAGAGTTTCGCTCATGTTACCCAGGCTGGAGTGCAATGGCGCGATCTCGGCTCACCGCAACCTCCGCCTCCTGGGTTCAGGCAATTCTCCTGCCTCAGCCTCCTGAGTAGCTGGGATTACAGGCACGCGCCACCATGCCCAGCTAATTTTTTGTATTTTTAGTAGAGACGGGGTTTCACCATGTTGACCAGGATGGTCTCGATCTCTTGACCTCGTGATCCACCCGCCTCGGCCTCCCAAAGTGCTGGGATTACAGGCTTGAGCCACCGCGCCCGGCTAAATGTGCCATTATTCTAAATTCTTTTTTTTTTTTCTTCTTTTGAGACGGAGTTTCGCTCTTGTTACCCAGGCTGGAGTGCAATGGCGCGATCTTGGCTCACCGCAACCTCGGCCTCCTGGGCTCAAGCAATTATCCAGCCTTAGCCTCCCGCGTAGCTGGGACTACAGGCATGTGCTACCATTGCCCAGCTAATTTTTGTATTTTTAGTAGAGACCGGGTTTCACCATGTTGACCAGATGGTCTCCATCTCTTGACTTCGCGGTCCACCCGCCTTGGCCTCCCAAAGTGCTGGGATTATAGGCATGAGCCACCGTGCCTGGCCTCATTATTCTAAATTCTTAATGACTGGAGTGAAATTTTACTTGTGTCTTTAATGTTCCGTTTCGTTAAACTGTGGCAGATACAGTAAAAAAAAGTTAGTATTTGTTAAGTATGGGTGGGACACATTTGGGTGTCTGTTATACTTTTTTCTACACCTTTGTACATTTGAAGTACTTCATAATTAAACATTTAAAATTTTGTCTTTTATTTTTTTTTGAGAATAGGATATTGCCCTGTTGTTCTGGCTAGAGTGCATTGGCATTTTCTTGGCTCATTGCAACTTCTACCTCTCAAGCTCAAGCAATCCTCCCGAGTAGCTGGAACTACAGGTGCACGCTACCACGCCTGACTCATTTTTGCATTTTTTTTTTTTTTTGTAGAGATGGGCTTTAGCTTTGTTGCCCAGGCTGGTCTTGAACTCCTGGGCTCAAGCGATCTGCCTGTAATGTGCTGGGATTACAGGAATGAGCCACCGCACCTGGCCAACATTTAAAATTTTTAAATTAATGAAACAGGATAAGGATATGATAGGGAATGACGGGCTATTTCAGGTCGATTGGTGGGGGAGAGACTCTCTGGGCAGGTGACATATGCTGCGACATGAATAACAGGGAGGAGTCACTCATGCAAAAATGCAGGGAAAGAATACTCCAGGCAAACAGCTATTGCCGCAGTCCTGAGGCAGGAATAAGCCTGTTCAAGGTAAGGCCATTTTCATCTGGTGGGAAAACCACAGAACAGTTGTACTATGCTAGTTACCTCAGCAGCTGTGGAGGTGATTACCCCAGCATTACTGGAAAATTCGTCATTGCATGTCTGAATAGTTAAGTTGAAGGGAGTGCACCGTTTTTAGAGCTACCTATTGCTTCCACGGAGTTTCTCACTCAGGGCTTACCGACTGATGAGGTCCTATCAAACGGCTACAGAAGCTGGCTTGAAAGGTCTTAATGGCCAAGTCCAGACACTTTGAGTTTCAAAAAGCAACAAAGCAGCCGGTCGCGGTGGCTCAAGCCTGTAATCCCAGCACTTCGGGAGGCCGAGGCGGGTGGATCACGAGGTCAAGAGATTAAGACCTGGTCAACACGGTGAAACCCCGTCTCTACTAAAAATACAAAAAATTAGCTGGGCATGGTGGCACATGCCTGTAATCCCAGCTACTCAGGAGGCTGAGGCAGGAGAATTGCCTGAACCCAGGAGGCGGAGGTTGTGGTGAGCCAAGATCGCGCCATTGCACTCCAGCCTGGGTAACAAGAGC